>NC_052146.1:140863253-141163253 GCF_902713615.1 Scyliorhinus canicula | reverse complement strand
TTGGAAACAACTGTGTTTAACTTAAATAAAGGAAATTACAGTGAAATGAGGAGAGAGTTAGGTAAAGTGGACTGGGAGGATGGATTAGCAGGAAAGACAGTAATCTCAAATAGTGGCAGACATTTAAGGAGTTAAGTCGTAACTCTCAGCAAAAATATATCTCAGTAGAGAGGAAAAATTCTAAGAGAGGATAAGCCAACCATGGCTAACCAAGGAAGCGAAGGGGTGTATTAAGTTCATAGAGAAAGCATATAAAGAGGCAAAAATCAGTGACAACCCTGAAGATTGGGATAAATTCAGAATCCAGCAAAGGAGATTAAAAAGATAATAAAAAGGGTGAAAATTAACTAAGAGGGAAAACTAACGAGGAATATAAAAACTGACAATAAGAACTTCTTTAAATATATAAAGATGAAAAGAGAAGTCAAAATGGACATTAGAAAATGAATCTAGGGAGATAGTTATGGGGAACAAGGAAATGGCAGAAGAATTAAACAGATATCTTGCATCAGTCTTTACAGTGCAAGATACTTAAAACATCCCATTAGTGCTAATGGGGAGGAATCACATAATTTTGAGTTGTGCATAGACTGATGATGTTGTGGCAGGGTTCCAGCTGTAGGTTGAGTGCGTTGTGCTTGGCTGTGAGCACCCCAAAGTATCATGGTGTTTTGGAGCTTATAAGACCCCGCTGGACTGCTCTCTTGGGATCATACACACCAGCAGAAGCAATGTGACGATATAAAGGTTATGGGCATATCGGGTACTTTTGGGTGCCTACACTTGAGAATGTGGCATGGGTGCACGGTGGCACAGTGGTTAACACTGCTGCCTCACGCCGCTGATGCCCTGGGTCATTGTCCCTGTGGTGTTTGCACATTCTCCCCGTGTTTGCATGGTTTTCACTCCACAACCCAAAAGACGTGCAGATTAGGTGGAGTGCCTATGTTAAATTGCCCCTTTTTTGGGAAAAAAAAGAATTGGGTACTCAACTTTATTTTTTTAAAAAGAAAATGTGACAGGTGAAAGGATATGTGGCAGGACTTCAGGGATCTGCATGTAGCATCCTGATGCCAGCTCCTTTGGTGCAATACTAATCTCAATTGCTGTACAGTGTCATGACCTGCTGCAGCTGCAAAGATGCAGACCCTTCATGCTTGGGTGTGGTGGATCTTTGCCAACAGCGAATGACTAGCTGTGGAGACACTCCTTAGATATTTACAAGGCAGATTTCACAATCTAAAGTTTCTAATGGAAGGTACACAATGGGCCATCTCTTGTAGCATTAATAACCTGTTGGTCAATATTTGCAATTTTTACTTACAGGACAGCTTTCTGAGGTTTCCTCTCAAGCAGCCTTGCAAACTGTTCACAACTTATTTTCTCCCACAGTGACCCGTCTTCCAAGGTAGTCCTTATTCAGGCTCACCTCTTCCTCCAACTGTATCAGTGAGTCGGCTGGCACGACTCCAGCCTGCACCCACCCCTCTCTTGGAATGAATATTGCACATTCAGAGTCAACCCCCCTCCCCCCACCCCACTGAGGCATGCGCGCAAAAGTAACAATTTTCTCAACTTCCGTCACCCATTCATGCCAACCCCTGACCACCCTATTGATCCCCTTGGTTTATTGTGTCCCCGGGCTAATTCATGCCTACCCATGCCCCCTCACCCACCACCCTTTTGCCTTCACACCAAGTCACCCAGTATCCACCATGGGAAGATCCCAGGAGTTGTTGTGAGGTTAAATAAAATGATGTTCTAAATGTCTGTTGATGACTTCAATATTAAAAAGCACTCTCATGAAACCCACCCAATATATTCATGCTCCTTTATGTACATTTATTTAAGTACTTAGTCCTTTATGAAAACAAACATTTGTATTCATAGCCCCACTTCTAAGACTTTATAACCACTTGGAGCTTTCAATCAAACTGTGAACTCGCAGGCCCCCACAGTGATTATGCCAGGCTGTGGAATCAGTCATGAAGCTCTAATCCTCGACTGAAAACCTTTATTTTATGTTACCAGATTTTTTTTCTTTACTGCAAGCTGGGGTTATTTTTCCCCAAAATTTAAGGAGCTTGGCAATGCAAATATCTCGGCAGTTTGGCCATTTTTTAATGCACATTCATATCTACTTTTAACAACCCCAAAGGGGCTCTTGACCTCTCTTAAAGGGCACTCTACCTATCCTAAAGGTCAAACAGGACCTCTCCTAAAGGGTTAGCCTACCTTCCTAAATAATTCAAATTTCAAAAGCCCACGAGTCATGTTTTGGACATGCTACTCATGGAAAGTGCACCTTTTGAACATTTACATGTGCAGCTGTCTCCGTAAACCATTGACGTGCAAACAACAACCCACAGTGTTCCCCCGGCGTCCTGGTGAAAATGGTGGGTGCCTGAGTTTAGGGCAGGACTTCATGAATTAGGTCTTCACTGCCATCTTAGCTTAAGTCCAGATCCCTTCTGACTCGCCTCAGAAAGGTCGAGAAGAAAGAACCTGCGGATTCTGGGCCTCCCGGAGGGGCTGGAAAGAACGGATGTGGGTGCCTATGTGGTCACCATGCTGAACACGCTGATGGGCGCGGGGGCCTTCCAGAGGCCCCTGGAGCTGGAGGGGGCTCATCGAGTGATGGAAAGGAGGCCCAAGCCCAGTGAGCCACTGCGGGCGGTGCGGTTCCACCGGTTTGCGGACAGAGAATGTGTGTTAAGGTGGGCCAAGAAAGAGCGAAGCAGCAGGTGGGAGAAGGCAGAGGTCCGGATTTATCAGGACTGGAGCGCGGAGGTGGCTACGAAGCAGGCCATATACAATCGGGCTAAGGCGGTGCTGCACAGGAGAGGGGTGAAGTTTGGCATGTTGCAGCCACCACGACTGTGGGTCACCTACAGGGACCATCACCATTATTTCGAGACGACTGCGGAGGCATGGACATTTATTCAGGCCGAAAAGCTGGACTCGAATTGAGGGCCAGGGACGAGGGGTCACTGAGGGAGGGATCGATGGGACTGTTGCTTTGTGTTTTGGGGGGATTTTGGTGGTTAGGTTGGGCAATCTCTGTCTGTCAAGTGGGTTCGTAGGGGAGGGCAGGTATAAGCCTGTGAGCGTTGGTGGCTGGAAATGGGGATGGGCCCCCGCAGGTTGGGGGGGGGGGGGGGGGGGGGGGGGGGGAGGCCAGGGCCAGGGAAATTGGGACAGGGCCTGGAAAGGGAGCTTTGCCAGAGGGGGTGGGGTCGGGTGGGTGGAAAGCGCGGGCTTTTTCCCGCGCTGAGAGTGGAGGGGGGTAGGGCTGGGGAGATGGGGAGAGCCCGTTAATGAACAGGAGGGGGGAGGGGGGAGAGGAGATTCCCACACTGGGGGGGGGGGTCGACGGAGCGGCGGGTGTGGCCAGGGTCAGCAGGAGTCGGCTGACTCACGGGAGTGCAATTGGGGGAACAATGCAGCTGGGGGGAGACCAGGGCCGGGATTCTCACCTACCCGGCGGGGCGGGGGTCCCGGTGTAGCGCCAACCACTCCGGCGTCGGGCCTCCCCAAAGCTGCGGAACTCCCCGCACTTCAGGGGCTAGGCCCGCGCCGGAGTGGTTGGCGCCACGCCGACTGGCGCCAAAACCGGCACCAACAACCTTTGACGCCCGCCGCCCGTCGTTGGGGCTGGCCAAAAGGCCTCCGCTGGTTCGCGCATGCGCCGGTGCGTCAACAGCCGCTGACGTCACCAACGGCGCATGCGCGGTAGGGGGGTCTCTTCCGCCTCCATCATGGTGGCGGCCGTGGCGGCGGTGGAAGAAAAAGAGTGCCCCCACAGCAATGGCCCGCCCACCGATCGGTGGGCCCCGATCGCGGGCCAGGCCACCGTGGGGGCACCCCCTGGGGTCCGATCGCCCCGCGTCCCCCCCCCCCCCAGGACCCCGGGTGCCAGCTCGCGCCGCCATTCCCGCCGGCACCAGAGGTGCTCCAATTCCCGCTGGCGGGGGAGGCCTGACAGCGGCGGGACTTCGGCCCATCGCGGGCCAGAGAATCGCCACGGGGGGGCACGCCAATCGGCGCGGCGTGATTCCCGCTCCCGCCGATTCCCGGGTGGGGCGTGATTTACGCCCCAGATGTGGTCATGCTCCAGGAAACGCATCTGCGGGTGGTAGATTAGGTAAGGCTGAGAAAGGGGTGAGTAGGGCAGGTGGTCCATTCGGGGCTGGATGCAAAAAATCGGGAGGTGGCGATTTTGGTGGGGAACCGGGTGTCGTTTGAGGTGTTGAGCATCGTGGCAGACAATGGAGGTAGGTATGTGATGGTAAGCTGCAGACGATGCGGGGTTCATGCGGCACATGTTGGGCCAGATCCCGGACTTGGAGATAGGGGGCTTGATAATGGGGGGGGGATCTTCAACACGGTGCTGGATCCGGCACTGGATCGCTCTAGATCTAGGACGGGAAGGAGGCTGGCGGCGGCCAAGGTGCTGAGGGGGTTTATGGACCAAATGGGAGGAGTGGATCCGTGGAGGTTTTCGAAGCCGGGGGCCAGGGAATTCTCATTCTTCTCCCATGTTCATAAGGCCTACACTCGGATTGACTTTTTTGTAATGAGCAGGGTGCTGATTTCGCGGGTGGAGGACACAGAGTACTCAGCGATAGTCATCTCTGACCATGCCCCGCATTGGCTGGACCTCGAGCTGGGGGAGGAGAGGGACCAGCGCCCGCTGTGGCACTTGTTGGCGGACGAGGAGGTGTGCGGGCGGGTCCGGGGGTGAATAGAGAGGTACCTGGAGGCCAATGATAACGGGGAGGTGCAGGTAGGGGTGGTGTGGGAGGCGCTGAAGGCGGTGGTCAGGGGAGAGCTGATCTCCATCAGGGCTCATAAAGAGGGGAAGGAGAGGAGAGAGGGGGAGAGGCTAGTGGGGGAGATGGTAAGGGTGGATAGGAGGTACTCCGAGGCCCCTGAGGAGGGATTACTTAAGAACTATATGCTATTGTATGTGGAGGACCCGGTGGGGGGAATGCCGGAGGTGTTGAAGATCCTCAGGGAGTTTGGGGATTTCTCCGGGTATAAGCTCAACTTAGGGAAGAGCGAGCTGTTCATTGTTCACCCATGGGACCAGGAGAGGGGGATTGGTGAGCTTCTGCTAAAAAGGGCAGAGATGAGTTTTAGGTATCTGGGAGTGCAGGTGGCTAGAAGCTGCGGGGCCCTGCATAAGCTCAACTTAACAAGGCTGGTGGAGCAAATGGAGGAGTTAAAAAGGTGGGATATGCTGCCGCTCTCCCTGGTGGGTAGGGTGCAGTCGGTTAAAATGATGGTGCTGCCGAGGTTTTTGTTTTTATTTCAATGCCTCCTGATCCCTAAGGCCTTCTTTAAGCAGGATAACAGGAGTATCATGGGGTTTGTGTGGGCGAAGAAGACCCCGAGGGTGAGAAGGGTGTTTCTGGAGCGGAGCAGGGACTGGGGGGGGCTGGCATTGCCTAACCTCTGCGGGTATTACTGGGCTGCCAACATGGCGATGGTACGCAGGTGGGTAATGAAGGGGGAGGGGGCGGCATGGAAGAGGTTGGAGATGGCGTCCTGTGTGGTCACGAGCCTGGGGGCGCTGGTGACGGCACCGCTGCCGCTCCCTCCGATGAGGTAGACTATGAGCCCGGTGGTGGTGGCGACCCTCAAAATCTGGGGGCAATGGAGGCATCACAGGGGGGAGGTGGGGGCTTCGGTGTGGTCCCCGATACGGGAGAACCATCGGTTTGTCCCGGGGAAAATGGATGGGGGGTTCCGGAGCTGGTCCAGGGCAGGTATTAGGAGGATGGGGGACCTGTTCATTTTTTTTTTATAAATGTTTTTATTAGGTTTTTGAACAGTGGGGGGGGGGGGGGGGGGGGCAGGGGTGGAGGGGACTTTGGGGGGGGGGGGGGTGGGCAAATATACATTTGGGTGCCGGGTAGATAACCACAGTGTGCGACACCAGGCCGGGCTTCGTGCCGCTGTCACCCGCCTCTCCCGGACGGCTCTAGCCACCGTCCCCCACTCACCTCCGCTGCTCCTCCCGTCCTCCATCCCCAACCTCCTCGTTCCCCACTCCTGGAGATGTCATGCACGTTTTGGCACCCCTTCCTTCCGGCTCCCGTTTCCCTGCCCCCACCCCATCCCGCTGATTCTCCTCTCCTGTCCCCCCTCCCTCCACGGTTCGCCCCTCCCTCCTCAAGTTCAGCTGTCTCCCCCCCCCCCCCCCCCCCCCTGTGGTTAGCCTTTCTTTCTTCAGGTTTAGCCCCCCCACCCCCCACCCCCCCCTCCCTCCCTCCCTCCCAGTCCCTCTCTCCCTTTCATGCCTTGGCTACCCTCCCCTGATTCTTGGCTACCTGGCTATTCTTCCTCTTGTTCGTTGGCCACAAACAGGTCCCGGAACAATTGCATGAATGGCTCCCACATTCTCGTTCTGTGGAAGCCATCGTCCAACCCTCGGATGTAGAATTTGATTTTCTTCATTTGGAGAGATTCCGAGAGGTCGAACAGCCAGTCTGCAGCTCTGGGCGGTGCTGCTGACCGCCAGCCAAACAGGATTCTACGGCGGGCGATCAGGGAGGCAAAGGCAAGGGCGTCCGCCCTCCTCCCCAGGAATAGATCTGGCTGGTCCGAGACACCGAAGACAGCCACTTTCGGGCATGGCTCCACCCTCACCCCCACCACTTTGTACATTGCCTTGAAGAAGTTTGTCCAGTACCCGCAAGTCTGGGGCAAGACCATAACATTTGGGAATGGTTGGCCGGGCCTACTTGCCACCGTTCACATCTATCCTCCACCTCCGGGAAGAACTTACTCATACGGGTTCTTGTTAGGTGGGCTCTATGTACCACTTTTAGCTGCGTCAGGCTAAGCCTTGCGCACGTGGAGGTGGAGTTGACCCTATGCAGTGCTTCGCTCCAGAGTCCCCACCCTATCTCAATCCCCAGGTCCTCCTCCCATTTCTTTCTTGTTGCGTTCAGTATGGTGTCGGCCCTTTCTGTCAGTCGGTCGTACATGTCACTACAGTTTGCTTTATCTAGGATACTTGCGTCCAGTAGGTCTTCCAGTAGTGTCTGTCGTGGCGGTTGTGGGTACGTCCTTGTCTCCTTTCGTAAGAAGTTTTTGAGCTGCAGATACTGTAGCTCGTTCCCCCGGCTAGCCGAAATTCCTCTGTCAGTTCGTCCAGTGTTGCGATCCTGCCGTCCTTTCATATGTCCCTGACTGTCAGTGTCCCTCCGTCCTCCCTCCACCTTTTGAAGGTGGCGTCAGTCAGTGCTGGTGTGAACCTATGGTTGTTGCAGATGGGAGCTTTGTCAGACGTTTTGGTCAAGCCAAATTGCTGCCGCAGTTGGTTCCAGGATTGGAGGGTGGCTATCACCACCGGGCTGCTGGAGTTTTTGGGTGGGGATGGGAGTGCTGCCGTGGCGAGGGCCCGGAGGGAGGTCCCCATGCAGGAGGCCTCCTCCGCACGCACCCACTCGGCTTCTGGCTCCTGGATGCATCCCCTTACTCGCTCGGCTGTTGCCGCCCAGTGGTAGAATTGTAGATTCGGGAGGGCTAGCCCCCCCCCTGGATTTTGTTTTTTGTAGGACCTTCTTTGGGATCCTAGCATTTTAACCCCCCCATACGAACGCCATGATTAGTTTGTCCAGCGCTTTGAAAAAGGCCTTGGGGATGTAGATTGGAATGGATCTAAACAGGGAGAGGAACCTGGGCAGTACGTTCATTTTGATCGTCTGGACTCTCCCCGCGAGGGAGAGTGGGAGTGTGTTCCATCTTTGCAGGTCCTTTTTTACTTCCTCCGTCAGACTGGTGAGGTTCCATTTGTAGATCCCTTTCTAGTCATGGGCTATTTGGATCCCCAGGTAGCGGAATTTGTGTCGGGCGGTAGCCCTGTTAGTGCTGCCCCACCCTCCCTGCGGGTGTACTGGGAAGATCTCGCTTTTGCTCATGCTGAGTTTGTAGCCCGAGAAGGTTCCAAATTCTTTCAGGAACGCAATGATCCCATCCAAGCTGCTCTGTGGGTCCGAAATGTAGAGGAGCAGGTCATCTGCATAGAGTGAGACTCTGTGCTCTCTGCCTCCCCTTCGGATCCCCCTCCAACTTTTTGCTGCCTTGAGCGCGATTGCTAGCGGTTCGATCACTAGGGCGAACAGCAGCGGGGACAGTGGGCATCCTTGTCTGGTGCCCCTGTGCAGCTGGAAGTATTGGAAGTTGGTATTGTTGGTCCGTACAGTCGCCATGGGAGCGTTGTATAGGAGCTTTACCCAAGAGGTGAACCCTGTTCCATGCCCGAACCGCTCCAGGACCTCTATGAGGTATTTCCATTCGACTCTGTCGAAGGCCTTTTCGGGGACCTGTTCATTGACAGGAAGTTTGCGAGCCTTGGGGAGCTGGAGGAGAAGTTCAGGCTCCCCCCTGGAAATGCCTTCAGCTACATGCAGGTAAGGGCGTTCGTTAGGCGTCAGGTGGTGGCGTTTCCATTGCTGCCGCGCGCAGGGTCCAGGACAGGGTGCTTTCGGGGGTGTGGGCTGGAGAGGGTAGGATCTCGGCAATTTATCAGGTGATGCAGGAGGAGGCTTCGGCGGAGGAGCTAAAAGGTAAGTGGGAGGAGGAGCTACGGGAGGAGATCGACGAGGGTACGTGGGCGGATGCCCTGGAAAGCGTAAACTCTTCCTCCTCTTGGGCAAGGCTGAGCC
This sequence comes from Scyliorhinus canicula, assembly GCF_902713615.1. Classification (NCBI taxonomy): domain Eukaryota; kingdom Metazoa; phylum Chordata; class Chondrichthyes; order Carcharhiniformes; family Scyliorhinidae; genus Scyliorhinus; species Scyliorhinus canicula. The sequence goes on along the minus strand of NC_052146.1, from coordinate 141,154,575 downwards.
TGATACAATTTAAGGTGTTGCACAGGGTGCACATGACCGGGACAAGGCTGAGCCGGCTTTCTGGAAGTGAGGACAGATGCGTGAGGTGTTCGGAGAGTCCAGCAAACCACACCCACATGTTCTGGGCATGCCCAACGTTGGAGGAGTTCTGGAGGGGTGTAGCAAGGACGGTGTCAAGGATAGTGAATTCCAGGGTTAAGCCAGGATGGGGGCTCGAAATATTTGGGATGTCAGAGGAGCCGGGAGTGCAGGAGGCGAAAGAGGCCGGTATCCTGGCCTTTGCGTCCCTGGTAGCCCGGCGAAGGATTCTGCTCCAGTGGAAGGATGCGAGGCTCCCAAGTGCAGAATCCTGGATTAATGACATGGCAGGGTTTATTAAATTGGAGAAGTTGAAATTTGCCTTAAGGGGACCTGTGCAAGGGTTCTTCAGGCGGTGGCAGCCGTTCCTAGACTTCCTAGCGGAGCGTTAGGGGATGGTCAGTAGCAGCAACAACCCGGGGGGGGGTTTGTTGTTTTATTATTTGTGAAAAGGGGCGGGGGGGGGGGGGGTTCTATTTTTCCTTTCTGTTATTTATAATATGTGAAAAGTTTGAATAAAAATTATTCTTTAAAAAACAGAAATTTGGCCCAGTGTCCAACGTGCAGCATAGGCAGCATTTTGTAACCTTAATTCCCTCGCCAAGGGGTTTTGAGGACAGCAGTAGCTCCCCTTCTACCAATCAGTCAAAATGAGCTGTTATGTCCTGGATCAGGGATGGGCCCTTTCTTATCAGTGAGACCCAGCTCAACACTGAGCATGGTACATTCAACTAATGGACAAGTTCCAAACTGTTAAAATCAACTGAAACTGATTTACGGTAAAATCATAGAATCCCTGCAGTGCAAAAAAAGGCCATTTGGCCCATCAGGTCTGTACCGACCCTCAGAAAGAGCACCCCGGGGCAGCTCGGTGGCAAACGCCGCTGAGGACCCGGGTTCGAATCCCGACCCTGGGTCACTGTCCGTGTGGAGTTTGCATATTCTCCCCGTGTCTGCATGGGTTTCACCCCCACAACCCAAAGATGTGCAGGTTAGGTGGATTGGCTACGCTAAATTGCCCCTTAATTGGAAAAAATAATTGGGGATTATAAATTTATTAAAAAAAAGAAAGAGCACCCCACCTAGGCCCATGCCTCCACCCGGAAACCCAGTAACCCCACCTAACCTTTTGTACACTAACGGGCAATTTAGCGTGGCCAATCACCTAATCTGCACATCTTTGGACTCATTTTTATTTATCATTTCGGCAATTGTTTAGCCAGGGCAACAAACCGCTCAGGAATGTTTTCTATTTTCAATGAGCTTTTATTTTAGGCAGGAAAGATGCAGAACATATAGAAAAAGATTAAAAGGCAAGGCAGGTTAATGCTGTCACCTGATGACTTCTCAATCTCAGCCCAGGGAACATAGAACTGTACAGCACAGTACAGGGCCTTCGGCCCACAATGTTGTGCCCAACTAGTCTGAAACTAAGATCAAATCAACCTACTCCCAATCATTCTAGTGCATTCCATATGCCTATCCAATAACCGCTTGAAAGTTCCTAAAGTGTCCGACTCCACTACCATAGCAGGGAGTGCGTTCCATGCCCCAACCACTCTCTGAGTAAAGAACCTACCTCTGACATCCCTTCAATATCTTCCACCATGAACCTTATAGTTATGCCCCCTTGTAACAGCTACATCCACCCTTGGAAAAAGTCGCTGAACGCCCATTCTATCTATCCCTCTCATCATCAAGGAAATCATTGCATGTTATCTACTTCTCAAAAGATTAACTCAGTGCAGTGGAGGCAAAGGAGAAATATATTGGGGGGGGGGAATAAACTTGTATCTGTTCCTTAGTTTCCCATGTTATTCAGCTCAGCAATGGCATAATTAGAGCCAAGGTGATGATTTTCAGCATGAGAACTTGCGAACATTTGCACGACTTGCACCAGAATGTACACCCTGCCCGTGTTTCCTTGACCTTTTGCATCAATTCTACAAACCTTGGATTGTTCATTAACATAGTTCCTTAAAAGGAGGCAAGTGGCGCAGTGGTTAGTGCTGAGACAGCGGCGCTGAGGACCCAGGTTTGAATCCCGGCCCTGGGTCACTGTCTGTGTGGAGTTTGCACATTCTCCCCGTGTCTGTGTGGGTTTCACCCCCACAACCCAAAGATGTGCTGATTAGGTGGATTGGCCATACTAAATTGCCCCTTAATTGGAAAAGAAAAATAATTGGCCACACTAAATAAAAAAAAACATAGCACCATCACGACTTCCGGTGGCGGCCATGGAGTGAAAGGTTGCACATTTGGCAGCTCCCGCTCTTGGTGGTCTTTTTGTGGTTTTTAAGCTGGATTTCCACAGGAATGTTTCAAAAATAAAGGTGTTAAAGTGAGAAGAGAAGGAGGTGACCCCTAGTTTAAGGAGCAGCGCCCAGGAAAAAAATCGAAAAAGGAGGAATCAAAAGTGGGTTGGAAGTGCGACCAGAGTTTGAAGGAAGCAATGGCAGGACGCAGGGTCTGACCTCAACAGCTCAATGGTCGACGGACCAGTTGGTAAACTTCCTGACTGGGAAGTTCACTCAACATCGCAAGGAGTGTGTGGAGGACCTGGGCTGGGCGGTGGACTCGATTAGGGCTGTGGTCGACCGTGTGGAGGAGAGATTGACGACCCAGGGACAGGCGATCCAGAGGCTGGAGGAGCTGGCGGCAGAACGAGAGGAGCAGTCCACCGCGATGGCAGTGGAGATCGGAATGCTACAGGACCAACAGAAACGACTGCTGGAGAAAGTGGAGGACCTGGGGAACGTTCTCAGAGACAGAATATTCGGATTGTTGGTCTGCCAGAGGGGAAGGAAGGATTGGATGCCGGTACACATGTGGGGAAGGTGCTGGAGAAGCTGACAGCGGAGGGTGCGTTCCCCAAGCCGTTGGAGGTGGACCGGGTCCACAGGGCGCTTATACGTAAGCCACATGGACGTGAGCCCCCGAGGACGATGGTGGTACGACTGCATCAGTTGCTAGATAAGGAACGCATCATGAGATGGGCCAGGCAGACAAAATATACATAGAACATAGAACAGTACAGAACAGAACAGGCCCTTTGGCCCTCGATGTTGTGCCGAGCATTGTCCGAAACCAAGATCAAGCTATCCCACTCCCTGTCATTCTGGTGTGTTCCATATGCCTATCCAATAACCGCTTGAAAGTTCCTAAAGTGTCTGACTCCACTATCACAGCAGGCAGTCCATTCCCCACCCTAACCACTCTCTGAGTAAAGAGCCTACCTCGGGTATCCCTCCTATATTTCCCACCCTGAATCTTATAGTTATGCCCCCTTGTAACAGCTACATCCACCCGGGGAAATAGTCTCTGAACGTCCACTCTATCTATCCCATTATCATCTTATAAACCTCTATTAAGTCGCCTCTCATCCTCCTCCGCTCCAAAGAGAGAAGCCCTAGCTCCCTCAACCTTTCCTCATAGTGCATGTGGAAAGATGCTGAGATCCGGGTGTGCCAGAACTTGGGAGCAGAACTCGCAAAGAGAAGGGCGAGTTTTAATAAAGTCAAGGTGGCCCTGTATGAGAAGCAAGTAAAGTTTGGACTGCTTTACCCGGCCCATCTATAGGTAACCTGAGGATCGGGAGCTGTACTTTGGCTCGCCGGAGGACGTGGCAGACTTTATGAAGGACATTAACCTGATGGGGAAACAAGGACCTTGAACCTTGACTGTGGAGAACTGAGTTAGAAGGGATGTTTTGCCTTGTATAAACCTTAACTTTTAACTTTGAAATTTAATTTGCAATGTTCAAAAAGTTGTTTGAGATTCTGCATGTAAACTTCCTTTATCTTCTTTTTTTCGGTCTGTTCCATTTGGCTCTGGTTGAAGGTGTTTGACTAGATAAGATTTTGTTAAAGGAAGAGGGGAGGGCCTTTGTGTTTGGACTGTGGGAGGGATTGTTTGTTTGTTTTTTGTGCTTTTTGCCATTGTTCTGGAAACGTATACTAAGGCGGGGGGGAGGGGAACCAGCAGGTGGTAGGATGCTAGGCGCTGGGGGCAGGAGCTGCCAGGCTAGCTGGGAGGGCTAGTTCACGGAAGCAAAGTGGGGAGTGAGCTGAAGATTAAAGTGGGGGAGGGGATGGGGGATGGGTGGGAAGTGGGGATAAACTGCTGACTTTTAGGGTTTTGGAGGAGGAGAGTGGATGACAGTAGCTGCCGGGGGCGGGCAGGTGAGGTGCGGGGCATGGGCCAAGGGCTGGCCTAGGAAAGGTCATGGCTGATAGACAGGGGAGGGGGTAGGGTGCCCCCCGGCCAGGCTGGTCACGTGGAATGTTCGTGGACTGAATGGGTCAGTAAAAAGAGCCTGTGCGTTTGCACACTTGAGGCAGCTGAAGGCAGACGTGGCCATGTTTCAAAAGACGCACTTGAAGCTGAGAGACCAAGTTAGACTGAAGAAGGGATGGGTCGGACAGGTGTTTCATTCGGGATTGGACTTTAAAACAAGGGGGGTGGCAATTCTGGTTAATTCTGGCAATCGAGGTGGGAAGGATGGAGACAGACCGGGGGGGTAGATTTATTATGGTCAGTGAGAAGTTGGAGGGAATGACTGTGGTGTTGGTGAATATATACGCCCCAAATTGGGATGATGGTACGTTTGTCAGGAGGGGGCTGGGGGACGATTCCAGACTCGACTCGTACCGGCTGATTATGGGGGGGATTTTAACACGGTTCTAGAGACACGAGACCGGTCGAGTTCCAGGTTGGGAAAGGTGTGGGGGGGTGGATCCGTGGAGATTCGGGAATCCAAGGAGCAAGGAGTATTCAATCTACTCCCATGTGCACAAGGTGTATTCCAGGATAGACTTTTTCGTACTTGACAAAATGCTGTTAGCTGGGATGGAGGGCACTAAATACTCAGCAAGCGTGGTGTCGGATCACGCTCCACACTGGATAGACCTACGGGTGAGCACAGGAAAGACCTAGCGTCCACAATGGAGGTTAGATGGAGGGCTGCAAGAGGAGGATGAGGTCTGTGAGTGGGTGAGGGAGGCCATTCGAGGGTAAATAAAGAGCAACGCCACGGGTGAGACCGCGGCAGGGGTGGTTTGGGAAGCAGTAAAGGTGGTTATTAGAGGGGAATTTATTTTGATTCGGGCCCACAGGGAGAAGACTGAACGGGCTGAGTTGGACAGGTTGGTAGTTGAAATTTTACAGGTGGACAGGAGAGAAGCGGAGTCTCTGGATGAGGAGCCCCTGAAGGAGTGTCTGAGACTTCAATTAGAATTTGGGCTCCTGTCCACAGGTAAGGCAGAGGGTGGGCAGCACGGTGGCACAGTGGTTAGCATTGCTGCCTCACGGCGCTGAGGACCCAGGTTCGAATCCCGGCCCTGGGTCACTGTCCGTGTGGAGTTTGCACATTCTCCCCGTGTCTGTGTGGGTTTCACCCCCACAACCCAAAGATGTGCAGGGTAGGTGGATTGGCCACGCTAAAATTGCCCCTTAATTGGAAAAAATAATTGGGTACTCTAAATTTTTTTTTTTTTTAATAAAAAAAAAGGTAAGGCAGAGGGGTAGCTGAGGAGGGCGAAAGGGGCGATATACGAGTTTGGGGAGAAAGCTAGTAGGATGTTAGCACATCAGTGAGGAAGTAGGAGGCGACGAGAGAAATTGGGAAAGTAAAAGATATGATAGATAGATAGAGAAATACAGCACAGAACAGGCCCTTCGGCCCACGATGTTGCGCCGAACTTTTGTCCTAGGTTAATCATAGAATTTTGGACAATTTTTCATGGCCAATCCACCCAACCTGCACATATTTGGACTGTGGGAGGAAACCGGAGTACCCGGAGGAAACCCACGCAGTCACGGGGAGGATGTGCAGACTCCACACAGACAGCGACCCAAGTCGAAATCGAACTTGGGACCCTGGAGCTGTGAAGCAATTGTGCTACCCACAATGCTACCGTGCTGCCCTTAAGAAGATAACCTACACTCCATTATTCTACCCTAATCCATGTACCTATCCAATAGCCGCTTGAAGGTCCCTAACTTTTCCGACTCAACTACTTCCACAGGCAGTGCATTCCATGCCCCCACTACTCTCTGAGTAAAGAACCTACCTCTGACATCCCCTCTATATCTTCCACTGTTTATCTTAAATTTATGTCCCCTTGTAATGGTGTGCTCCACCCGGGGAAAAAGTATCTGACTGTCTACTCTATCTATTCCCCTAATCATCTTATAAACCTCTATCAAGTCGCCCCTCATCCTTCTCTGTTCTAATGAGAAAAGGCCTAGCACCCTCAACCTTTCCTCGTATGACCTACTCTCCATTCCAGGCAACATCCTGGTAAATCTCCTTTGCACCTTTTCCAAAGCTTCCACATCCTTCCTAAAATGAGGTGACTAGAACTGCACACAGTACTCCAAATGTGGCCTGACCAAGGATTTGTACAGCTGCATCATCACCTCACGGCTCTTAAATTCAATCCCTCTGCTAATGAACGCTAGCACACCATAGGCCTTCTTCACAGCTCTATCCACTTGAGTGGCAACTTTCAAAGATCTATGAACATAGACCCCAAGATCTCTCTGCTCCTCCACATTGCCAAGAACCCTACCATTAACCCTGTATTCCGCATTCATATTTGTCCTTCCAAAATGGACAACCTCACACTTGTCAGGGTTAAACTCCATCTGCCACTTCTCAGCCCAGCTCTGCATTCTATCTATGTCTCTTTGAAGCCGACAACAGCCCTCCTCACTATCCACAACTCCACCAATCTTCGTATCATCTGCAAATTTATTGACCCACCCTTCACCCTATGAGGGGGAAGGTGGTGGTGGACCCGGGGGCGGTAAATTATGTGTTTTGCAAATTCTATAGTCGACTTTATAAATCGGAGCCCCCAGCCAGGGAGGAGGTATGAAGCGATTTTTGGGGGTCTAGAGTTCCCGAAGGTAGATAAGGAACTGGTGGAAGGCTTGGGTGGCCGAATTGGGCTTGGGGAGGTGATAGACGGATTGGGGGCGATGCAATCAGGTAAAGACCCGGGACGTGATGGATACCCAGAGGAGTTTTATAAAAGGTTTTCTGGGTTACTGAGTCTAAGGAACTGGGAGTGCTCCCCGCAACGTTATCACAAGCATCGATCTCTCTCATCTTGAAACAGGATAAGGACCCAGAGAGCTGTGGATCATACAGGCCGATCTCCCTTTTGAACGTAGGCGCTAAATTACTGGCAAAGATCTTGGCCACACGTATAGAGGACTGTGTCCCGGAGGTAATCGGGGAGGACCAGACAGGATTTGTGAAGGGTAGACACCTGGCGCCCAACATTAGATGGCTCTTAAATGTTATAATGATGAAAGCGGAGGGGTGCGAGGTTGAGTTGGTAGTAGCTACGGATGCAGAAAAGGCCGTTGACCGGGTGGAATGGAAGTACCGATGGGATATTCCTGGCAGGTTTGGGTTTGGACAGGGATTTGTGGATTGGGTCCGGTTGCTATATCAGGCTCGGGTGGCGAATGTAAGAACCAACCAGGTCCAGTCAGAATATTTTAGTCTTTGTAGGGGGATAAGACAGGAATGCCCGCTCTCCCCACTACTGTTTGCCCTGGCCATAGAGCTTTTGGCAATGGCCTTTAGGGCATCGAATGTCTGGGGGGAGATAGTGAGAGGGGGGGATGGAGCATAGGGTCTCGCTCTACTCGGATGATTTACTACTTTATATTACAGACCCATTGGCGGGGAGATGGCCGGAATCATGGATTCACTGGAAGAATTTGGGCGGTTTTCAGGCTACAAACTAAATATGGGAAAGAGCGAGGTATTTGCGATTCAGACAGGAAAGGAGACTGGGGGAGTTACCTTTTAAAGTGGTGGGGAAAGGCTTCAGGTATCTGGGGATTCAGGTGGCGAAGGATTGGGGGCAGCTCCACAAGTTAAATTTGGGTAAAGTGGTCGATCAGATGAAAAGGGATTTCTGCAGGTGGGACATGCTCCCGCTGACACTGGCAGGGAGGGTGCAGACGGTGAAGGTGACAGTCCTCCCGAGGCTGCTGTTCTTTTTTCAATGTCTCCCAATTTTTGTCCCCAAGGCCTTTTTTCGGAAAATGAATGTGGTAATCTTGGATTTTATGTGGGCTGGTAAAACCCGAGGGTGAAGAAGGCACTCCTGGAACAGGGATGCGGGGAGGGGGGCTTTGCCATCCCGAGTTTTATTATTTATTTTTTAAAATAATTTTTATTCAAGTTTTCACAAATTATCAACAATAAAAATAACACAAAGAAATAAGAACAAACCCCCTCCCATATACACAAAGAATAAATTAACAAAGTTAAACGATATAAAAGCAAATATACACACCCAATCAAAAAAAACAAACCCTCATGAACCCCCTACCCACCCCAAACTCCCCCATCTCCCCCCCCCCCCCCCCCCCCTCCCCCCCCCCAGTTGCTGCTGTTGCTGACCATCGCCTATCGCTCCGCCAGAAAGTCTAGGAACGGCTGCCACCGCCTGAAGAACCCTTGTACCGATCTCCTTAAGACAAACTTGACCCTCTCCAATTTAATAAATCCAGCCATGTTGTTAATCCAGGATTCCACGCCTGGGGGTCTCGCATCTTTCCACTGAAGCAGAATCCTTCGCCGGGCTACCAGGGACGCAAAGGCCAGAATACCGGCCTCTTTAACCTCCTGCACTCCCGGCTCCTCTGCCACCCCAAATATTGCAAGACCCCAGGTCGGCTCGACCCTGGATCCAACCACCCTTGACATTGTCTCTGCTACACGCCCCCAGAAGACCTCCAGCGCTGGGCATGCCCAGAACATGTGGGTGTGGTTTGCTGGGCTCCCTGAGCATCGAACACATCTGTCCTCTCTCCCAAAGAACCGGCTCAACCTTGGCCCGGTCATGTGCGCCCTATGCAGCACCTTGAATTGTATTAAACTGAGCCTCGCGCAAGAGGAGGAGGAATTTACCCTCCCCAGGGCATCCGCCCACGTCCCCTCGTCAATCCCCTCACCCAACTCCTCCTCCCACTTACCCTTCAGCTCCTCCACCGAGGCCTCCTCCTCCTCCTGCATCACCTGATACATTGCCGATATCCTCCCCTCACCAATCCATGTCCCCGAAAGCACCCTGTCCTGGACCCCTCGTGGCGGCAGCAGTGGGAACTGCTCCACCTGCCGCCTAACAAACGGCCTTACCTGCATATATCTGAAGATGTTCCCCGGGGGGAGGCTGAACCTCCCCTCCAGCTCACCCAGACACGCAAATTTCCCGTCCACAAACAGGTCCCCCATCCTTTTAATGCCCGCCCTGTGCCAACTCAGGAACCCTCCATCCATTCTCCCCGGGATAAACCGGTGGTTCCCCCGTATCGGGGACCACACCGAGGCCCCCACCTCCCCCCTGTGCCGTCTCCATTGTCCCCAAATTTTGAGGGTCACCAACCGGACTCGTGGTATACCTCGTTGGAGGAAGCGGCAGCAGCGCCGTCACCAGTGCCTCCAGGCTCGTGCCCACACAGGACGCCATCTCCAACCTCTTTCATGCCGCCCCCTCCCCCTCCATTACCCACTTGCGTATCATCGCCACGTTGGCGGCCCAATAATACCCACAGAGGTTAGGCCGCGCCAACCCCCCCCCCCCCCTAGTCCTGCTCCGCTGCAGGAACACCCTTTTCACCCTCGGGGTCTTCTGCGCCCACACGAACCCCATAACGCTCTTGTTGACCCGTCTGAAAAAGGCCTTAGGGATCTGGATAGGGAGGCATTGGAACAAGAACAAAAACCTCGGGAGCACCGTCATTTTGACTGACTGCACCCTGCCCGCCAGGGAGAATGGCAGCATGTCCCACCTCTTAAATTCCTCCTCCATCTGCTCCACCAGCTTCGCAAAGTTAAGCCTATGTAAGGCCCCCCAGCTTCTAGCTACCTGTACCCCCAGGTACCTAAAACTCCTCTCTGCCTTTTTCAACGGGAGCTCACCACTCCCCCTCTCTTGGTCCCCTGGGTGCACTACGAACAGCTCGCTCTTCCCCATATTGAGCTTGTACCCGGAAAAATCCCCAAACTCTCTCAGGATCCTCATCACCTCCGGCATTCCCCCCACCGGGTCCGCCACATACAGCAGTAGGTCATCCGCATATAGCGACAGTTGATGCTCTCTCCCCCCCCCCCCCCCACCCCCCGCACTATCCCCCTCCAGTTCCTCGACTCCCTCAGCGCCATGGCCAGGGGTTCAATCGCCAGCGCAAAGAGCAGGGGGACAGGGGACACCCCTGCCTCGTCCCCCGGTGCAATCAGAAATACTCTGACCTCCTTCTGTTCGTAGCCACACTCGCCACCCGGGCCTCATATAGCAATCACCCACCTGACGAACCCCTCCCCAAACGCGAACCTTTTCAGTACCTCCCACGGGTATCCCCATTCCACCCTATCAAAGGCCTTCTCCGCATCCATCGCTGCCACTATCTCCGCCTCCCCTTCCACTGCCGGCATCATTATAACATTTGAGAGCCTCCGTACATTAGCATTCAACTGCCTCCCTTTCACAAACTCCGTTTGATCCTCGTGTATGACCTGCGGCACGATGTCCTCAATCCTCATGGCCAATATCTTTGCCAGCAACTTTGCATCTACATTTAGGAGTGAGATCGGCCTATAGGACCCACACTGTAGGGGATCCTTGTCCTGCTTCAGGATCAAGGAGGTCAGCGCCCTAGACATCGTCGGGGGCAGAGCCCCTCCTTCCCTTGCCTCATTGAAGGTCCTTACCAACAGCGGGCCCAGCAGGTCCGAATACTTCTTGTAGAATTCAACCGGGAACCCATCTGACCCCGGTGCCTTCCCCGTCTGCATGTTTCCTATCACTATGACCAACTCCTCCAATCCAACCAGCGCCCCCAACCCCGCCACCTGCCCCTCCTCCACTCTCGGAAACCTCAGTCGGTCTAGGAAGCGACCCATCCCTCCCTCCTCCACTGGGAGCTCAGATCAGTACAGTTCCTCGTAAAAGTTCCTAAAGACCCCATTGATGCCTACCGCACTTCGTACCGTGCTCCCTCCTCCATCCCTAACTCCACTGATCTCCCTAGCTGCCTCCCGCTTCCGAAGCTGGTGCGCCAGCATCCGGCTCGCCTTTTCTCCGTATTCATATACCGCCCCCTGCGCCCTTCTCCACTGCGCCTCTGCCTTCCTGGTGGTCAATAAATCGAACTCGGCCTGGAGGCTACGCCGCTCCCCCAGCAATCCCTCCTCCGGGGCCTCCACGTACCTCCTGTCCACCCTCACCATCTCCCCCACCAACCTCTCCCTCCTCTCCCCCATCTCCTTGTGTGCCCTAATGGAGATTAGCTGTCCTCTGACCACCCTTCAGTGCCTCCCAGACCACCCCTACTTGCACCTCCCCATTATCATTGGTCTCCAGGTACCTCTCTATACACCTCCAGACCTGCCCGCTCACCTCCTCGTCCGCTAACAACCCCACCTCCAGACGCCACAGCGGACGTTGGTCTCTCTCCTCCCCCAACTCGAGGTCCACCCAATGCGAAGCGTGATCAGAAATGGCTATCGCCGAATATTCCGTGTCCTCCACCCTCGGAATCAGCGCCCTGCTCATGACAAAAAAGTCAATCCGGGAGTAGGCCTTGTGGACATGGGAGAAGAATACAAATTCCCTGGCCCCTGGCCTCGTAAATCTCCATGGGTCCACCCCTCCCATCTGGTCCATAAACCCCCTCAGCACCTTGGCCGCCACCGGCCTCCTGCCCGTCCTGGACCTGGAGCGATCAAGTGCCGGGTCCAGCACCGTGTTGAAATCTCCCCCCCCCCCCCCCATTATTAGGCCTCCTGTCTCAAGATCTGGAATCTGGCCCAACATACGCCGCATGAACCCTGCATTGTCCCAATTCGAGGCGTGTACATTGACCAGCACCACCCGCTCCCCTGGAGCTTGCCACTTAACATCACATACCCACCACCATTGTCCGCCACAATGCTCGACGCGTCGAACGACATTCTCTTCCACACCAAAATCGCCACCCCCCCGGTTTTTTGCATCCAAGCCCGAATAGAACACCTGCCCGACCCACCCCTTTCTCAATCTTACCTGATCCGCCACCCTCAGGTGCGTCTCCTGGAGCATGGCCACATCCGCCTTCAGCCCCTTCAAGTGCGCGAACACCCGGGCCCGTTTGACCAGCCCATTCAGTCTCCTTACATTCCAGGTTATCAGCCGGATCAGGGAGGTACTCGCCCCCTCCCCCGCCGATTAGCTATAGCCCTTCCTAGGCCAGCCACGTGTCCGCATCCCCCGCACGGCCCGTTCCCCACAGCGGCAGACCCCCGTGCCCGACCTCCTCTACCACCACCAGCTCCCCCTTGGCCATTCCAGCAGCAAACTGGTCCCTCCCCCTTCCCCCCACCCTCCCCCCCTTGGCCATTCCAGCAGCAAACTGGTCCCTCCCCCTTCCCCCCACCCTCCCCCCCTAGCTAGGTCCCCCCCTAGCTGCGTTGCTCCCCCCATTGTACTCCCGTGAGTCAGCTGACTCCTGCTGAACCCGGCCACTCCCGCTGCACCATCGACACCCCAGTGTAACACTTCCCCTCCCCTCCCTTTCCCACAAGCAGGCTCACGTCCTCCCCTTCCACTCCCAGCGCGGGAAAAAGCCCACGCTTCCCAGGTCCGGCCCCGCCCCCTTCAACCCTTAGCGCGGGAAAAAGCCCGCGCTTTCCACTCGGCCGGCCCCGCCTCCTCTGGCGCAGCTCCCTTTTCAGGCCCAGTCTCACTAGCCCCACCTCAGGCCACGCTCCCCCCCCCCCCCCCCCACCCCCCGTGAGGCCCCATCAACCCCTACCGACTATCAATCCCCCAAGCTGTTTGCCTACCCCCCCCCCCCCGCTCACGAGCCCATCCGTCAGGGCCTAATCAAAACAATGCCCTATCAACCCCCAGAAATCAAAGCAAGAACCCCCCCTCGGAACACAACACAACAATCCCCAACCATCCCCCGACCCTCAGTCTGAGTCCAGTTTTTCGGCCTCAACAAAGGCCCAAGCCTCCTCCGGAGACTCAAAATAATGGTGTCGATCCTTGTGGGTGACCCACAGACTCGCCGGCTGTAGCATGCCGAACTTCACCCCTCTCCTGTGCAGCACTGCCTTCGCCCAATTGTAACCGGTCCTCTTCTTCGCCACCTCCGCACTCCAATCCTGGCAGATCCGGACCTCCGCGTTCTCCCACCTGCTGCTCCGCTCCTTCTTGGCCCACCTTAATACACACTCTCGATCAGCAATCCGGTGGAACCGCACCAGCACCGCCCGCGGCGGCTCGCTGGGCCTGGGCTTCCTCGCCAGCACTCGGTGGGCCCCCTCCAACTCCAAGGGCCCCTGGAAGGCCCCCGCTCCCATCAGCGAATTCAGCATGATGACCACGTAGGCCCCCAAGTCAGATCCCTCCAGCCCCTCCGGGAGGCCCATGATCCGCAGGTTCTTCCGCCTCGACAGGTTCTCCATCTCCTCGAACCTCGCCTGCCATTTCTTGTGGAGCGCCTCGTGCGCCTCCACCTTCACCGCCAGGCCTAGGATCTCGTCCTCGTTCTCTGAGACCTTTTACCGGACCTCCCGGATCACCGCCCCTTGGGCCGTCTGGGTCTCCAGCAGCATGTCGAGTGAGGCCTTCATCGGCTCCAGCAGCTCTGCTTTTAGCTCCTTAAAGCAGCGCTGGAGCAGCTCCTGCTCTTCCTTTCTTTGCTGCAATGCCGCTTTTTTAATCGCCCCGCTCCTGGTCCAATCCATACACCAGCAGGGGAATGTTGCTGTCCCCTTCCCACATCGAACAAGCGCCATTGCAGGGCCCTAAAAAGAGCCCAAAAGTCCTTTGCTAGCGGGAGCTGCCGAATGTGCGACTGAGCTCCGTATAGCCGCAACCGGAAGTCAGTTTTATTAATTATTACTGGGCGGCCAACGTATCGATGGTCAGGAAGAGGGTAGTGGGGGAGTGGTCAGTTTGGGAGCGGATAGAGGCAGCATCCTGTAAGGGTACGAGCTTGGAGGCTTTATTAACGGCGCCCTGCCATTTTTGCCGGCTCGGTATTCCACAAACCCAGTGGTGGTGGCAGCCCTGAGGGTGTGGGGGCAATGGGGACAGCACATGGGATTGGAGGGGACGTCAGTGTGGTCACCGATCTGTGACAATCACTGTTTTGTTCCGGGGGGCTGGATGGGGACTTTAGGAGGTGGCAGTGGGCAGGGATTGAGAGATTTGGGGATCTCTTCATTCAGCAGGGTTTCCCGAGTCTGGAGGCTTTAGCGGAAGAGTTTTAGTTGCTGAGTGGGAACGGGTTTCGCTACCTGCTGCTGCAGGATTTTGTCCAGAGGCAGGTTCCAAGCTTTCCTCGCCTCCCCCTGAGGGGACTACAGGATATGGTAATGTCAAAAACGGGAGTTGGGGAGAGGAGGGTCTCGGAGATATACAAGGAATTGATGGAGTGGGAAGGGGCCCCAATCGGGGAGGTGAAGAGAAAGTGGGAGGAAGAGTTGAGAGGGGAGTTGGAAGACAGACTATGGCAAAAGGCCTTGAGGAGAGTCAATTCATCTTCGTCGTGTGCCAGGCTCAGTTTGATCCGGTTGAAGGTGGTCCATTGGGCTCATATGACTGTGGCCCGGATGAGTAGTTTTTTTGAGGAAGTGGAGGATAGGTGCGGACGCTGTTGGGAAGCCCGGCGAATCATATGTTTTGGGCGTGTCCGAAGTTGAGGGAATTCTGGCAGGGATTTGCGGACGTCATGTCGGAGATCCTGGAAGGGATGGTGACTTCGAGTCCAGAATTGGCAATATTTGGGGTATCGGAAGATCCTGGGGCCGATGTTCTGGACTTCTTCTCCCTAGTGGCCCGGAGACAAATTTTACTGGAATGGAGGGACTCGGAGCCTCCAAAGTCAGGAGTGTGGGTCAGCGACATGGCAGGGTTTCTCAGGCTGGGAAAGATTAAGTTCGCCTTGAGAGGTTCAATTCAGGGGTTTGCCCGGAGGTGGCAGCCGTTCATCGACTTATTCAAGGAAAATTAAACGCCAGCAGCAAGGGGGTTGGGGGGCGGTGGAAAATGGGAGGCATGGTAGTGTAAGACAGGGAACTTTGTGTACGGATAATTAGGAAATAGGGCGGGGTTAGTAGGGGATGTTATTTTTTAATGTTTTTTGCGTGTGCCGGCCTGCTCGGTTATTTAAGAAATGTTAACCTGTTAAAACTGTGAAAATTACAAATGCTTCAATAAAATATTTTCTAAAACAAAAAATAACACAGCTCCATCGCTGCTGCCTCACGACGCCGAGGACCCGGGTTCGATCCTGGCCCTGGGTCACTGTCTGCGTGCAGTTTCCACATTCTCTCGGTGTCTGCATCAGGGCCGGCTCAAGGTACCGGCAACTCGGGCAGTCGCCCGGGGCGCCATGTGCTAGGGGGCGCCATCAACGAGTGCGTGACCGGCGTCAGAGACCTGCCGACAGAGAGACCGGCCCGCCGATTGGTGAGTCCCGATCATATATCAGGTCACCCCGCCCCCCCCCCCAACCCGACCCGACCACCCCCCGCCCCCGACCCGACCACCCCCCGACCCGACCCCCCCGCCCCGACCCGACCACCCCCCGCCCCCGACCCGACCACCCCCCGACCCGACCACCCCCGCCCCCGACCCGACTCCCCCCCGCCCCCGACCGACCCCCCCTGCCCCGACCCCCCCCCCGCCCCTGATCCGACCCCCCCGCCCCCGCCCCCGACCCGACCCCCACCCGACCCGACCCGACCCCCCCCCCCCGAAGGGCGCCGAAGTTCAGCTTGCCCGGGGCGCCAGCAACCCTAGGGCCGGCGCTGGTCTGCATGGGTTTCACCGCCACAACCCAAAGATGTGTAGAGTAGGTGGAATGGCCATGCTAAATTGCCTCATAATTGGAAAAAACAGAATTGAGTACTCTAAATTCATTTAAAAAACATAGCTCCACCTCCTGTTAGAGGTGAAAAAAAGTAAGTTTCCTGAATTTCTATAAGTTCCAAATGGTTTCTAAATGTGCAACCAAAACGTTAGGCACAGCTCCAAGGCATATTTCTGGTGTCAGGACTCTTTGAAGTATTGTTTTCTTTTATTTCTCCTCCCTGGGAACTGCTTTGTATTTTTTTGTATCTTTAATACCATCACAGCTGCATTTTCTTAAACATGCTGTGCTTCACGTGCTTAAAAGATGGTTTGATGGCTTCATTTCCATGCCTGAAGAGGAATTCGGCATAAGTTGTGTGCTTTCCTTGGACCCTGATTATGTCGCTAACATCTGCCTGTCTACTGCAATTTTTGCCTTTGGTGCATGCCATTGAGATTCACAGGAAATATCAGCATCAGTTTCTGTCAGCAAGATTGATGTAAAATCAGGCATTAGTTGCCCCATAATTTCCTCACAAGTGTGATCGAGGTAATTCCAGTCAAAATCTGAGCAAGCTTTTAAGAAAATGCATTGTATGAAATTTATATTTACAAGCAGTTTCTCGCTTCATCACAATTAAATTTTACCAATCACTAAAATGCTTAAGCATAACTTATTATTCAAATCTTAAGTGTTTATGTTTTAGAATGCATACTTTAAATTAATACTTTTGTTTTTGTCCCAAAATAGAAAAAATCAGAAGAGTGCTCATTGATATTAGGAAAGCATCTGGTCAGTGAGGAACAGTGATGACTACGGGAAATAGACACTGAAGGGTGTCTGGAGCATTTGTAACTACAGATCAGAAGACGTTAAACTAATGCTGGGCTGATCAATCGTTATGAAAGCTTTGGAGAAAGGAAAAATCTTCTGCTATAAACAAGGCAAGCACATACCATCAACCTTTGATTTTGTCTTTAATAAAATGAATGATTCACATGCACCAACATATAAAACTCAAAGAAAAATAGATCAACAGTATCAAAAAAGCTGAGAGTGCGAAAACAATGTAAACTGTAAAACAGCCCAAAGTAAGAGCTAATAACGGCAACTGAACAAAGTTGCATTACTTTAAATCGCAGGGTTCCAGGAATCTTTTGATATTTTGGAATTATTTGGGATAATTCGTGTTTTTCTGAGTGAAAATCAAAATCCAACTGTATCAGTTATGATGTCCAAAAGCAAGCAGTTACAATGGAAGATCAGCTCATTCTTTTTTCCTTTTCTGAAATGTGGGTTATCAAGGGTACATTTGTTGTCCATCCTTAATTGCCTTCGAACTGAGTGCTTGCTAGGCCATTGTAGAATCAACCACATTGCTGTGGTTCTGGGGTCGCAGGTAGGGATGGTAAATTCCCTTTCTCAAAAGGATGTTAGTGAATGAGATGAGTTTTTGCAGCAATCAATGATAACTTCATGATCACCATAACTGCGGCTAGCTTTACATTCCAGATTTTGTTTTATTAATTTATTGGATGCAGGAGCCACTAGCATTCCAAATTGCCCTTGAGAAGGTGGTGGTGAGATGTCTTCTTGACCTGCTGCAGCCCCTGTTGTGTAGGTACATCCACCATGATGCTAGGGAGGGAGTTCCAGGAATTTGACCCAGCGACATTGAAGGAACGGCGATATATTTTCAAGTTAGGATAGTCAGTAACTTGGAGAGGAACTTTCAGGTGATGGTGTTCTCAAGTGCCTGCTGTTATTGTCCTTCGAGATGGTCATCGTTTGGAAGGTGCTGTCTCAGGAACCTTGGTGAGTTCCTGCAGTGCACCTTGTAGATGGTACACACTGCTGCTAATGTGCACCAGTTCTGGAGGGAGTGAATGTCTGTGGCTGGGGTGCCAATCAAGTGGGCTTCATTGTCCTGGATGGTCGAGCTTCTTGAGTATTGTTGGAGCTGCACTCATCCAAGCAAGTGGAGTGGAGAGGTTTCCATCACACTTCTGACTTGTTCCTTGCAAACGGTGGACATGCTTTGGGGAGTCAGGAGGTGAGTTACTCAATGCAGGATTCATAGCCACTGTCCTGCTCTTGTAGCCACAGTGTTCATATGCAGTAAGCAATGCAAATCCTTGCAGCAGTGGCCACCCAGCAATGAGGCAGTGAGTAAGCCTGTAGGATTAGCCACTGAGGCATCCTTTTGGGTCCATGCAATTATTGGAAGAGGACGCGATTGGAACCTAAGAATTTGTAGAGCCCGGGAGATTTTAACTGCCCTGTTTCCCCTGGGCAACGAGAATTAAAATCATCCCCATAGAGTCAAGGAGGCTGTGTCAGAAAAATTATAGGGACAGAGAATGGCACATAAAGGTATGATATGGACTGACACAGAACAATAGAGAGCGAGATAGACAGAGTGACAGAGAATGGAATTGATCAAACAAAAATGAGAAAAATTGTGATAAGAATGGAAGTGACAGAGAGACAGGCAGGATGACAGAGATATAGATGAAAACCAAGGAGGAGCAGAAAGGTGGAAAACACCAGAGGTAAGGACAGAATCCAGAATCTTCCAGATTTATGAAATTCAAGGGTGTCTGGACCATTTCCAAGTCCTGACATCACCCTTCAGCCTGCCTGTCTCCACACATTTATAGGGTGCAGTCAATTAACTGGCCACCTCCGTGGTGACCAACTGACCGTGGATGGTGGGTGCCACAGACATAGGAAGGCCAGCTGGCAGACCGCTGAGAGAAGTGAGGACAGCTCAGGCAGGGGTGCTTCAAAATGGAGGTTCTCGTAAAAGAGTGAATATGGATTGTATAAAAAGTTGGTCAAGTAGGGCGGCATGGTGGCACAGTGGTTAGCATTTCTGCCTCACAGCGCTGAGGAAACAAGTTCGATACCGGCCCTGGACCACTGTCTGTGTGGAGTTTGCACATTCTCCCCATGTCTGCATGGGTTCCGCCCCCACAACCCAAAAGATGTGCAGAGTAGGTGGATTGGCCACACTAAATTGCCCTTGATTGGAAAAAAATAATTGGGTACTCTAAATTTAGTTTTAAAAAATAAGCAAAAAGAACTGTCATGGCGGTCAATGCGGAGGGGGAAATGAGTTTGACCGCAGATGTACTGCTATCAGCCTTTGGGGATGACACTGGCATGTATATCAGCCTTTGATTACCTTATGACCTCCCACTTTGAAGCCGCCTCCCAATTGTTGCTGCACTCCAGACCCAGCTGGAGCCCATCCAAGCTTAAACCTTGGGCAGCTGAAGGCAAGGCCCCCAGTGGTGGAACAATTAGAATTGGGGATGCGCAATTGGCCAGAATTGGATGAGGTTACAAAGATAGTGAGGGACCAAGGACATGGAGAGATTTGAAAGCAAGGATGAGAATTTTAAAAAGCTGAAGGTAGTGCTGGACTGGGGGTCAATGTAGGTAAACAAGCACAGAGGTGATGAATGAATGGGACTTGACGTGAGTCAAGATGAGGTGAAATTTGTGTAGGGTGGAAAGTCGGAGGCTGACCAAGAAGCATTGGAATAGTCAAGTCCAGTGGTAACCAAGGCTTAGATTCGGGTTTCAGCAGCAAATCGGTTAAGGTGGGGTGGAGCGGAATTAAGTTATGGAGATGTCATTTGATGGAGTAGATCTGTGGTCAGATAAGCTTATTTCAAGGTCAAATACGACACCAAGGTTGTGAGTGTAGTATGAGGGTCTGGTGCATATGGAGTTAATGTAGGACAGTACCACCTACACAGTAATGTAAGAGAGCATATGACTCACACCCAGGGTCAGTTGAGTGTTGGGCAGAGCCGTGTGTACCAGCTAGCTCTTAGCTTCAACTCGTTACTGTACATTTGTAAATAGTTCTAACATTCAATAAAGACTTACAGTTAACCTACATTTGACTAAAAAAAAGACTTCTCCAGACCTACCGAATTGTAACCAACACCTTTTGACAGCAAATGATGTTCTTCAGCCTCAGGTGGTTGCCAGGGTGAGGGAAGGAGTCGATGGCTAGAGAATGGAGTTTGTGGCTGCAATCAAAGACAAATGAAATGAATGATAATAAACAAGATAGAGTTGCACTGCCTGGAGAGTGGTACAATTTCAGGATCCCACTTGCAAAACTAACCAGAGGTGTCAGCTGAGACATCTTATATTCTAGTCATAGCAAGAAATGAGATTGGCACCAACTCTCAGACAATCAATTTAATGTAAAATCCAGATACGAGTTTTGCTGCAAAAGTAAGTTGTGAATTATTGCTGTTATTGCCAGATTTTGTTTTGTGGAACACTATTAGAGAAAGCAGTCTTTCATTGGCATCTCATTCACCACCTTTAACATCCATTCCCTCCATCACCAGTATGTGAAAGTATTAAGCAAAATTAGAAGTCAGACAAAATGAATGCAAACATTAAACAGGATCAGAATGTAGAATAATGTCAAAAAGACAAAGTTAAGAGCATTCTGTCTGAATGCACATGGCATTTGCAACAAGGTAGAGCAATTTGAAGGCACAAATAAAGGTAAATGCATTTGATCTGGCTGCCATTTCAGAAACGTGGTTACAGGGTGACCAGGACTGCACACTGTATATTCAGGGATATTTGTCATTTAGGAAGGATAGGCTGATGGAAAAAGGAGATAGGGTAGCACTGTTAAAAATGGGCAAGATCAGTACATTTGTGACAGAGGATCTTAAAGCAAAGGATGTAGAATCAGTTTGGGTGGAGCTAATAAGCAACAAGGGCAGCAAACATTGATGGGTGCTGTTTACAGGTCACAAAACTTTAGTGGTAATGTGAGGTAGGCCTTAAATTAGGAAATTAGAACTTCATGTAACATGTGTAATACAATAATAGTTGGTGCCTTCAATTTACATATAGATTGGGTAAACCTAATTAGGCTTAATACTGTGGAGGATGACTTCCTGAAAAATGTACAAGATGGGTTTCTGCAGCAGTACATCGATAAACCAACTAGGGATTGAAGGTTTTTGAGAGTGTTACCTGTCGCATAGATAAAGGAGGACCAGTGGAACTGGTTTATTCGGATTTTCAGAAGGCTTTCGATAAAATCCCACAAAGGAAGCTAATAAAGAAAAGTTAGAGTACGTGGGATGCTCCATGGATTGAGAATTGGTTCACAGACAGAAAACAGAAAGAAGGAATAAACGGGTCATTCTCACGATGGCAGGCCTATTACTAATGGGGTATCACAAGGATCAGTACTTGGGCCACTGCTGTTCACAATCTATATGAATGATTTAGATGTGGGGACCAAGTGCAATGTTTCCAAATTTGCTAGGCGGGTATATGATTTGTGACAAAGGTGCAAGGAATCTTCATGGGGATGACAGGCTAAGTGAATGGGCAAGAACATGGCAGAGGGAATATAATGTGAATAAGTGTCAAGATATCTACTTTGGTAGAAGAAATACAGAAAGCAGAATATTTCTTAAATAGTGAGAGGTTGGAAAGTGTTGATGTCCAAAAGAACTTGGTGTCCTTGTTCACGAGTCAGCAAAAGCTAGCATGCAGGTGCAGCAAGGAACTCAGAAGGCAAATGGTACAATGGACTTCATCATAGGGAGACTTGAGTACAGAAGTAAAGATGTCTTGCTGCAATTTTATAGAGCCTTGGTGAGGCTGCATCTGAAGCATTGTGCACAGTTTTGATCTCCTTATCTTTTTTTTCCATGTATTTTTATTACAAACGTAGCAAAACAGAGAACAAGGACAACTCAGATAAACCAACAGAACAACCAAATGCAGTGCAAACAGTTTGTCATTTTCTGGGGGTTCTTTTGTTTTAACTTTTTCCAATTAAGAGGTAATTTAGCGTGGCCAATCCACCTACCCTGCACATCTTTGGGTTGTGGGAGTGAGACCCACACAGACATGAAGAGAATGTACAAACTCCACACAGTCAGTGACCCGGGGCTAGGATGAACCCGGGTCCAGGATCAAACCCGGATCCTCAGTGTCATGATGCAGCAGTGCTAACCACTGCGCCACCGTGCCACCCTGTCATTTTCTGTTTTAACAAAGCTAACAGTAACACTACCCCAAAGAAGGAAAAGAAAATGCCCTATTTCCTTCTGTCCTGGCGCTCTACCAACCCCCTCAATCCTCCCCCCCCCCCCCCCCGCTTCCTCCGACCCGCTGATGGCATATTTAATTTTTCTAGCCTGAGGTATTCTGCCAGTCTGCCAGCCAGTCCGCCGACCTAGGTAATGCTGCTGACCTCCATCCAAGCAGAATTCGACGGCGGGCTATGAGGGAACCGATGGCCAAGACATCCAACCATCCACGCCCACAGAATTTGCTGCAGATCCAGCACCCCAAATACTGCCACCAACGAACATGGCTCCATTCTAACTCTCACAATCTCAGGCATGGTCTCTTAGAACGAGGTCCAGAACTCAATCAATTTTGGGCAGGACCAGAAAATATGGGAGTAGTTCGCCGGTCCCCTTAAGCTCCGTTCACACCTATCACCTATCATCACCCCAGGGAAGAACCCACTCATGCGCACTTTAGTTAGGTATGTCCTATGTACCTATGTATCACCTTACGTTGCATCAGACGCAGCCTGTCGCAGGAAGAGGTAGAATTCACTCTGTATAAAATCTCACTCCAGAGCCCTCCCTCCAGCTGGAGTCCCAATTCATCCTCCCACTTCCTCTTTGTTTCATCCAACAGGCCTGTACTTCCTCCAACAACCGGCCATGTATATTTTATATCCTCCCTGCTCCCAATTAATCTTTTTTTTCTTTATAAATTCAGAGTACCCAAATAATTTTTTCCAATTAAGCGGCAATTTAGCGTGACCAATCCACCTATCCTGCAAACACGGGGAGAATGTGCAACCAACCTCCACACGGACATTGACCCAGAGCCGGGATCGAACCTAGGACCTCGGTGCCATGAGGTAGCAATGCTAACCACTGTGCCACCGTGCTATCCTCTCCCAATTAATCTTGAGATAACATCCCATTCAGTAGTGTAGGGTTTGGCAGCCAGGGAAACGGAAAGACCCCTTTGTGAAGAAAGTCTCATATCTGCAGGTGTCTGAATGTGCTCCCTCTCGGGACTTGAAATTTCTCCATCCACATACAGTTCCCTGAAGCTCATGTAGCCTGAATTGGTTCCAATTCTCAACAATGCCACGACCACTAGGCTTGTCATGAACCTGGCAGGTAAGAATGGAAGTGGGCAGAAAGCAGCGCCCACATAGACGACCCTACACATGAGGCCTCCTCCATCTGTACCCACTCCGATCTCAGTTCCCCAACCAATCTCGGCACCCTTTCAACGTTCGCCGCTAAGGAGGAAAACATTAGGTTTGGTAATGCTAGAACTCCTGATCACCGTCTCCTCCGCAGGACGGCTCTATGAATCCTAGGTGTCATCCCTGTCCACAAAAAGGCTGAAATTAATTTATCCACCTTAGCAAAGAAGGACCTGGGGAGGAAGATTGGGAGTGATTGAAACACAAATAGGAATCTTGGCAGGATGTTCATTTTGATCGTCTTCACTTTCCCTGCCAGGGCCAGCAGGAGTGCATTCCATCATCTTCTTAGGTGCTCCCTCACCCCCTCCAGTAAGCCGGCCAAGTTCAATTTGTGTAACTGGGCCCAGTCATGAGCCCTAGGTATGTAAACTCCATTCGTGCTATCTTGAACGGCAATGTCGCTAAATCCACCTTGCTATCCTGGGGGTTCACCGGGAAGATCTCACTCTTGCTCAGGTTCAGCTCAGCAGTTCCATTATCTTTCCCATGCTGGCTGGAGGGTCAGACACTGAGATCATCCACATAGGGGGAAACTCTATGCTCCCTGCCTCCTCTTTCAATGCCTTTCCACCCTTTGATGAATGAAATGAAAAATGAAAATCGCTTATTGTCACGAGTAGGCTTCAAATGAAGTTACTGTGAAAAGCCCCTAGTCGCCACATTCCGGCGCCTGTTCGGGGAGGCTGTTACGGGAATCGAACCGTGCTGCTGGCTTGCTTTGGTCTGCTTTCAAAGCCAGCGATTAGCCCTGTGAGCTAAACAGCCCCTTTGATGACCTAAGCACGATGGCCACAGGTCCAATCGCCAGAGCGAACAGTAATGGGGTCAATGGGCATCCTTGCCTTGTGCCCCTGTGCAGCCAGAAGCAGTCTGAGTTTGCCCTGTTTGTCCGTACACTCGCCATATGAGCACTAAGTAGCAATTTTACCCACAAGCTGAATATTGGCCCAAACCCAAATCTTTCCAGGATCTTTCCAGGAAGAGGTACCTGCACTCCACCCAATCGAAGGCCTTCTCTGCATCCAAGGAGGTGAATACTCCCGGTATCTCCACCCTGGATGGGGACATGACTATATATAACAGTCTCCGAATATTGCCCGACAACTGTCTGCCCTTGACAAACCCAGTCTGGTGCTCCCGAATTGCTTGTGGCATGCAACCCTTCAGCTGCTTCGCCAGAACCTTGGCTAGCACCCTCATGTTGGTGTTCAGTTGGGAGATAGATCTGTATACCCACACTCCAGTGGGTCTTTGTCTTTCTTCAGGATCAGTGAAATTGATGCCTGTGCCAACATGGGCAGCAAAGCCCCCTAGGACAGTGAGTCTTTGAACATCCCCAGTAAATGTGGCGCCAATGCTGCCACAAATCGCTTGCAGAAGTCCACTGGGAAACCATCTGGTTCCGGTGCCTCCCACAATTGCATAGATTTGATACCCTCCATAACCTCCTCCAGACCCAGCCTCCCCATCGCCTCTACCATAAGACAAAGGAGTAGAATCAGGCCATTCGGCCCACCGAGTCTGTTCCGCCGTTCAGTCATGGCTGATATGTTTCTCATCCCCATTCTCCTGCCTTATCTCCATAACTCCAGATCCCCTTATTAATCAAGAACCTCTCTATCAGGGACTTCTGGTGGTGGCCACGGAGGGTGTGGTCGCACATTTCGTGGCTCCTGCACAAGTTGGATTTTGTTGGTCCATCCCCACCTGGATGGGGGTCTTTTTGAGGGCGAAAGGTGAGTGAGTGTCCAGGAAAGGTAATATACCTGTAGTGAGTCTGGTGCATGGATCAGAGGACGAGAAGTGCTACAAGAAAGAGAGCAGCTGGAGCAGGGCAGGTTTCATGGTATGCCACTGGTCAATATGGCGGAGGGCAAGGGGACAGCGCCGTCCGCCCAGTGGTCAACAGAGCAATTGGTGGTGTGGTTGCACCATTTCTTGGACAAGGAAAAGATGTTGCAAGGAGGGTGAGGCAGACCAAGAGGTGGACCTGGGAAGGGAGTGAGCTGTGGGTCTATTGGAAACTGGGTACGGAGCTGGTGAAGAGGAGAACCGTGTTCAACCAAGTAAAGGCTGCCCTCTTCAAGAAGAGAGTGAGGTTCGGTGTTTTATACCATGCCTGCTTGTGGGTGTACACATCAGGAGCAAGAGTTTTATTTTGACACGCCAGAGGAGGCGATGGATTTTATGAGAGACCCTGGACTGGGAGGTGTGTAAGAACACTGAACTTTGGAGAGGAGATTTGTGTTTATTGTAGAATGTCTAGGGTGGGTATTTTGGGGTGGGCTTTGACGGGGAGGGGCGATGATGAGTATGCTTTATGCTCTTCTTTGTTTTTTAAATAAATTTAGAGTACCCAATTATTTATTTATTCTTTTCCAATTAAGTGGCAATTTAGTGTGGCCAATCCACCTAACCTGCACATCATGGGTTGCGGGGGTGAAAACCACGCAAACACGGAGAGAATGTGCAAACTCCACATGGACAGTGACCCAGGGCCGGGATTCGAACCCGGGTCCTCAGCGCCGCAGTCTCAATGCTAACCACTGTGCCACATGCCGCCCCTTCTTTGTTTGTTGGTGGTTGGGGGGTTGGATTGGAGGGGGGTGGGCAGGTTGGAGGCCTTGAGTGGGGGGCCACCATGCTAGCTGGGTGGGCTAGTTAACGGATGTGAAGTGGGGAGTTCCCAGGAGGAAGGCAAGGGGGGGGGGGGGGGCGATAGGGTTGGTTCTTTGTTTAGGGGTGGAGGGGGTGCAGTTGCTGACATGGGTGTGGTGCAGTTGGGAAGGGAGAGATGGTGGTGGACATCCTAGGTGGGGCACATGAAGTGGGTCGATGGCTGACCCAGGAAGGACTATGGGTGATTGGCAGGGGAGGGTTAGGGAGCCCCCCCCAACCAGACCCCCCCCCCCCCCCTCCTCCAGCCAGACTGGTCACATGGAATGTGCGAGGGTTGAATGGGCTAGTTAAACGATCATGTGTGTTCACGCATGGGAGGTCTCTGAAAGCGAGCGCGGTGTTTCTGCAGGTGACGCACCTGAAGTTGGGGGATCAATCAAGGCAGAGAAAGGGATGGGTGGGGCAGCTGTCCGACTCGGGGCTGGATATGAAGACGAGGGGGGTTGGCGATGTTGGTCAATAACAGGGTGACCTTTGAGGTGTGCAGCATTGTGGCCGATCAGGGGGGGTAGGTATGTGGTGGTCAGTGGGAAGCCGGATGGGATGCCGGTAGCCCTGGTTAATGTTTATGTGCCAAATTGGGATTATGAGGATTTTATGAGGCGGGTGTTGGGGAGGCTGCAGGGGAGGGGTTGAAGGGTGGTGACCTGCAGGGTAGGTAGGTAGGGGCGACTGGGAGTTGGTGGCTGACGGGTGGGGGGCCTGTAAGGGGCCTGAAGAAGGGGGCCCCCTATGACCCCATAGTGGGATTTCCTCAGTTGGGGGTGTGGGGTAATGTCCATGTATGTGAGGGGTGACATTGCCCATGGGTGGGGGTTGTGGGGGACCCACAAGTTCACTTAAGCATTGGGGCACCCTTTCAAAATGGTGGCCCAGGCGGCACCGTGTGCAGTGGTTAGCACTGCTGCCTCACAGCTTGGGCAGCGTCGCCACGATGACTGGCACACAGGCCGCACCTAACTCAGCAGGCCACGCGGGTGAGTTGGAACCAGACGGGAATGTGCCTGACACCGCCCCCACCAACGTGCCTTGGCCTGGGCCATCTATGCCACCATGCCACCCCCTCCCCAACATCGCCCCACCCCAAACCCTTCTCTGCCACCCCCACAATGTTCAGGAACAGTGTCCAGACATCATGGTCTGATTGGGATGCTAGGCAATAAGCCCCACATGCAACATGGCATGCCCACCCACGGGAATCCACTTGGGATGTGTGAAGTGCTCACTTAACCAGAATTGCCAATTCCCTATTAGCAATAGCCTTCAGCTGCATGGCCAAAGGCCTTCACGGCTGGCCCCAGAACTGGTACACGCAATCCAGGGGTTGGCATGGCAGACATGTGTGTAGTTGCCCTCCCAGCAGAGACACCCCCCCCCCCCCCCCCATCAGCAGAGAATCACCTCATCCAGCCCCGATACTCCCAAGCCCGTTGGCAGTCCATATCAAACAAGGTTGGATCCCCGCCCCAATTGCCCCCCTCCAAGCACAGGGGCAGCATGGCCAGTGCCCCTCGGGCTCTTTGCCTGTGAGTAAGGATGGCTATTCACCTCCTTGGGTCCCAGCAGCAGCCCGTCCACCGGTTCACATTTTGAAAAAGGAGTACTAACCACATGCTGGTTGGATCACGCGAGGCAGTTTGATATGGGGTGCCTCTCGTTAATTGTACGTAAATTGGAGGGCAGCACGGTGGCCTAGTGGTTAGCACTGCTGCCTCATGGAGCCGAGGTCCCAGGTTCGATCCCAGCTCTGGGTCACTGTCCATGTGGAGTTTGCACATTCTCCCCATGTTTGCATGGGTTTCGCCCCCACAACCCAAAGATGTGCAGGGTAGGTGGATTGGCCATGCAAAATTGCCCCTTAATTGGAAAATTGAATTGGGTACTCCAAATTTATTTTTTAAAATGTTTTTTAAATGTATGGAAATTGGACTTAAGTGGTGATTCTTGGTTTCCCACCACGCAACGGCAGATCCCGATTTCACCTGAGGAAGCCGGCCGGTTGCATCGCGAGTGGTTTGGCACCTGGTGCGGTTCTCGTTTTTGGCATCTCCTGCTAATTACTGACCCCGTCGAGCTCTCGCTCTAATCCAACAAGGCCAGTGAATTATTTCCTAAGTGTCATTTGATAGTGATGGGGAATTCTCCTGCAAAGCCCGCCACAAATGAACTTAGAAATTTAAATTAAATTCAGTCCCAAATTTCCGAAATGGAAATTATTCCAGTTCCTGAGCTCTAATCCTCTTCACCTTTATGCGCACAAAAGTTGTTTTTAAAAAGTATTTTATAAAAGCCGGCAATATAAACAGAAAAATAGAATAATTTAGGTGAAACTAAACATTCAAAATTGCTGGTAATTGATAGTAGGTTAGGTGGTGACTGAAAAATAGTTCTGAAACTTTTATCTTCTTGGGTGAAATTGGATTGCAAGCTTGTGACTCCAAAACATACATGCATGCTACAAATTACATTAACTTTCATTTACTTAATCTTCTGCATAAACCCTATTACAATGATAACTCTAAATAAAATATTCACCCGAGATTACAATTCTATAACATTCCCAAAATGATCTTCAAGTTAAATTTTAATATTTCAGACTTGATTTAACACAGATATTACTTCATTCCTGGTAATTACGTTGCTCATGGTAAAAACATTGTGAAGTTGATGTGTTCTATGCACCAAGAGTGACCATTTTCTGGTTTCGCGAAATCTCTATTAGTCTCTCGTCACCAAATGATGATGCAATCTTGCTTGTCAATCAGAGAGACATCTTGCAGGGTCAAAACATTTTATTTACTTTTGATATGTTCCCCTTTCCCCCATTTTTTCCAATTGTTATCGTCGCCTGCAGGATGCAGAGAGTGAGTTATGTTCTATGCAGTGGATAAAATGGCTTCGGCTCAAAGCCTTTGGTTTACCCAAGGTGACCTCAGAGGTCAAAGACTTTGGCAAGCCACAGTACACCAAAGGTAGCAGTGCATAAATGCATTCCTCCAGAAAAAGAAAAGAATTATTGGGGCCACCACCACAACTCTCGCCACGGGCCACTTGCGGGCAGCGGGCGCCGCTATCTTCATTTTCCCGAGTCACGTACGGGCCCCGGGTGCCGCCATCTTGTTCCCCAGGGACCACATGCGATGCGTGGGCACCGCCATCTTGCACACCCCCAGCCATATGCGACCCGTGGGCGTCGCCATCTTGGCTGGAGTCTCAGGACCCCGATTCGGATGACCACACACAGCCCGAGGAAAATCTTCAACTTTTACCACGACTCGCCTCGATGACCCTGGACCAGTCTCGGCCCCGAACGCTCTCGACCGCGCTCATCTACGGGCGCAAAACACCCTGCCTGATCGACTCCGGGAGCACAGAGAGCTTCATACACCCCAACACGGTAAGTTGCTGTTCTCTTCCCATACACCCAGTTAACAAAAGAATCTCCCTGGCCTCCGGGTCTCACTCTGTAGAGATCAAGGGGTTCTGCATAGCTAACCTCACAGTCCAGGGAAGGGAATTAACAAATTTCCGACTCTATGTCCTTCCTCACCTCTGCGCTGCCACGCTCCGAGGGTTAGACTTCCAATGCAACCTCCAGAGCTTAACCTTTAAATTCGATGGCCCTATACCCCCCTCACTGTCTGCAGCCTCGCAACCCTCAAAGTCAAGCCGTCTTCCCTTTTTGCGAGCCTCACTCCGGATTGCAAACCCATCGCCACCAGGAGCAGTCGGTACAGTGCCCAGGACCGGACCTTCATTAGGTCGGAAGTCCATCAGCTACTGAAAGAAAGTATTATCGAGGCTAGCATCAGCCCCTGGAGAGCTCAAGTAGTGGTTGTAAAGACCGGGGAGAAGCACAGGATGGTCATCGATTATAGTCAGACCATCAACAGGTATACGCAGCTCGACGCGTACCCTCTCCCCCGCATATCTGATTTGGTCAATCAGATTGCACAATACAAGTGCCGGGATTCTCCCTTACCCGGTGGGACAGGGGCTGTTGGAGTGGCGTGAACCACTCCGGCGTCAGGCCGTCCCAAAGGTGCGGAATTCTCCGCACCTTTAGGGGCCAAGCCCTCACATTGAGGGGCTAGGCCAGCGACGGAGTGTTTCCCACTCCGCCGGCTGGCGTGAACGGCCTTTGGCGCCACGCCAGCCGGGGCCGAAAGGACTTCGCCGGCCAGCGTAAATCCGCGCATGCACCGGAGCGTCAACGACTGCTGACGTCATACTAGCGCATGCGCAGGGGAGGGGGTCTCTTCTGCCTCCACCATGGTGAAGACCATGGCGAAGGCGGAAGAAAAAGAGTGCCACCACGGCACAGGCCCACTTGCCGATCGGTGGATCCCAATCGCGGGCCAGGCCACCGTGGGGGCACCCCCCGGGGTCAGATCGCCCCGCGCCCCCCCCCCCCAGGACCCAGGAGCCCACCCGCGCCGCCAATCCCACGGTATCACGGTTTAAACCACGCCGGCGGGAGAGGCTGGTCAGAGGCGGGACATCGGCCCATCACGGGCCGGAGAATCGCCGCGGCGGGCCCGCTAACCGGCACAGCGTGACTTCCGTCCCCGCCGAATCTCGGGTAGCGGAGAATTCAGGACACAGCGGGGGCGGGATTGATGCCGGCCCCGCAAATACACTGCATTCGAAGCAGATGGGCGGCTCTACCACTTCCTGAGGGTTCCCATCGGTGTCACAAATGGAATCTCGGTCTTCCAACGGGAGATGGACCGAATAGTTGACAGGTACGGTTTGCGGGCCACGTTTCCATACCTCGGCAATGTCACCATCTGCGGCCACGACCAGCAGGACTACAACACCAACATCCGAAAATTCCTCCATACCGCAAAAATCCTTAATCTACAACAAGGACAAATGCGTATTCAGCACCGACCGTCTGGCCATCCTCGGCTACGCAGTGCATGATGGAGTTATAGGCCCAGATCCTGAACGCATGCGCACCCCCCCCCCCCCCCCCCCCATGGAGTTTCCCCTACCACACTGCTCCAAGGCCCTGAAACGCTGCCTGGGATTTGTTTCATATTACGCCCAGTGGGTCCCCAATTATGCGGACAAGGCCCGCCCACTAATCCAATCCACGGTTTTTCCCCTGTCGACAGAGGCCCGCCTGGCCTTCAACCGCATAAAAGTGGACATCGCAAAGGCCACGATGCATGCAATCGACGAATCCCTTCCATGCCAAGTAGAGAGCGACGCGTCCGACGTAGCTCTGGCAGCCACCCTCAACCAAGCTGTAGGCCGGTAGCCTTCTTCCCACGCACCCTCCATGCTTCAGAAATCCATCATTCCTCCGTTGAAAAGGAGGCCCAGGCCATAGTAGAAGCTGTGCGGCACTGGAGGCATTACCTGGTCGGCAGGAGATTCACGCTCCTCACTGACGAACGGTCGGTTGCTTTCATGTTCGATAATGCACAGCGGGGCAAGATAAAGAACGATAGGACCTTACAGTGGAGGATCGATCTCTCCACCTACAACTATGAGATCTAGTATCATCCCGGGAAGCTAATCGAGCCTCCTGATGCCCTATCCCACGGCACATGTGCTAACGCACAAGTGGACCGACTCCGGGCCCTCCATGAGGACCTCTGCCACCCGGGGGTCACTCGATTCTTCCATTTTATCAAGACCCGCAACCTGCCTTACTCCATTGAGGAGGTCAGGACGGCCACCAGGAACTGCCAAATCTGGGCAGAGTGCAAGCCGCACTTCTACAGTCCAGAGAAAGCGTACCTGGTAAAGGCTTCCCGTACCTTTGAACAACTCAGTATGGACTTCAAAGGGCCCCTCCCATCCACCGACCGCAACACGTACTTCCTGAACATGATTGATGAGCAGTCCCGGTTCCCATTCACCATCCCCTGCCCCGACATGACCATAGCCACCGTCATAAAAGCCCTCCACAGTGTCTTTACACTGTTCGGTTTCTCCGCCTACACACACAGTGATAGGGGTCCTCCTTCATGAGTGACAAACTGCGTCAATTCCTGCTCAGCAAGGGCATTGCCTTGAGCAGGACGACCAGTTATAACCCCCAGGGAAACGGGCAGGTAGAGAGGGAGAACGGAACGGTCTGGAAGACCATCCTACTGGCCCTACGGTCCAGGAATCTCCCAGTCTCCCGCTGGCAGGAGGTCCCCCCCCCCCCCCCCGATGCACTCCACTCTATCCGATCACTGCTGTGTACCACGGCAAACAAAACACCTCATGAACGTTTCCTTGTCTTCCCTATGAAGTCCTCCTCCGGGACCTCGCTCCCAACCTGGCTGGCAGCTCCTGGACCCATCCTGCTCCACAAACACGTGCGGGCGCACAAGTCGGACCCATTGGTCAAGAGGTTCACGCTAACCCTCAGTACGCCTACGTGGCGTACCCCGACGGCCGACAGGATACGGTACCTGGCGCCCGCTAGATCCCCACCCACACAACCCCCCCCCCCCCCCACCTACCCCACCCTCCCTCCCACCGGCACACCCCATGGCCGTCCCCTCCCCAGGTGGATCAGTTCTCCCACTGGTCCCATCTAGGGGTGATGAAACTACCGAAGAATCTGAAGTCACGCTCTCGGAGTCACGGATGCCCGAGCCGGCGCCTACATCACCGCCGAAACTGCGATGTTCACAGAGGACGACCAGGGCCCCCAATCGACTAATTGCTTCATTTTGAATATGTACATGTAAATAAATACTGTAAATAGTTGTGACATGTAACAAGGCAAAACACTGTACCACCGACGGGTACCAGCATAATCTCAACCTCTACCACTGTATAACGCAAGACCACCACCCCCACCGGACTCTTTTTTTAACAGGGGGTGAATGTGGTAGTCGGTATTAGGGGTATTACGGTACCCAGGTTGAGGCTGTAAGACCATTGGTGTGGGAGGTACCTGAGACAGCAAGATCATTGGTGAAGCCTGCCTGCTGGTTCTGCCCAGTAAGGCGGAGTATAAGAGTCTGTGTCTCCCCAGCTGCTGCATTACGTACCTGCGCTGCTGGGGGAAACATCTAGTCCAATAAAGCCTTTAATTGTCATCCAATCTCACTTCTGGAGTCATTGATCGAGCATCAATCCTGTAGCCCATACACCAGCACGCAGTGAAACAAAAAAGAAAAAATACAGTCATGAGGCTACATCGGTACATGACCATTTCTCAATTCTGCCACAGTCCTTCTGCCTTTGCAAACTCCTCCACTGCTTCCGCAGTACCAAATTAAAAGTCCTTGAACTTGTACGTCACCCTCAGCTTCGCTGGATATACAATGCTGCACTGCACCTTGCTAATGTACAGTGCCGTCTTCACCCGGTTGAAGGAAGCCTGCCTCCTCGCCAGCTCCACCGTAAAGTCCTGGAATACACGTATACCAGCTCCAGCCCACTGCACCACCTGCTTCTGCTTTGCCCAGCACAGGACCTTCTCCTTTACACTGTACCTACGGAAGCACAGAGTCACTACTCTTGGCGGCTCACTTGCCTTTGTTACAGGCCTCCACGACCGGTGAGCCCAATCCAGTTCATATCGGGAGGGATCCTCCCCCTCCCCCGATAGCTTCGCCAACATCATTGCAAAATGTTCAGTCAGCCTCGGTCCTTCCTCGCCTTGCTCCCGCACCTAATCCACTGCGCTCGCCACCGCCGTCCTCACCAGGGTAATCGCCTCCTCCACCAGCACTTTCAAAAGTGCCCCCATCTCCTTCCTCTTTGCCTCCATGTGTTTTGTGAACTGCCTTTCGAATTCCACGGCCATCACCTTCGTTATTTCTTCAGCCGTAAGCAATGCAGCCTCCCCGATGATCCAGTCTCCATTTTCCTTACCGACCCCGATGGACTTTCAGCTGCTTTTTTCACGGCCGTTGTTTTACCAATCCTTGACATTTTCCTTCCCTGTGCTTTCTCCCGACTTTTACTGCCTTCGCTGCCCCTAGGACCGGGCATTAACCCCCGACAATGCCATTTCCGAACCGGCGCAGTGCGTTAGCATTGCTGCCTCACGGCGTCGAGGTCCCAGGTTCGACCCCGGCTCTAGGTCACTGTCTGTGTGGAGTTTGCACTTTCTCCCCGTGTTTGTGTGGGTTTCGCACCCACAACCCAAAGATGTGCAGGTTCGGTGGATTGGCCAAGCTAAATTGCCCCTTAATTGTAAAAAAAGAATTGGATAGTTGAAAAAAAAAGTTTTAAAAACAACCTGCAAAGAAGAAACTTAACTCAGGATGAAGCAATATAAAGATGATTAATTGAAGAACGGTTTTGTCAATTGCGCCAATGCAAATAAGGATGCAAAGCCTAGGGGCGTGATTGTCCATTCCTGAGACTAAGTGTTGATGCTGGGGTAGGATTTGCAGAGTTCTACGACAGCAAAACTGGTGCCGCACCTGCACCAATTCAGTGATAGTTAAGGGACTAGCACTGGCGCCACGTGGAATGCAATCAATTCCAATGAGAAATGGTGCCAGATTCACCAGATTTGCAATTGGACACTTAGGAGGCTACAAGCCGCAGTTGCATATACACTTCACTCCCCACACACATCATCCCAGCCAACAAGACAGCAGCAAGGAGAGCGGCACCAAGTTTGACGGACCCCAAGCTGAAGACCCTCCTGGACGTGGTGGAGGATAGGCGGGCAAACCTGTGCCCCAGCCTGGGAAGGAAGCTGCCAGTCGCCGCTATTCCCGTGCCTGGGCGCAGGTGGCAGAGGCGGTCAGCGCCACCAGCAACATTGTTCAGACCGGCCAGCAGGACAGGAAAAAAACTGCACGACCCCCTCAGGGCTGCCAGAGTGAGTAGGCCGCACTGTGCCCCAGCACTAAGCCAGTCCCACACACCCATAACAGCCACCCCCCCCCCCCCCTCCCCACCTGGAGGGCGGCCAACCCCTAACCTGCACCACATGCTGGCACCCATTCTGGCTGCCCTGGCCAGGTGTCTTGTTATTGAGGCTACCAACTAGCCAACCCCTGTGCTGCATGTTTCAGACTGTCTAACGCTGTCATTTTCTGTTTCCTCTCCCAGGAGAAGGCCGCCTCTTACAGCCAGGAGGGGGACCGCCGGACCTGCAGCCCCTTACTGTGGCTAAGCAGAGGGCCCCAGATATGGTTGGCGGCCCAGAGGAAAGGGAGGTTGCCGGGGTGGAGATCGCCAGGGGGCAGGGAAATGAGAGCCCGCTGAGTTGCAGTTCCCCATGCCACGTTTGTCAACCCCTCCAAAACACCACCCCCACACCACCATCACTCTAACCTCCACCCCTCCCTTACCCCCACCCCCATCCTCACCCTCAGCAGCCCGTTCCCAGCCCACGGTCTAATCATGCATCTTGTCTTGTGTCTTGCAGGACCTCCTGGTGATGGAGCGGATCCATCTGGTGCCCCCCCTCCCCCAGCCAGTGCCACAGCCTCACTCACTCCCCCCCCCCCACACCCCCATGTGCTGACCAGCGATGAGGAGAACAGCACGGATGGCAGCCCTCGACAACAGACCCGAGATACCCCGGAGCTGCTACAGTTGGCGTTGCCCTGGGTGGGCCGCCTGATGCCCCACTGGCGAGCGACGGCTGGTAGGGGTTATGACAGAAGGTGGGGTATAGGGGCACTCATAAGGATGGTGTCACTCTGCAGCACCAGGGGCCAAGGTGGGTGGTCAGTGGGGTGCGCAGCAATATGGCTGCCTTGCAGGCCATGCCAGTGGTGGTCCATGCCTGGGAACCTCCCCAGTCCCATGGGGTGTTGCCCAGGCCACGCGGCCTGTCTGTCCCTCCACCGGCCCTGCCATCGCCCCCACACCCACCCCAACCAGCCCGGCCAGTGTCCAGCTCGGCAGCCCAAACTCGTGCATTTCTATGTCATACCTCCTCTCTCTCCCTCATCAGCCATATCGCTGGTTTCACTATTTTTAAAAGATCAAATGAACCGCGCCATCGGAAATTCAGCCCATTGGAGGTGGAGAATCGCGGGGCACGCTAATGTATGCCAATGCCGTTTACTGTACATGTGTTTGGAACGCATTGACACCGCTGTTGAGGCAATGGAGAATTTTGATTTGGCGTACGACCAGCACCCGCTGCATTTATGGCGTCGAAACCGATTCTCCGCCAACCGCGTTTCCTGATTACAGCATGAGCCGATGGAGAATCCTGCCCCATGTGTGTTATATGCTAGTGTACCTGACCTGTGACAGCACAGTAAAAACATGCCATAAGCTAATGAGGCTGTCAGCATTCTGGAGTAGCATCTCCTAGGAGTATCCAGTGCTGAGAAAATCAATCATTTTGTTCCTATTGCCCTTCCTGATGACTTACATGTGCGAGGTTGGACTTTCCATTCTCACAAAGATGAAGACAGCACAAAGGAACTGGCTTAAGTCTGCACCTGATATGCATATTGCCCTCTCCTCCTGTGAACCAGATTGGAGTGTGATTGTGAGGACCAAGCAGGCTTCCCTTTCACATTAAAGGTAAGTGAGTGTGGTGTGTCGTGAAGGTCGGTTGGTGTGGACCTCAAAAATAAGCCGGTTGGCAAAGTGGGTCCCAGGAAAAAAAGTTTGAAAAACATCGATATATGAGAACTAATCTGCAGGGGAATTACAGAGAGATGCAAACATTATAGAGTAGTTATAGTGGGGAGACTTTAATTGCCTGAATGTAGATTGAGACAGTGGCAAGGTAAAGGGTGGGGAAGGGACAAAAGTTTCCAGATTGTGTCTCGGAAACTTTTCTACAGCAGTATGTGTCCAGTCCAACAAGAAAGATGCACTGTTGGATCTGGTTCTTGGAAATGAGGTGGGCGAATGGATCAAGTGTCAGTGGGGGAACATTCAGGAGACACTGATCATTCTATCATAAGGTTCAGGGTGATGATAGAAGAGGATAATAGGAAATCCAGAGTAAAAATAATAACTGGGGGAGAGTCGACTTCAATGGGGCAAGAATGGAGCATTTTCAAGGCTGAGATTGAGAGATCTTTAATCAGGGGGGAATGAAGGGTTACGGAGATAAGGCAGGAAAGTGGAAGAGCGAGTGTTAGATCAGCTATGAGCTTATTTAATGAAGTAACAGGCTCGAAGGGCTGAATGGCCTACTCCTGTTCCTATTTCTTATGGTCTTCTGGGCTGGTTGGCAGGAAAAATAATCGCTGAACAATGGGCTACATGCAAAATAGAAATAGTCCAGATACAAAATCACAGAATAATACAGTGCAGAAGAAGCCCTTTGGCCCATCGAGTCTGCACCGACACATGAAAGACACGTGTCCTGCCTCCCACATCCCATTTGCCAGCACTTGGCCCATAATGTTCTCCTACAGGTCTGAAGATCCTTCAACATACGTGAGTCGGCCCACATGACCCAACCTGACCCGGCAGGACTCCTCCTCCGACCCGACCCTGACCTCGACCTGGAAGCAGATGAGGCTCGATCCGGAAGTCCATCCGGCAGGAGATACAAAAGTCTGAGAACACCCACTAACAGGTTCAAAATCAGCTTCTTCCCCGCTGTTACCAGACTCCTGAATGACACTCTTATGGACTGAACCAATCTCTTCACACATCCTCTCTCCAGAGTAGTACTACACTCTGTATGCTAACCCATTACCTGTGCCGATGTATTTACATTGTGTATTTATGCATGTCCTATATTTCTTCATCTGTCTGGACTGTAGGCAGAACAATAATTTTCATTGTACCTCGGTACACATGACAATAAATCACTTTCAACTCAATTCAATGTCATGACATGCCAAGTGCTTATCCAATTACTTTGTAAAGGATGTGAGGCAACCCACCTCTACCACCCTCCCAGGTAGTGCATTCTAGGCCATCCTTTGGGTGAAAAGGTTTTTCCTCAAATTCCCCCCTAAACCACCTACCCCTGACCTTGAACTTGTGACCCATTGTAACTGACCCTTCATGTCAGGGGAACAGCTGCTCCCTATCCACCCTGTCCATGCCCCTTATAATCTTGCACACCTCAATCAGGTCGCCCCTCAATCTTCTCTACTCCATCAAAAACAACCCAAGCCTATCCAACGTCTCTTCATAACTTAAATGTTCCGTCTCAGGGAACATCCTGGTGAATCACCTCTGCAACCCCTCCAGTGCAATCATATCCTTCCTATAATGTGGTGACCAGAATTGCACACAGTGGGCAGAATTCTCCGCAAGGCCCGACGCCGTCGTGAAACCTGGAGAGGTTCACGACGGCGTCGGAAGCCTCTCCTGGCCCCCTATTCTCCCCTACCCGGGGGGATAGGCGGGCCGTACCGGGAAACTCGGCGGCCGGGCCTTGTCCCTGGCTTCAAGGCCCAGCGCGCCAAGAATGACGCTGCGGCGGAGCCTAATGACGTCAGCCGCACATGCGCAGGTTGGACAGCTCAAACCCGCGCATGTGCGGTTGCCGTCTTTCCACTCGGCCGCCCCGCAAGACGTGGCGGCTTGATCTTGCGGGGCGGCGGAGGAGAAAGAGTGCGTCCCCTTGAGACGCCGGCCCGACGATCGGTGGGCACCGATCGCGGGCCAATCCCCTCCTGAGCACGGTCGTGGTGCTCGATCCCCAATCCGCCCCCCCAAGGCCCCACACTTACCTGGCGCGCCATGTTCATGACGGCAGCGACCAGCTGTGGTTGCCGCCGTCGTGAACAGGTCGGGAACGGCAGGCCGCTCGGCCCATCCGGGTCGGAGAACCGCGGGCCGCCGTGAAAAACGGCGGTCCGCGTTTCTCCGAGCGGCGTGTCGGAAAACCGAACACACCATTTTGGGGGGGGGGAGAATAGCGGGAGGTGCGGGAGCGGACCACCTGTTATTCTCCCACCCATCGTGGTTGCGGAGAATCGCAGCCAGTATTCCAGCAGTGGCCTCACCAAAGTTCCATACAACTCCAACATGACCTCCTGGCTTTCCTTTTTAATCTATGCCTCAATTCACAGGACATTGGCACCAGTACTGGGGAAGAGGGGACCTGTTCCGATGAGACAGTCTTTATCTGAATTATGCAGGGACCAGAGTCCTGGCGATTGTATAACTAGGACTGTAGATAGGGCTTTAAACTAACTATGGGGGGGAAGGGATTCCATAGTATGGAGAATTAGAAAATCAAAGTTAAAGGAAAGGGTCATGATGTGGAGATGCCGGAGATGAACATTCACCTGAGGAAGGAGCAGTGCTCCGAAAGCTCGTGTTGTAAGACTTCTTACTGTAAAGGAAAGGGTAGAAGTGCAGGTTAATGATGAGGACTTTCAACTAGGGCTCATAAGAGATCAGTAAAGTTTCCAAACTACATAATAGAGGGAATATAGAAGGTGGCAGGAATCTAACCTCAGGCAGAGCAAAAAAGGTGACAAGTAGAAGAGAGGCGGTCAATTCAGGATTGAGGGTGTTGTACCTAAATGCGCGCAGTATACAGAACAAGGTAAATGAGCTTGTTGCGCATATTGAAATTGGCCGGTATGTGGGCATCACAGAGACAAGGCTGCAGGGGGATCAGGGCTGGGATCTAAATATCCAAGTGTATGTGTCCTATCGAAAGGACAGGCAGATGTGCAACGGGGGCTGGGTTGCATTGTTTGTAAGGAATGAAGTTAAATCGATAGCAAGAAGCGATATAGGATCAGAAGACATCAAATCAGGGCAGCACCGTGGTGCAGTGCGTTAGCCCTGCTGCCTCACGGCGTTGAGGTCCCAGGTTCGATCCCTGCTCTGGGATACTGTCCGTGTGGAGCTTGCACATTCTCCCCATGTTTGCGTGGGTTTCGCTCCCCCCAACCCAAATATGTGCAGGTTAGGTGGATTGGCCACGCTAAATTGCTCCTTAATTGGAAAAAATGAATTGGGTAATCCAAATTTTTTTTTTAATTAAAAAAAGACATAAAATCTCTGTCGGTCGAGTTGAGTATTCACAAAGATAAAAAGACCCGGATGGCAGTTATTTCCTAGCTGTAGTCAGGATGTGGGGCAGAAAATAAATCAGGAGATAGGAAAAGCATGTAAAAAGGCATTATTACAATAATCATGGGGGATTTCAACATGCAGGTGGACTGTGAAAGTCAGGTTGGTAATGGATCCATAAGACCATAAGACATAGGAGCAGAATTAGGCCACTTGGCCTATCGAGTCTGCTCCAGCATTCAATCATGGCTAATATTTTCTCATCCCCATTCTCCTGCCTTCTCCCCATAGCCCCTGATCGCCTTATTAATCAAGAACCTATCTATCTCTGTCTTAAAGACACTCAGTGAATTAGCCTCCACAGCCTTCTGCGGCAAAGAGTTCCACAGATTCACCACCCTCTGGCTGAAGAAATTCCTCCTCATCTCTGTTTTAAAGGATCGTCCATTTATTCTGAGATGGTAATCTCTGGTTCTCGTTTTTTTTTCCAAGTGGAAACGTCCCAAGAATATGAATATGTGGAATGTCTAAGAGCAGTTTGTTGGAGCAGCTTGTGACAGAGCCTACAAGGGACCAGGCATTCTGGATTTGGTGATGTGCAATCAGGCAGACTTGATTAGGGAATTTAAGTTGAAGGAACCCTTCGGGGGCAGTGGCCACAATATGATAGAATTTACCCTGCAGTTTGAGAGGGAGAAGCTGGAATCAGGTGTAACAGTATTACAATTAAATAAGGGTAACTACAAAGACATGAGGGAGGAGCTGGCCAGAGTTGATTGGAAAGGGAGCTTAGCAGGGAAGACAGTGGAACAGCAATGGCAGGTGTTTTGGGGGGTTATTCGGGCAGCACAACATAAATTCATCCCAAGAAGGCGGAAACATGCTAAGGGGAGGACAAGGCATCCATGGCTGACGAGGGAAGTCAAGGACAGCATAAAAGCAAAAGAAAAAGCATACAAAATGGCGAGGATTAGAGGGAAGCCAGAGGATTGGGAAGCCTTTTAAAGCGAGTAGAGGACAACTAAAAAAATAATAAGGGGGGAGAAGATGAAATATGAGTGTAAGATGGTAGTAATATAAAAGATGATGGGAAGAGCTTTTTTCAAAAGATAAAAGGTAAGAGAGAGGCAGAAATAGGCATTGGACCACTGGAAAATGAAGCTGGAGAAGTAGACATAGGAAATAAAGAAAGGAATGGCAGAGGAACTGAATAGTTACTTTACATCAGTCTTCACGGTGCAAGACACCAGTGGGATGCCAGAGCTCCAGGAGAATCATGGGGTAGAGGTGAGTGTAGTGGCCATCACTAAGGAGAAGGTTCTGGGGAAACTGAATGGTCTGAAGGTGGATAAAACACCTGGACCGGGTGGATTACATCCCAGGTTTCTAAAAGAGATAGCTGAGGAGATTGTGTAGGCATTGGTGGTGATCTTTCAGGAATCACTGG
Organism: Scyliorhinus canicula; assembly: GCF_902713615.1. Classification (NCBI taxonomy): domain Eukaryota; kingdom Metazoa; phylum Chordata; class Chondrichthyes; order Carcharhiniformes; family Scyliorhinidae; genus Scyliorhinus; species Scyliorhinus canicula. Next base: position 141,113,299 of record NC_052146.1, on the reverse strand, counting down.
AGGCAGGGAGGGTCCCAGAGGACTGGAAGGTGGCGAATGTAACAACACTGTTTAAGAAGGGAGGGAGGCAGAAAATGGGAAATTATAGGTCAGTTAGCCTGACTTCGGTCATTGGTAAGGTTTTAGAGTCCATTATTAAAGATGAGATCGTGGAGTACTTGGAAGTGCATGATACAATAGGACTGAGTCAGTACTGTTTCGTCAAGGGGAGGTCACGTCTGACAAATCTGTTAGAGTTGTTTGAGGAGGTAACAAGGAAGTTGGACAAAGGAGAACCAATCAACGTGACTTATTTAGATTTTCAGATGGATTTGACAAGGTACCGCATAGGAAATTGTTAAATATGTAAAGAGCCAATGGTGTTAAGGGTAAGATCCTGACGTGGATAGAGGATTGGCTGACTGGCAGAAGGCAGAGACTGGGGATAAAGAGGTATTTTTCAGGATCGCAGGCAGTGACTAGTGGTGCGCCTCAGGAGTCGGTGCTGGGACCACAACATTTCACAATATACATTAACTATTTGGAAGAAGGAACTGAAGGCACTGTTGCCACATTTGCAGATGATACAAAGATATGTAGCGGGACAGGTAGTATTGAGGAAGCAGGGAGGCTGCAGAAGGACTTGGACGGGCTCGGAGAGTGGGCAAAAAAGTGGCAGATGGAATACAATATGGAAAAGTGTGAGGTTATGCACTTTGGAAGGAGGAATTTAGGCATAGACTATTTTCAAAATGGGGAAATGCTTAGGAAATCAGAAGCACAAAGGGACTTAGGAGTCGTTGTTCAAGAATTCTCTCAACGTTAACGTGCAGGTTCAGTTGGTAGTTAGGAAGGTAAATGCTGGTTTGGCATTCATGGCAAGAGGACAAGAATACAAGAGCTGGCGTGTACTTCTGAGGCTGTATTAGGCTCTGGTCAGACCCTATTTGGAGTATTGTGAGCAGTTTTGGGCCCCGTATCTAAGGAAGGATGTGCTGGCCTTGGAAACAGTCCAGAGGAGGTTCACAAGAATGATCCCTGGAATGAAGAGCTTATCGTATTTTGAACAATTGAGGACTCTGTCTCTGTACTCTTTGGAGTTTAGAAGGATGAGGGGAGATCTTATTGAAACTTACAGGATACTGCGAGGACTGGATAGAGTGGACGTAGAGAGGATGTTTCCACTCGTAGGAAAAACTAGAACCAGAGGGCACAATCTCAGACTAAAAGGACGATCCTTAAAAGCAGAGATGAGGATTTTCTTTAGCCAGAGGGTGGTGAATCTATGGAACACTTTGCCGCAGAAGGCTGTGGAGGTCAAATCACTGAGTATGTTTAAGACAGAAATAGATAGGTTCTTGATTAAGAAGGGGATCAGGCATTATGGGGAAAAGGCAGGAGAATGGGGATGAGAAAAATATCAGCCATGATTGAATAGTGGAGCAGACACGATGGGCTGAGTTGCCTAATTCTGCTCCTATGTCTTATGGTCTTATGGTCTGTGGTCTAATTGATAAAAGCAAGTGTCCCATATGCTTTTTTCACCACTCCATTAACCTTCCCTTCTGCCTTCAGAGATTAATGCACAAACACGACAAGGTCCCTTTGTTCCTTGGAACTTCCCAATGTCACGCTATTCATTGAATACTTCCTTGTCAACTTACTCTTTCAAAGCGTATCACCTCACAATTTTCAGGGTTAAATTTCATCTGGCACTTTTCTGCCCATTTAATCACCCCGTCTATATGTTCCTGCAACCCAAGACACTCAATTTTACTGTTAACCACCTGACCAATCTTTGTGTCATCTGCAAACGTACAGGTCCTACATCCCACATAGACATCTATGTTGTTTATATAAATGACAAACAATAGGGGAAACAGATCCCTGTAGTGTGCCACTGGACACTGGTTTCCAGTCACAAAAGTAGCCATCTGTTATCACCCGTTGCATCCTACAGCTGATCCAATTTTGAATCCACCTTATCAAGTTACCCTGTTTCCCCATGTGCATTTGCCTTCTTTATAACTCTCCCATGTGGGACCTTGTCAAAGGCTTTGCTGAAATCCATATAACCTACATCAACTACACTACCCTCATCTACACACCTGGTCACATGCTCAAAACATTCAATCAAATTTGTTCATCATGACCTCACTCAGACAAAGCCATGCTGACTATTCCTGATCAAACCTTGCCTCTCCAAGTGGAGACAGATTCTTTCCTTCAGAATTTTCTTCAATAGACGTGAGACTCACTGGTCTGTAGTTCCCTGACTTATCTCTGCAACCTTTCTTAAATAGTGGGACCAGATTAGAAGTTCTCCAGTCCTCTGGCAACTCCCCTGGGACCTATGAGGTAGCTGCTACCCAGGACATGATGGCAAAAGAGGAAAATTGGTTCTTAGATGGGTTAACAATGGATAAGGAGGATGTGTGGACCATCAGTACTGAAATTTGACAAGGCACCAGGACCAGATGATATGCATATGTTAGGGAATGAGAATTGAAATTGCAGGGACGCTGGCCATAATCTTTCAGTCTCTTCTAGATCTAGAAGGTGCCACAGGACTGGAGAGTTGCAAATGTTATGCTCTTGTTCAAAAAAGGTTGCAAGGATAAGCCCAGCTGAGGTTAGTTTAACCTGAGTGTTGGGTTAGATTCTGGAAACAATTATTTGGGATAGAATTAGTAATCACATTGAGAGATGTGGTTGAATAGGAAGAGCCAGCATGGATTTCTAAAGGGGAAGTCTTGTTTAACTAACTTCTTGGAGTTTTTTGAGGACATAAGAGAAAGGGTCAATGAGGGCAATGCTGTTATGTGGTGTACATGGACTTTTAGAGGGCATCCAATACAGTGCTACACAACAAACCTGTGAGAAAAGTTATAGCTGATTGAATAAAAGGAACAGTTGCAATGTGGATATACAATTGACTGAATAATAAGAAACAGAGAGTAATGGTCAATGGATATTTTTCAGGCTTTTCCTGATATAATATATTAGTGATCTAAGTCTTGATATGCAGGGTACAGTTTCAAAGTTGATGGAGTGGGCAGATAGGTAGCAAATGCAGTTGAATGTGGAAAAGTGTGAAGAGATGTAAGAACTGGGAGAGACAATATAAAATATGGTGTAAAATTCTTAAAGACGTGCAGGAGTAGAGGGAACTGTCTGCACTGGCATGTGCACACACTGTGGGTGCGATTCTCCGAAATGGAGAGAAACAGCTGACGCAGGAGTGAAACCCGGAGTGTTTCACTCTAGCGTCGGAGGCCGCTCCTCGGCCCCTATTCTCCCCCCCCCCCCCCCATCCCCCGGGGGGCTAGGAGCGGCGGCGCGTGAATCCCGAGCGCCCGGCCTCAACGCTTGCGTCAAAGCGGCGTGCCACGAATGACGCGTCCGGCGGCGCCGAAGTGACATCAGCCGCGCATGCGCAGGTTGGCCAGCTCCAACCCGCGCATGCGCGGTTGCCGTCTTCCCCTCCGCTGCCCCGCAAGACATGGCGGCTTGATCTTGCGGGGCGGCGGAGGGAAAAGAGTGCATCGTTTACAGACGCCGGCCCGACGATCGGTGGGCACCGATCGCGGGCCAGACATCTGATGAGCACGCCCGTGGTGCTCAATCCTCCCTCCACCCCCCACAGGTCCCACACTTACCGGTCGCACGATGTTCACGCCGGCAGCGACCAGATGCAGTTGATGCCGGCGTGAACCGGGCGGGTTCGTCAGGCCGCTCGGCCCATCTGGGCCGGAGAATCGCTGGTCGCCGTGAGAAATGGCGAGCGGCGATTCTCCGAGCGGCGTGTCGCAAAACGCGACACGGCATTTCAGGGAGGGTGGGAGAATCGCGGGGGGTGCCAGGGTGGCATGTCGTGATTCGCCCAGCCCTCCCGCGATTCTCCCACCAGGCGTGGGGAGAGGAGAACCGCGCCCTGTATGTGTGTATAGGCCATTGAAGGGGGCAAGGCTTAGTATTCTGTGATTTGTTGATAGGGACATAGATTGCAAGAACAAGGAGGTAATGCCGAACCTATACAAGACACTAGTTAGAATTCAGCTGGAATATTCTGTACAATCCTGGGCGCCACACTACAGAAAGGATGTGAACACATTTGAGAGAGTGCAGAAGAGTTTACAAGAATGGTTCCAGGAATGAGAAACTTCAGTTATGAGGATAGATTGGAGAGGCTTGGGACCTTCTTGTTGGAGAGAAGGCTAAGAGTAGATTTGATAGAAATGTTCAAAATTATGAGGGAGCTGGACAGAGTAGATGGGGGAGAAACTGTTCCCACTCAGAAAAGGATCAAGAATGAGAGGATACAGATGAAAAGTAATTTGCAAGAGAAGCAAATGTGATGTGAGAAAAATATTTTTCACATAGCGAGTGGTTCAGGTTTGGAATGCACTCCCTGGAAGTGTGGCGGAGGTGGGTCAGTCAAGGCACTCAAGAGGGCATTAGATGATTACTTGAATAGAAACAATGTGCAAGGATATGGGGAAAGGCAGGGAAATGAGACTAAGTCATGTTCCTCATTTGGAGAGCCAGTGCAGACACAATGGGCCAAATGGCCTCCTTCTAAACCAGAACAATTATGTGATTCTGCGAACTGGAAACTGTTCATTCTGTCATACATAGGCCAGGATGTCCCAGTCCCTACCATTATGGTCAGGACCGAAAATTTGGAGAGTCAACCAAAAGTCCATAGACTTTGGGTGGAAATTGCTGATCCCATTTGAAAGTGAAACCGGAAAGACCCAGTTATAACCTTTAAAGCATCAGGTCTTTTGAATGATATGCATGTGGATTATTGTTGATTGTTCAACTGGTGTGTGTTGGTTCCTGTGGTGACATTGCCTCTCTGGGGAATGTTGCAGCAGTGAGTGTTGTTCCTGATCTGTTGTATTTGTTGAGGAGCAGTTGTTCTCTGGGACTGATGGTCATTCAGTTCTTTGTTCCAGCCAAAAGCAACACTTCCTCATCAGCTGTCAGTTGTGACGGAGCTGTTTCTTCAGTTGTACGTATGCGTTTGTGGTTGCGATTATATATCTTGTTGTTCACTTTCACTTTGTATGATTGACGTGGCAAATGATTCATTTACATTGGTTCCAAGTTGCCAAATGGGCTGACTTTTGAGGAGTGTGTTGAAAATTTTGATTTTGACTGACTTTCCAACTCTCAACTCTGGCAATGTTTTGGCGGCTTTATCAAACTGAAATGTGACTTTCTGTCCTTTCACTTTGATTGTGTCACTCAATCCTGTCACTACTTCTGGTTTCAGTCGTTTTTTTTAGCTATTGGAACAGTGGCTTGTGTGTGGTGTGACATTGGTTGCTGAACTGGACTACTTTCCATGCCATCAGTCGGTATGTTTCTCCACTCCACGAAGACCTGGGGCACACCAGTGCTGGATCTGCTCGATTCTTTGATCATCCTTTGGGCAATTTGGACTGCTGCCTCAGCTTTTCCGTTTGTCGATGGATAGTGTGGAGATGATGTGTAGTGCTGAATTTTCCAGTATTCATTAATGTCTGAATTCTTCACTCATAAAGTGAGGGCAATTGTTAATCATCACAACGTCAGAAGTGACATGATGACTGAAGTGTGCTTTCAGGCATTCTATGGCCTTATTGACATCAGCCTGCCTAATTCCCAGTTTGAATAGTAGGCGACAGTGATGAGGTAGTCAGTTGCAAAGAGAGTGAAAACATCTGCTCCAAACGTCATCCATGGTCTCTCTGGGTGTCATGAGTGGCTCTTTAGTTTGCTTAGCTTGATGCACATTACAAGCATCTCTTGACTGGTGTGTTTCTTAATCTTAATGTACATGTTTGGACAGTAAAGCACTTCACTTGCAATTCTCAGACCAGGCATATTTCCTTTTGTGTGGCTATGCTTCAGCATCTCCCTTCTCATCACTTTCCGGATAATGACTCTATAGTTCCTTTGTAGAAGTTGCTGTCTGGGACAATCAATCCATCTATATATGTGGTCAATCCTCTGCTAGCAACCAATGTGTCCTAATGGTTTCAGGTCAGCCTTTCATCACAACTTCCCATCGCATCGGGAGAGTTGCACCTAATTGTGTAGTTTGCTTGATCTGAGCAAGATGCTTCTCTTGTCAAATTCAATATCTCTGCTGGGTTGATGGCTTCCAGAACATGCCACACTATTGCTTCTTGAGCTTGTGTAGATGTTCACAATGATGACAAATTGAGCAATAACTTTACTAGGTTGTTCACAAATCCAACAAATCGTTACACTGCCTTCACATCTGTTAGTTGCTTCATCTCTCCTACAATTTGCACCTTATCAGGATAACGGTGAAGTCCTTTCACTGTCAACACATGACGTATGTCATTGACTATCTCATGCTGTCTGCGTTGATGCTCTTCTATAGCAGCAGAAATGCCAACCGATATGCGCAACCATCTATACCTCACAATAAGCATCCAAAAGATAAACAGAAAACTGTTGCTTTCATTCAAACTCACTTGCCAGTACCTAACCTTCACATCTAGTGTGGTGAAAATCTTTATCTTGGCAAATTATGGCAAAATTTCATCAATGGTTGACACGAGGGGCTGGATTCTCCGCAGCCCTGCGCCACGGGCCCCGGAGAATTGCGCATCCGCGAATTACACCGTGCGCTGGGTGGCCATTGTCAGAGGCCCTCCCAGCGATACTCCGCTCCCGACCAGCCATGTTCCCGACGGCATGGAACTAATGTGGTGTGGTATGGACGGTCAGGACTCTTGCGCGGTGGCTGCGGACTTAGTCCGCGGCCACCCTGTGGGGGGGGGGGGCAGGGAATTGAGCACCGGGGGGGGGGGGCCTTATGGGCATCCGGAGCAGTGATCGGGCCGGTCCGATGCAGCGGCGTGCGGTCAATCGGAGGGGTCTGAGTCCACCATGGCGCTCGGCGTGGCCGCTGGAGGCCACCATCGTGCGCATACATGGACTCGGAACCGGAAGTGCGGGGGCCCGTATCCGCAGACAAAGCTGCGTGAAGCTCCCTGGGACCCTGCTAGCCCCCAGAAGGTAAGTGAATTGCCTTTTAATTTTTGCAGGAAACTGGGTAGTGCAACGCCAGCGATTTTAAGCCAGCGTGGGGGCATAGCCCCAACATTTTGGGAGAATCCAGCCCAAGATCTCTTCTAAGCTTTATCGAGGTCCTTTGAATATTCTGGTCTCTGACAGAAGGCATGGGTTCGAAACCTAAATCTAAGACCATGTTCCATGTAGTGGATAAAAATGGCTTTTACCCAAGAAGTCATAGGAGGACGATGGCAAACCACAGTGCACCAAAAGCAGCAATGCACAAAAGCATTTCTCCAAACGAGCTTGGTGATCCGCAATAATGTCACTATGAGCATTAGCTCTTAAACAGCTTTAATTTTGAGAGCAATTAAGAGGCAAATTAAGCTTAACACAGAAATGCTGGGTGATACATTTTGGTAGGAATAGGGAGGTCACTTATTCCTTGGAAGGGACAAGTCCATGAGGGCTAGAAGGATATCGGGACTTTGAGAGTACAAATATACCCATCACTAGATGTTGTGGCACAGATTTGCATGGCCATAAAAATGCCAACAAAGTGCAAGGTTTTATTTCTGGAGAAATGGAATTTAAAAGTAGGAACATTATGCTGTACCTTGGTTTACCACGCAAGGACTGCATGCAGTTCTGGCATATTATAAAAGTGCTATATAAACAGTGGAGAGGGTGCAGAAATTTACATGGATGACACCAGAAATATGTGGGTGTACATATCAGGAAATAATCCATAGGCTGGCTCTCTTTTTTTTGAATCAAGAAGGCTGAGGGGTGACCTAATAAAGGTCTTTGAAATTATGGAAGGCAAAGAGAACATTTGCACTGTGAGGAAGAACATACATAAAGGCCATTAATATAAGACGGTTACCAAGAAATCCATCAGTGAATTCAAAAGAAACATGTTTGTTAAACAGTGGTAAGATTGTGGAACGTGCTACCACGGAGAGTGGTTGAGGTGAATAGCACAGGTGCATTTTAGCGGAAGCTAGACAAGCATTCAAGGGAGATGGGATTAGAGGATTACAATGGTAAATTTAGATGAAGCAAGATGGAAGGAGGCTTCAGTGGAGCATAAACACCGGAGTGGACTAATTAGGCTGAATGGCCTGTTTCTCTGCTGTACATCCTCATGTTCTCTGGTGTTATTTATCTTTTCCCTTCTATAGGCTGAAACTCATTCTGGAATATTTCCCAGGCAATAAAAACATTATTTTTATTCTCTCCGGAAAAGTACCGATCGACTATCTCTTAGAACTGTCCTGCATAAACCAGGGGCAGCTTCTCAATGTGTGCTAATAACAACCAGCTGTATCTGTCCACCTCTGTCAGTCTGCATGTATGTCATTGTGGAGGAGCCAAACTTTTTTTAGTTAAGTACTGAAGCCATTGTTTCCCACCACTACCAAAATCTCCAATTCCTTGGCACTGACACTGCATCTAGCTCAACTCAGAGCTATGCTTTAACCCCCTATTTCCAATCCAGCCCCAGAATTATTTACTTCCATCTTTACAATTTGCTTATCTCTGTTCCAATCTCACTGCCACTGAATCTTTATTCATGAGTTTGTTCCAGCCACATCCAATAATTTCCTTGCCAGGCTCCTGACAGTCACCTCCACTAATTCCAATTTCTCAATAACATGGGTGCCCCCATATGAGCCCACCTGAAAGGTATCGACCTCTACCGATGAAGCTTATCATGCTGTGAGTGGGAATTATCACGAGGAAGGGAAAGAAAGATTACTTTCTCCATCGCTCCTATCCATGATAACATAATGTTGCTCTCCTTTTTCTTGCACACTGCACTTAGAATCCTTGACATGCTTCTTAATATCCTCCAAGGTCACACCCTCCCTACCTATGCAAACTGCTGTGCCCAGGCTGGCCTCTCTGGTTTTCTGATACTGGTCTTGTGTACATCCCCTTCTCGCCTTTTCATCATTGGTGACAGCGCCTTCATTTACAGTGTCTGCACTTACATTGTGTATTTATCGTATGTTCTATGTTTTCATGCATGGAACGATCTGCCTGGACTACTCGCAGAACAATTCTTTTCACTGTACCTCGGTACACATGACAATAAATCTAAATCAGCGTTATTCTTTGCAACCTCCTCTCTAAAACTGTCCCAGTTTGTGGTCCGCATCCAGTCTTTGAAAGCCTGCTTACAACTCATCACTTCGAACCAAACATTTAGTCACTCGTGTTAACTTCTCCACAATAGATCGCAATCTGTTCCTTTCTTCTACTCTGAAGCACCTCATGGTATACAAGTGCAGCTGATTTTCTTCTTTCATGATGTAACTCTATCAAAACCTTTCTGTGTGGCTTTTTAAAATAACATTGAGACATCATGGTAATGGGGCAAAGTGTATGATAATGTAGGACATCAACAAGTTTAAAAAGATTTAGAAAGAAGATAAAGCAAATCTGGAAGTGGTAAAAATTGGTGGAGGAGGAAGAAAAGAATAAAGGAGTTTGAAGTCGCAGATACAAACCCAATCACAATTCCACAGAACACAAAGTTCACCATTTCAACTCTTCGGAAGCAATAAGGCTTCACAAGTTAGAACCTACGCTGATATTCCCCTTTCCTTCTCCCCATTTTAACCAGAAATATTGAAGCCACTGCTGGCTGCCCTAATGAACAAACAGTGCAGTCAATCTGAATGGTAAAATTTAGCCTTGATTTTGGCTTTAACACATTTTTTTCCTTCATGGAAGTGGAAGATGGAAAAAGGTAAAGTATTCTGCCAATGTCAGGTTCAAGGCCTTCTTGCATGGCTGAGACACAGTACAAATCTAGAAACTCTGTCACAACAACAGTCCCTACACCAACTGAGATGGATGGTGAGAGGGGATACAGTTGGCAGCAAGGAGCCTGGAAAGTACAGATTTCCCAGTGATCTTGCTGAACTTAATGGCAGCACATATTTGAAACTTTTTGCATCCATTTCCTGGCCGCAGCCAGCCAGATAGAAAGAGAGCAGAGCAGACGTAAATAAGACATGGCAGTGGTGGTGGTGGCGTTGGGGGGGGCGGATCTTGAACATGGCAGATGGGGTTGTCCATGCTGAGAGAAAGGTTGCCAGATACATGGATGTTGGCGAAGGAGTTACCGATCAGAAATGTGTGCAGATTGGGCATAGGAGGACCAATCAGCTGGTGGAGTTAAGGAGAGGAATGGGAGAAGTTCCGAACTGTGAGGGAGAGTCAATTTGCAGAGGTGACAGTCCAAGCACAGGAGTGGGGGATCAGTTTGATCATCGGAAGGATCGGTCCAATCACAGTTGGGGGGGGGGGGGGGGGGTATTGATTGGTCCAATATCAGAGAGGGAATAAACAGATACGCTTGGTAGGCTGGAAGGAAGCAGGCAGGTTCCTCCTCGCTGACAAATAATAGTCTCTTAGCCGATAGATCTTACCCTTCTTACCTCTGTTCAGCTAATGGGTAATTCTTAACTCCTGGAAAACAAGTCTGCAGGTACCAAAGTAATACACTTGTTAAGTTGGAGGCATACAACCTCGTTAAAATATTTTAGAGATGAACCTGTCTCCTGGGAGCAGGTTAATCACCTCAACCACCACCACACACCCACCCTCACCATTGCATTTAAAATTAGGTGTGTTGGAGATGGGTTGGGATCCAGTTTCAGATCTTCAGATTTTTTTTACCCCCTAAAATCTCAATCCCCCATCATTTTGGGGCACTAAAATTACCCCCAATGTGTCCAAATCCCATCATTAGGAGAACACTTTCTGTGACAGCAATCATCCTAATACACACTGTGAGCTTATGTATTAAGGACCAAACTTCATACAATTCTGTTGCATACTGCTGAACCCATCCAGAACAGCTGTAACAACTCTACCAATATATCTGACAGTTTCACAATACCTTGCTTTCTGCTTCCTGTGTTTCAGACTGATGAGAACCCTCAGGAGTTGATAGAAGTAACGCTCTAACTGAAGAATTCATACTTGCATACCGGTTTGTAAAATCGAGACGAGATGGGCCAGCAATATGAGCTGAAGAGGTTTTGATGTTGCTCTTGTTAGTCAAGTCCATGGCCTGTTCTGAACTGTCTTTTAGCCAAAATGTGGAGTGTGGTGTTGATGCTTTAGCTATCGGGTCCATGTGCAAATGCGGAATGTAGTCAGGAGAAGTTGGCTCAAAAGACAGCTGCCCACAAGAGAAATGTTGGCCACAAATCCGAGAATACATGGTTGGTGTCCAACCTTCTCTTGTAAACTGGATTGCTTTTGTTATGGCTGCAGTGTGACTTCCTTTCTTCCTGATGACTGTGAACCACCGAATATGTGTGTCTTTGCCCCGACGACTCCGGCATCCAGCAACACTGCAACAGTCTCCGTGGCTGTTTGAACGTGAGGTGGGTTTTTGAATAATGACAGATTTTGGATCAATGCCAAGCCTTTGACACAGAACTCTTTGAAAGTATACCCTTGTTCCTGAAACTGGAAGACCATATTGTTTACAGAGCTCTCGTAGTTTGGCTTTTGGGCCTTCCTTGATCTGTTGTATGGTGACTGATATTTCCTCTGATGCATTTATGTTAGCCATCATGTAATGCTGAAAAGACAAATAATTAACATAGTCAACACATCTGCAGTGAAATGAAAAATCTTCATGACCAGTGTCCTTCTGTTCTGTAATAATCATGTTACAGTCTGGCACTAAAGATATAACTCAGCAACGTCACTTAAGAGATCAATGAGCGTGTGTGAAATGGAATGGAGCAGAGGATCTGTTGGTTCGGGATCTGCAACTTAGTTGGCTAAGAAGCAACTATTAGGCCTACATCCAATTAATTTAGACATTGACTCCACAGCCCGTGCAGGTTGGATGGATTGTTTGGGAAAGGAAAAACACAGAGGTCCGTGTCCTCCAAGCAGCTGCAATGGTCATCAGATTCCTGCTGTGATCAAAATGCCCTGACTCGAAATTGCTGTGCATTTCTTCCAATTCTAACATTGACAGAAATATGCAGCACAACATCCATTGGGAAACTTCTTCAGAGATGAATTTCTTCCAATTCTAACATTGACAGAAATGTGCAGCACAACATCCATGGGGAAACTTCTTTGGAGCTGAGTAGAAGTGGAGGAAGACGGACAGGCCCCCACATGATAAGTTATGGGCGGCACGGTGGCACAGTGGTTAGCACGGTTGCCTCACAACGCCAGGGACCCAGATTCGATTCCCGGCTTGGGTCACTGCCTGTGCAGAGTCTGCACATTCTCCCCGTGTCCTCGTGGGTTTCCTCCGAGTGCCCTGGTTTCCTCCCACAAGTCCCAAAATGCATGCTTGTTAGATGAATTGGACATTCTGAATTTTCCCTCAGTGTACCCGAACAGGTGCTATAGCGTGGCGACTAGGGGATTTTCACAGTAACTTCATTGCAGTGCTAAAATAAGCCTACTTGTGACAATAATAAAGATTATTATTATAAATGTCCAATCTGAATGTTAGTGAGTGGGTGAATGAGTGAGTGTATGAATATGTGAGTGGGTAGAGGAGTAAGTGGGTGAGTGCTTACTCAGGTCTGAGGGGAAGCCAGGTTGGGTTAGGAAGAGTAATCAGGTCTACTGGGTAGTTGGGTGGGGTGGGAGGGTAGTCAGGTGGTCTTTTGGGACTTGTGGGAGGAAACTGGTCAATGCTGAGTCTGGAGTAGTCATGGTCAGGTCAGGAGGTGTAGTTAGGTCATGGGGAGGAGCCGGGTGGTTGAGGCAGGCAGTCGGGTCATGTTGGGAGGGAGAGCCACGTGATCGATGTGGTGGGGGGGCGGATCCGTTGGGTCTGGTCAGGAGGGCAGGCCAGTTATCAGGGAAGTGTAATCAGGGCGTCATGGGGATATCAGGTAGTAGTCAGGATTTGGCGTTGGAGGGTTGATGGAGACTTCATTTGTGTAGTTATCCAGATGTTTTAGTTTTAATCTGTTGCAATATTTCCCAACTAACTATTTAGGTTAGTACTTGGAACTGTCCAAAGAAAATTAAATTCAGACCATCCGGATACCAGAAAATTTGATTCAATATTTTAGATATGAACTGAAAGCTGGAGATTTGTGAACTTTTGACGTTTTTTTTCATAGTTGAAGTATTCAATGGTAATTTAAACATATTGGGCTCAGAGTTGCAGTCTCCAAATCATCGGAGATCAGACATAGGACTGAAGATGTACAGCATGCGTTTACTCGAACATCAAGGATCAATTCCCAGGCGAGATTCAAAAACCTAGGAATTACCTGGAATTTTGAAATATAAAGGGTGATTTGATCGAAGTTTTCAAGATATTCAGGGGAACAGATAGGGCAGTCAGAAATAAACTATTTCCACTGGTCGGACAGTCAAATATTCGGTGGCACAGTCTAAAAATACAGCCAGACCTTTTTTTATAAATCTTTTTATTCTCATTTTCAATATTTTCATCAAAGAAAAAACAAACAAAAACAAAGACAATAACAATCTCCCAAACTGAAACCGCAACCGCTCAATATACAGACCTAAACATCCACCCGTACATTCCAGGTAAAAAACACAAATTAACAATCCATAAACAGTGTAACCAAAGACAACAATACCGCCAACACCCCCTCCCCTAATGTTCAATGGCAACCAATTCTCGAAAGTGCAAAATAAACAGCCCCCATGAACTGTGAAACCCTTCCTTCATCCCCTTCAGCTGAGATTTCACCTTCCCGAGAGTCAAAGAAATTCAGGTAGCCCCCCCCCCAACCCCCCCCCCCTCATTCCCAACCCCCCATCCGGTCCCAGGAAAACAAAGAAATCCCCTTCAACATACAACCCCAGTGTAAACACACAAACCCCAAAGAACTATCATTGCAAAAAGAAAATCCCAACTCTTACCTTGTCCAAATAGGCAACTTCCACTCATTTAGCACATATAACATGCAGTGAAAAATAGAGCTCCATACACCCCTCCACCCCCTACCCTCAGTGCAAGACCAATTCCCAGTCCCATTTCTCACTTCTACCCCAGTTCTTCTGCCTTCACAAACGCCTCCGCCACTTCCACAGTCTCAAAACAAAAGTCTTTGGAGTTGTAGGTCACCCTCAACTTAGCTGGGTACACTGTGCCGAACCGCACACTGCTGTTATACAGTGCCGCCTTCACATGACCAAAGGCCGGCCGCCTCCTTACCAACTCCACAATAAAGTCCTGGTATATACGTGTACCAACTTCAGCTCATTGCACCTCCCGCTTCTGCTTCGCCCATTGTAGGACTTCTCCTTCACGCGGTACTTACAGAAACAAATAATCACTTCACTTGGGGCGCGATTCTCCGCACTCCCGACGGTGCGGAGAATAGCGTGGCTCGTAAAATGTTACGGCCACGCTGTTCCGACGCCCTCCCGCTATTCTCCCCCCCCCCCCCCCCCACGCCCGACTCCCGATACGAATCGCTGCCGCCGTTTTTTTAAACGGCCGGCAGCGATTCTCAGCTGATGGATGGGCCGAGTTCCCAGCCCTTTACGGCTGTTTTTACGAACGGCAAACACACCTGGTCTGGCTGTTCGTAAAAACGGCCGTAAACTGTCGATTTTTAAAACCATGGCACCGATTGGCACGGCAGTACCACGGCCGTGCCAAGGGTGCCATGGGCCCCGCGATCGGTGGGCACCGATCACGGGCAGCGGGCCCGATGCCCGTGCACTCTTCTCCTTCCGCCGCCCCGCAGTATCCATTCGCGGGGCGGCTGAGGGGCATCCCGGCCCGCGCATGCGCGGGTTTCGCGCAAATGCGCGATGACGTCATCCGCGCATGCGCGGGTTGGAGTCTTCCAATCCGCGCATGCGCGGCTGACGTCATATGACGCGTCAGCCGACGCTAACTCTGGCAAGCGGGCTTAACGAAATTCGTTAAGCCCGCGTTGCCGGAGTTTACGGCGTCGGGATGCTAGCCCCGACCGGGGACCAGAATCGGTTCCCGGTCGGGAAGGGGGGGGGCTGGCGTCAAACCCGCCCGGATTTGACGCCAGCCTTACGATTTCTCCCCATATGGGAGAATCGCGCCCATGGTACCTCATTCGCCTTTGGTTTAGGCCTCCACGCCCGATGAGCCCGATGCAGTTCATAACGAGAGTGATCTTCCCCCTCCCTCAACAGCTGCGCCAACATCCTGGCAAAATACTCCGTCGGCCTCGGATCCTCTACCCCTTCGAGCAGGCCCAGGATCCTCAGATCTTGTAGTCAGAAATCTTACAACACCAGGTTAAAGTCCAACAGATTTGTTTCAAATCACTAGCTTTCGGAGTGCAGCTCCTTCCGCAGGTGAATCAGATTTTGCCACCTAGATCTGTTTTCCAGGTCCTCTACTTTGGCTCGCAGACCCTTGTTGGCCTCCACCATCCTTTGCAGCTCCTCACCCACCGAGGTGAGATGATTATTGTGTTGCGACAAGGCCTCTTCCACTCCCTTCAGTTTCTCACCCTGCTCCTGCACCTCGGCCGATGTCTTCGACACTTCCATCTTCACCGGGGCAATCGTCTCCTCCACCAGCACCTTCAATGTTGCAATCGTCTCCTCCACCAGCACCTTCAATGTTGCCATCATCTCCTTCCTCATCACCTCCATGTGCGTTGCGAATTGGTTTTCAAGTTCCACAACCATCACCTCAGTCATCTTTTCTGCCGTGAATAGTGCGGCCCCACCCAGTGACACAGCCTCTGCCTTCCTTCCAGTTGTTGAGCCAACCCTTCCACTCGACGGCGAACCTTCATTCACCCCCTTCTTCACGGCAGCTTTCCTTTGGGTTTTGGACATCTTTCTTCCTTATGTCTTCCTGCACTTAGTTAACCAAAAATTGGCCCTGGGACCGGGCATTAAATTCTAAAAAATCAAGCCTCGAGCAGGAGCCAATCAATGTGCGACCTCCTCCTGCATGCCGCCACCGGATGTCCCCACAGCCAGATCTTTAATGAGTAAAATTAGGAGGGGAATCTTCTGCTTTTGTTGGTGGCGAGCTCGAAGACAGAACCAGGCCTGTCCACCCTCGGAGGTCCCCCGTCCCCGTCCCCACTCCCCCCACATCGAGCATTGGGACAGCAGCTCCAGTGCCCCCAGGCTAACTGCCTGTTTTCCAAGATGGCTACTCGCCTTCTCCGATCCCCACAGCAGCCATTTTGCTAGCTTCATATTTTTAAATAGGTATGCTAAAAGGGACCCGCTTGACCCCTCACTGGGAAGCCAATTAGATCACAGAAGGCCATTAGATAGGGTGTCCTTCCCGTTAACGGGATGGGATTGGCCTTAATTGGTGATTATTGGTTTCTTGTCACGCTGCATCGGGATCTGGATTTCGCCAATGGGAGTGGGCTGGTTAGATCGGGAACTGACCGGCGCCCAATGGGGGTCCCGATTTTGGACACTCCCGCTATCTAACCGGTTCACACTAGGCTGGGGAGGCAGGGGGGAGGGGGGGAGGGGCTCAGCACCAACGAGTCCGACAAATCCCGGATCATGTATACCCATGCCAGGGACAACTACACTTTTGTCTACATGTCCCACCGACCACCTCCAGGTCACAGCCCTGTCCGTGGTAATATGAGGAAGGTCACTTTAACCCTACCGACCATAGCGGCCCCTGGCCGCAGAGCTGAAGACTATCGCTTATAGGAAATTGGCAATGTTGGTAATGTGAGTATTCCACAGCTCCCAAGTGGATTCCTGTGGGTAGACATGCCTTGTCGCAGGCAGGTGTTACTGTCCAGCATCCGGGAGGGGGAGGCTTACCTGGACACTTTGTTTCAGGAGGCAGTCACACCTGTCAGAGTAAATAGTTTAAATTCTGCCAGTGGCCAGGGACAGCAGGGTGTGACTGCAAGTCAGGCAGGTAAAGGGAACCAGCAGTCAGGAACTCAGGAGCCTCAGCCCTTGACCCTGTCCAACAGGTACGAGGCACTTGCTCCCTGTGTGGATGGCGAACAGGGCTGCAGGAAGGATGAGTCAGCTGACCAAGGCACCATGGTTCAGCAGGCCATTCAAGGGGAGGAAGTAAATAGGCAAGTTGTAGTTGTAGGGGATTCTATTATCAGAGGGACAGATAGTATCCTTTGTGAGCAGGATCGAGGGTCCCGCATGGTATGTTGCCTGCCCGGTGCTAGGGTGCGGGACATCTCTGACCGGCTTGAAAGGATATTGGAGAGGGAGGGGGAGGATCCAGTTGTTGTGGTCCATGTCGGTACCAACAACTTAGGCAAGTCTAGGAAAGAGGACCTGTTTAGAGATTATAAAGAGTTAGGATTCAAATTAAAAAACAGGTCCTCAAGGGTCATAATCTCCGGATTACTGCCCGAGTCACGTGCAAATTGGCATAGGGAGGCAAGAATAAGGGAAGTTAACACGTGGCTGAAAGAGTGGTGTGGGAAAGAGGGGTTCCTTTTCATGGGACACTGGCATCAGTTTTGGGACAGAGGGGACCTATACCGTTGGGATGGTCTCCACCTGAACCGAGCTGGGACCAGTGTTCTGGCGAAAAGAGTAAATAGGGTGGTCAATAGGACTTTAAACTAGAGATTGGGGGGGAAGGGAAAGTCAGGGAACCAAGAGGTGAAGGAATCAGTGGGAAGCGTAGCTGCTTAGGATTACAAAAAATCACGAAAAGACAGAGCTCAGGAGAGGTTACGATAGTCCCCATCTCACAAAATATGACACAGTGTATGGAAAGGCTCAGTAAACCAAGGTCCACCACACTAAGAAAACAAAAAGGGACAGTCAATAGGGAATTAAAGGTGCTATATTTAAATGCCCGCAGTGTACGGAACAAGGTAGATGAGCTTGTGGCCCAGACTGTGACTGGCAGGTATGATGTGGTAGGCATCACAGAGACGTGGTTGCAGGGGGTTCAGGACTGGCAGTTAAACATCCAGGGATTTACAACCTATCGAAAAGACAGAGAGGTGGGTAGAGGGGGCGGGGTTGCCTTGTTAATTAGAAATGAAATTAAATCAATAGCACTAAACGACATAGGGTCAGACGATGTGGAGTCTGTGTGGGTAGAGTTGAGGAACCACAAAGGCAAAAAAACCATAATGGGAGTTATGTACAGGCCTCCTGACAGTGGTCAGGACCAGGGGCACAAAATGCACCACGAAATAGAAAGGGCATGTCAGAAAGGCAAGGTCACAGTGATCATGGGGGACTTCAATATGCAGGTGGACTGGGTAAATAATGTTGCCAGTGGACCCAAAGAAAGGGAATTCATTGAATGTTTACAGGATGGCTTTTTGGAACAGCTTGTGATGGAGCCCACGAGGGAACAGGCTATTCTGGACTTAGTGTTATGTAATGAGCCAGAATTGATAAAAGACCTTAAAGTAAGGGAACACTTAGGAAGCAGTGATCATAATATGGTAGAATTCAGTCTGCAATTTGAAAGAAAGAAGGTAGAATCAGATGTAAAGGTTTTACAGTTAAATAAAGGTAATTACAGGCGCATGAGGGAGGAACTGACGAAAATCGACTGGAAGCAGAGCCTAGTGGGAAAGACAGTAGAACAGCAATGGCAGGAGTTTCTGGGAGTAATTGAGGACACAGTGCAGAGGTTCATCCCAAAGAAAAGAAAGGTTATCAGAGGGAGGATTAGGCAGCCATGGCTGACAAAGGAAGTCAGGGAATGCATCAAGGCAAAAGAGAGAGCCTATAATGTGGCAAAGAGTAGTGGGAAGTCAGAAGATTGGGAAGGCTACAAAAACAAACAGAGGATAACAAAGAGAGAAATAAGGAAGGAGAGGATCAAATATGAAGGTAGGCTAGCCAGTAACATTAGGAATGATAGTAAAAGTTTCTTTAAATACATTAAAAACAAACGGGAGGCAAAAGTAGACATTGGGCCGCTCCAAAATGACGCTGGTAATCTAGTGATGGGAGACAAGGAAATAGCTGAGGAACTTAATAAGTACTTTGCGTCAGTCTTCACAGTAGAAGACATGAGTAATATCCCAACAATTCAGGAAAGTCAGGGGGCAGAGTTGAATATGGTTGCCATCACAAAGGAGAAGGTGCTAGAGAAACTAAAAGGTCTGAAAATTGATAAATCTCCGGGCCCAGATGGGCTACATCCTAGAGTTCTAAAGGAGATAGCTGAAGAAATAGTGGAGGCGTTAGTTATGATCTTTCAAAAGTCACTGGAATCAGGGAAAGTCCCAGAGGATTGGAAAATCGCTGTTGTAACCCCCCTGTTCAAGAAGGGAACAAGAAAAATGATGGAAAATTATAGGCCAATTAGCCTAACCTCGGTTGTTGGCAAAATTCTAGAATCCATCGTTAAGGATGAGATTTCTAAATTCTTGGAAGTGCAGGGTCGGATTAGGACAAGTCAGCATGGATTTAGTAAGGGGAGGTCGTGCCTGACAAACCTGTTAGAGTTCTTTGAAGAGATAACAAATAGGTTAGACCAAGGAGAGCCAATGGATGTTATCTATCTTGACTTCCAAAAGGCCTTTGACAAGGTGCCTCACGGGAGACTGCTGAGTAAAATAAGGGCCCATGGTATTCGAGGCAAGGTACTAACATGGATTGACGATTGGCTGTCAGACAGAAGGCAGAGAGTTGGGATAAAAGGTTCTTTTTCGGAATGGCAACCGGTGACAAGTGGTGTCCCGCAGGGTTCAGTGTTGGGGCCACAGCTGTTCTCTTTACATATTAACGATCTAGATGACGGGACTGGGGGCATTCTGGCCAAGTTTGCCGATGATACAAAGATGGGTGGAGGGGCAGGTAGTATTGAGGAGGTGGGGAGGCTGCAGAAAGATTTAGACAGTTTAGGAGAATGGTCCAAGAAGTGGCTGATGAAATTCAACGTGGGCAAGTGCGAGGTCTTGCACTTTGGAAAAAAGAATAGAGGCATGGACTATTTTCTAAACGGTGACAAAATTCATAATGCTAAAGTGCAAAGGGACTTGGGAGTCCTAGTCCAGGATTCTCTAAAGGTAAACTTGCAGGTTGAGTCCGTAATTAAAAAAGCAAATGTAATGTTGTCATTTATCTCAAGAGGCTTGGAATATAAAAGCAGGGATGTACTTCTGAGGCTTTATAAAGCACTAGTTAGGCCCCATTTAGAATACTGTGAGCAATTTTGGGCCCCATACCTCAGGAAGGACATACTGGCACTGGAGCGGGTCCAGCGGAGATTCACACGGATGATCCCAGGAATGGTAGGCCTAACATACGATGAACGTCTGAGGATCGTGGGATTATATTCATTGGAGTTTAGGAGGTTGAGGGGAGATCTAATAGAAACGTACAAGATAATGAATGGCTTGGATAGGATGGACGTAGGGAAGTTGTTTCCATTAGCAGGGGAGACTAGGACGCGGGGGCACAGCCTTAGAATAAAAGGGAGTCACTTTAGAACAGAGATGAGGAGAAATTTCTTCAGCCAGAGAGTGGTAGGTCTGTGGAATTCATTGCCACAGAGGGCGGTGGAGGCCGGGACATTGAGTGTCTTTAAGACAGAAATTGATAAATTCTTGATTTCTCGAGGAATTAAGGGCTATGGGGGGAGAGCGGGTAAATGGAGTTGAAATCAACCATGATTGAATGGTGGAGTGGACTCGATGGGCCGAATGGCCTTACTTCCACTCCTATGTCTTATGGTCTTATGGTCTTATCCCAATCAGACCGTGAGGCCTGGACAACTTGCCTGAAGACTGGAAGCTTCAACATCGCAGTACAGCATAGAAGGAGATCATTCGGCCCATCTTGCCCATGCCAACCTGAGGACACCCAGGTGTCCTTTCTAATCCCAACTTCCTGCACCCGGTCCAGAGCCCTGTAGCATACAGCATTTAAGTTGCAGGTCCAGGTACCTTTTAAAAGAGTTTAGGGCCTCTGCCTCCACCACCAACCCGGGCAGCAATTTCCATATTCCCACGATCCACTGCGTAAAAAGGTTTTTCCTCGTGTCCCCTCCACACCTTCTGCCACTTATCTTGAATCTATGTCCGCTGGTTTGCCACTAAGGGAAACAATTTTAGAATATAGAATAGTACTATCCTGGGGCGAAATTCTCCGACCCCACGCAGGGTCGGAGAATCGGCCAGCAGCGGCGTTAATCCCGCTCCCGCCGGGTTTTTAAATCTCCGACCGGCCAAAAACCGGCGTTGTGCAAATCCCGCCGGCAGCCTCTGAAAACAGCTGGCGCCGGCGGGATTATATTATTTTTTTCTTTCACCAAATCTCCGGCCCGGGGGGGGGGGGGGGTTTGCGAGTGGGGGGGGGTTGCGAGTGGGGGGGGTTGCGAGTGGGGGGGGTTGTGGCGTTGGGGGGGGTTGCGGCATTGGGGGGGGTTGCGGCGTTGGAGGGGGGGTTGCGGCGTTGGAGGGGGGGTAGGGGTGGTGGGGAGGGGGGTAGGGGTGGTGGGGAGGGGGGGTAGGGGTGGTGGGGAGGAGGGGGGTAGGGGTGGTGGGGAGGGGGGTAGGGGGTGGTGGGGAGGGGGGTAGGTGCGGTGGGGGCGTAGGGGGCGTTGGAGGGGGGGTAGGGGTGGTGGGGGGGGGTTGGGGGTAGGGGGCAGCGGCGTGCAGAGGGGGCAACTGCGTTGGCACCGGCCATCCGTCGCCCCCCCTCTGCACGCCGCTGCCCCCTACCCCAACCTCCCCTCACCACCCCTAACCCCCTCCAACGCCCCTACCCCCCTCACCACCCCTACCCCCCTCACCACCCCTACCCCCCTCACCACCCCCTACCCCCTCCAACGCCCCTACCCCCCTCCCCCCCTTCCCACCACCCCTACCCCCCTCCCCACCATCCCTCCAACGCCGCCCCCTCTCTCCTCAACGCCGGTACCCCCCTCCTCTCAACGCAGGTAACCCCCCTCCTCTCAACTCAACGCCGCAACCCCCTCCCTCCCTCCCTCCTCTCAACGCAGGTAACCCCCTCCCCCCCCTCCTCTCAACTCAACGCCGTAACCCCCTACCCCCTCTCCTCTCAACGCAGGTAACCCCCTTCTCCCCTCTCCTCTCAACTCAACGCCGCAACCGCCCCCCTCCCTCCCTCCCTCTCCCCCTCTCCCCCCCTCCCTCTCCCCCTCCCCCCAACGCCGGGTCTCTCTTCCTCCCCCCCCCAAACAACGCCGGGTGTCTCTTCCCCCCCCCCCCAACAACGGCGGTCTCTCTCTTCCCCCCCCCCCCAACAACGCCGGGTCTCTCTCTCCCCCCCCCCCCCAACAACGCCGGGTCTCTCTCTCCCCCCCCCCCCCCCCCCCCAACAACGCCGGGTCTCTCTCTTCTCCTCCCCCCCCCCCAACAACGCCGGGTCTCTCTCTTCTCCCCCCCCCCCAACAACGCCGGGTCTCTCTCTTCCCCCCCCCCCAACAATGCCGGGTCTCTCTCTTCCCCCCCCCCCCAACAACGCCGGGTCTCTCTCTCCCCCCCCCCCCCCAACAACGCCGGGTTCTCTCTCTTCCCCCCCCCAACAACGCCGGGTCTTTCTCCCCCCCCCCCCAACAACGCCGGGTCTCTCTCCCCCCCCCCCCCCCACACAACGCCGGGTCTCTCTCTCCTCCCCCCCCCAAACAACGCCGGGTCTCTCTCTCCTCCCCCCCCCCAAACAACGCCGGGACTCGCCACTTCCGCAGCTGGAGAAACTGACGCCTATCGCGTCAGTCCGCTGCTGGCCCTTTCGGGAACGGAGATTGCCAGCTTAAAAGAAGGCCCGGACGCCGGAGTCATCCGCACCGCTTTTCCCCGCCGGAAATGGGCGTCACGTCGGTCCGCAGAGAATTTCGCCCCTGTCCTCTCTATCGCTTCCCCTCATAACTTTGTACACCTCAATTAAGACACCCCTCAGCCTTCTTTGTTCCAAGGAAAATAATTCCAACCGATCAAATCTCTCCTCGCAGTCACACTTTTCTAGCACTGGCAACATTCTTGCAAACCTCTTCTGCACTCCCTCCTGAGCAATTACCTACTTCCTCTAATGTGGTGACCAGAACTTCAGAGAATATTCCAGTTGTGACCTTACCAGTGTTTTATACAATTCTAACATGATATCCTTACCCTTCTATTCTGTACCTCTGCCAATAAAGGAAAGCATTCCATATGCTTTCTTTACTACCTTGTCTATTTGAACTGTTGTCTTTAGGGACCCGTGTACTTGTATACCACGGTCTTGTTATATTACGTGATCGTAATACGTTGTTACTCTTTGCTTTTTACTCCCAGAATGGTCTGATGGTTGTATTTCAATGAAACTATCAGTCATCAATTTAAAGCAAGATACATTTAATGACTAACAACATTGTCCGGCATGACGGTGTCAGGTATTCCATGCCTTAAAACTGTTTCCTCGCATGCTTTAATAACTGATTTTGAAGTTAAATACAGAAGTTTCATTATTTCTGGGTAATTAGAGAAGTTATCAATAATTAAAACACAGTCACGACCAGCCGAATAAAATAGGTCGATTCCTACTTTGGCCCAAGGAGAAGTAACTAATTTGTGTTGTTGCAGAGTCTCCTTACATTGGGCAGGTTGGTGTTTTGACAAGTTTCATAGGTGATAACCATGTCAGTTATGTGTCTATTTATTCCCGGCCAGTAGACTGCCTGTCTTGCCCGAGGTGTGCCTCATGAATCTGATCAAGTATCGTAGAACAAAGACATTGTGGAATTACAATTCGGTCGAGTCTCAAGAGTAGTCCATCCACAATCGTTAAAACTGACTGAATGTTTCTGTACTGAGGACATTGCCCTTTCGGCCACACATTTTGAAGATAGTGAATGACCCTTTGTACCATCCTTCTTAGTTTCAGTTCTGATTAAAATTAGCTTCTGATCTGATTGTGGTTTAATGCACAGAGGTGCGCCTGAGCTTCGACATCACGTATGAATTCAAATGGTTGACTGACAGACATGATGGAGCATGATAGAGCATCCGCTCTGAAACACTTGCTTTAGTCGCGCAATATGCTCTTCTGCTGTTGTAGACCATATTATTCTGTCATCTACGTATCCCTCACACCTTCTATTCCTTCTGTCACTTGTTCCATGATTCTGTGGAATACCTTAGATGCAGATATGATACCGAAATGTGGAGGTGAGCCGGCAGTTTGCGGTGTCGATGATAACCATGATGTGGAGATGAGCCACCCATCACCACCCACCAGGTACGTGGCACATACTCGTGCGACTCGACCAATGTAGTCTACCTCATACGCTGCAGGAAAGAATGTCCCGAAGCGTGGTACATTGGCGAGACCATACAGACACTGCGACAACGAATGAACGGGCATCGTGCGACAATCAACAGGCAGGAATGTTCCCTTCCAGTCGGGGAACACTTCAGCAGTCAAGGACATTCAGCCTCTGATCTCTGGGTAAGCGTTCGCCAAGGCGGTCTTCAGGACACGCGACAACGCAGAATTGTCGAGCAAAAACTTATAGCTAAGTTCCGCACGCATGAGTGCGGCCTCAACCAGGATCTTGGATTCATGTCGCACTACATTCACCCCCCACCATCTGGCCTGGACTTGCAAAATCCTCCCAACTGTCCTGCCTTGAGACAATTCACACCTCTTTAACCTGGGATTACCCCCTATCTCTGGATCTGTAATGATTTGATTACCCACAAATGCTCGCATTCCAAGCATTGTCTGGCATCTCTGACTTTGTCTATATAAATGTTTCTGGAAATTACCTCTTCATTCACCTGAGGAAGGAGCTGCGCTCCGAAAGCTCGTGTTTGAAACAAACCTGTTGGACTTTAACCCGGTGTTGTAAGACTTCTTACTATGATACCGAAAGGCATGTAGTTGAAAGAAAAATCTTCCAAAGGACGTGTTAAATGTGCAGAGTTGTCTGCTCGAGTCGTCGAGTTGCATTTGCCAAATTCCCTGTGACGCATCTAACTTTGTAAAGATGCGTGAATTTGCCATCTCACTGGTGATCTCCTCACGTTTTGGTATAGGATAGTGTTCCCTCCTTATGTTCTTATTGAGATCCTTGGGATCAATGCAGATGCAAAGATCGCCAGACTTTTTTTTTACGGAAACCAATGACCTGATCCAGTCAGTCGGTTTAGTGACTCATGAGATTATCCCTTGGTTCTGAAGTCGGTCTAATTCTTGCTTCAAACTTTCACGTAAAGGGGCAGGAATCCTCCTCGGCAGATGTACAACTGGCTTGGCATCCTTCCTTAGTAGGATTTTATATTGAAATGGTAATATACCCATGCCTCTGAAGACATCAGGATACCGGTTCAAAATGCATTAGATACCATCATCCAATATTGGCGTAGATGCAGTCGCTGTATAAATATGCTGCACTAGATTCAATTCTTTACATGCTTGTGCACCTAGAAGTGAAGATTTGTCATTCTTGACAATCTCAAATCTTAAGATCTTTTCAATTTGTTTGTTGGAGACTTTTAAACGGCATGACCCTATTGAAAAAATCAAGTTGCCGTTATAGTCCTTCAGTCTGAAGGCTGCTGGAAATATCTCAGGGTTATCGAGATCCAGCCTTGAGAGCTGGTTAGCTGAAGCACCAGTGTCAAGTTTAAATTGGTCAGTTGTTTACTTGAACGACTGTGTTCCATTCATTATTAGAGTTTACTGAGTTAATTTGTTGAGGATTTGTTGCTTCATTGGAGTCTTCACATGTTTCTATTATGCCAACAAACAACATGTTCTCCAGTGAGTAATTGTCAGGATCGGATGAAAAATTCTCTTTGTCTTCTTTTACTGTTGATTCGACACTCCAAACATTAATGTGCCTGTTATTTTGTTTAGCTAGTTTAAATGGGAGTGAAGATCTGCACTGCGAAGCAAAATGATTAAGTTTGCCACATTGAGAGCATTGTTTTCCATGTGCTGGACATTTCTTCTAAGTGGGCGGTTCCACATCTATAACACGTCATGACATTTTCACGCATGCGCAGATCGGCTTACGTCCGTCTCGCATTTGTTTCACGAAGTGCACATGTGCAGGGCTTGAGTGTGCGTGCGCAAGATGGCTGTCACCTGAAACATGCTTCTTCATCGATTGCAACACCATTTTTACACACTCGACCTCGTGGTGGATTTTCGCACCTTTTTCAAGGGTATAGTACTCCAGGTCCTGATTCTTACTTTGCTGATGTGCTAGGTATTTTTCAATCATTGGGTGAGATTCCGCCCCCCCCCCCCCCAGCTGGGTGGGAGAATCGCCGGGGCACCGCGTTAACCGCACCACGCCGCCCCACCCCCACACGCGATTCTCCCAACCCCCCCACCCCGAATCCAGCGCCATGCAAATTGCGTCGGGCTGCTCGGAGAATCGCTACAAACGGCGAGAGGCGATTCTCCGGCGAAGGAAATTACAGTCCTGCTGGCGCCATTCTAACCTGCTCTCGAACCGGCGGGACCTGGGGCTTCAAGGGCCGGGAGCGGCCTGTGGGGAGGGAGGGGGGGTTCCAACCTCGGAGAGGCCCTCCGGAGTGGCCTGGTACGCGATCGGGTCCCAACGATCGGCGGGCCGGCCTCTCTGTCGGCGGGCCTCCTTTCATCCGCCGAGAGCCTGGATCCATGCCCCATTTTTGTGTGGATCGGCCTGGGGAGGACGGCCACCGCACATGCGCTAGTTGCCGCCGGCCCAACTGCGCATGCGCGGGACCCAAGGCGGCGCGTCTTTTACGCGACGCCAGGTCTCTGATGCCGCACCGAGGCACCGCCTCCGTAAATCGCACAACGCCCCTGCTAGCCCCACGGAGGGAGAATAGGGGTCTGGAAACGGATGCCGACGCCGGAGTAAAACACTCCGGTTTTTACTGCGGCATCAGCACTTATACTCCCGTTGGGAGAATCCCACTCATAATTTCTTTTTTTTAATAAGTTTAGAGTAGCCAATTATTTTTATTTTTCCAATTAAGAGGCAATTTGTTTTTTTCTTTTTTTATAAATTTCGAGTACTCAATTATTTTCTTTTTCCTATCAAGAGGCAATTTAGCATGGCCAATCCACTGAACCAACACATCTTTGGTCAACACGCAGACTTGGGGAGAATGTGCAAACTCCACACGGTCAGTGACCCAGGGTCAGGATTCGAACCTGGGTCCTCAGTGCCGCAATCGTTATTTCTAACATTATGTCTCGTTGTCTCAAAAGCCTTTCTCTGAGGTGCTCATCATTTATCCCAAATACAATCTGGTCACAAATTAAAGAATCATGCGGTGCTGCAAAGTTACAGGATTGAGCTAAACGTTTTAAGTCTGTCACAAAGCTAGTAAACGATTCCCCTGTTTTTTGCAATCTTTTATGGAAAATGATCGTGCAGTGGTCATCAAATGTATTTAAAATAATATCAAATTTAGCTTTGTCCTGACCAGCAGAATACTGAAAGGAGTTATATATTTTGATTGCATGCTGTCCTGCCATTGTTAGAAGCAATGCAATTTTACGAGCATCAGTCACGGTAGTTAAGTCTGTAGCTTCCAAATATATTTGAAATTGTTGTTTAAAGAGCTTCCAATTTGTATTCAAATTACCAGTAATCTTGAGGTGACGTGGAGCTTGTGTGTGGTCCATCGAGGCACTTTTCTTCAATGGATTTGTTTTCTGCGATGCTTCTCCAGTCGAATAGCTGTCATGGTTTTCTTCTGTTTCTGATCTAACTAAATCACTCTATCTAGTTTTCTGAAGCCAAAACCTGGTACCGTGTTATATTACATGATCGTAATACCGCGTTACTCTTTGCTTTACTCCCAGATTAGTCTGATGGTTGTATTTCAATGAAACTATCAGTCTTCAATTTAAAGCAAATAACATTTAATGAATAATGAATATGAATACTAATGAGTTTGTTCACTCTCCACAACTATAGCTGTTGATAAAGGTAAATCAGAAGAAGTATTAACTATGTTTAACCAGGGCAGTATGGTGGCACAATGGTGCTGCTGCCTCACGGTGCTGAGGTCCCAGGTTCGATCCCAGCTGTGGGTCACTGTCCATCTGGAGTTTGCACATTCTCCCCGTGTTTGCGTGGGTTTCGCCCCCACAACCCAAAGATGTTTAGGTTAAGTGAATTGGCCACGCTAAATTGCCCCTTAATTGGTAAAAATGAATTGGGTACTCTAAAAAAAATTTTAAACTATGTTTAACTACACGTTCTAACTACCCTATATCTCTCTAAAACTCTGCTGTCTAGTCACTCCTGGTTCGAAGAGAGGGAAGATCCTCCAGGTTCAGTTTATATACATGAATCTAGTGCTGTCAATTCGTGGTTGTCTAACACTATGACGCAGTTGTTAACCCTTTACACACCAGCAGACATACAGATCACTACAGCTCTCTCACTTCATCTACCCCTCTTAGTATATTCTCATTATTGTGTACTCCCTATAACTGTTTGAACTCCCTAAATGCATGTCCTCACAATTCTCTGTGTTCATTTCCACCTGCCATTTTTTCGCCCACATCTCCAACCCATTTATATCATTTCTTTTTAACATTTTTTTTGGTATAAATTTAGAGTACCCAATTCATTTATTCCAATTAAGGGGCAACTTTGCGTTGAGACTAACTGACCTATAATTGTTTGCCATTTCCTTCAACTCTTCTTAAACAATGGAACCTCGTTTGCATTTCTCCAGTTCCCCCAGTACCTCTCCTGTGTCTAGTGAGGATTGGAAAATCATGGCAGCACGGTGGCGTAGTGGGTTAGCCCTGCTGTCTCACGGCGTTGAGGCGATCCCAGCGCTGTGGACCCTCTCGACCAGGGGACGGTCTTATGGCTCCTCTTATGCTTCCGGAGAAGGACAGGTCCCGGAGTTGTCAGCCAGGATGGAAGCGAGACCCCGGAGATGGACTTCCGAGGGAAAACAAACAAACAATCATGAGGGGTCTTGTTCGTGGCTGTTCAGAGGAGTGATCTAACGGAGTGGAGGGCGTCGGGGAGGACCTCCTGCCCACGGGGGATCGGGAGACTTCTAGACTGGAGGGCAAGAAGGACGGCCTTCCATACCATCGCGTTCTCCCTCTCCACCTGCCCGTTTCACTGCGGGTTATAGCTCGTAGTCCTGCTCGAGGCGATGCCTTTACTGAGCAAGTACTGACGCAGCTCGTCGCTCATAAACAAATGTGCCTCGGTCACTGTGGATGTACTCAGGGAAACTGAACAGTGTGAAGATGCTGTGCAGTGCCTTTATAACAGTGGCCGAGGTCATGTCGGGGCAGGAGACAGTGAAGGGGAAGCGGGAGTACTCATCAACGACGGTTAGGAAGTATAGATTATGGTTGGTGGAGGGGAGGAGCCCTTTGAAGTCAATACTGAGGCGCTCAAAGGGCCGAGAGGCCTTTACCAGGTGGGCCTTGTCTGGCCGATAGAAGTGTGGTTTGCACTCCGCGCAGACTTGGCAGTCCCTGGTCATGGCCTTGACCTCCTCGGTGGAGTAGGGCAGATTGCAGGCCTTGATAAAGTGGGTAAGCCGGATGACTCCCGGGTGACAGAGGTCATCGTGGATAGCCCGCAGTCGGTCATCTTGTGCGCTGGCGCATGTGCCGCGGGACAGGGCATCTGAGGGCTCGTTGAGCTCCCCAGGACAATACTTGATATCATAATTGTAGGTGGAGAGCACGATCTTCCAGCTCAAGATTTTGTCATTTTTAAATTTGCCCCTTTGTGCGTTGTCAAACATAAAGGCAACCGACCGCTGGTCGGTGACGAGGGTGAACCTCCTACCAGCTAGGTAGTGCCTCCAGTGCCGCACAGCTTCCACTATGGCTTGTGCTTCCTTCTCGACCGAGGAGTTTCGGATCACGGAATCATGGAGGGTTCTAGAGAAGAATGCTACTGGCCTGCCCGCCTGTTTGAGTTTGGCGGCCAGTGCGACGTCTGACGCATCGTTCTCTACCTAGAAAGGGGCAAACTGCCTTCGTGATATCGGCCTTGATGCTGCTGAAGGCCGAGCGAGCCTCAGCCGTCAGGGGAAATGTAGTGGTTTTAATAAGTGGGCGGGCTTTGTCCGCATAGTTGGGGACTCACTGGGCTTAATTGGAGAATAGCCCCAGGCATCGTTTGAGGGCCTTGAGGCTGTGGGGAGGGGGAAGTTTCGTGAGGAGACGCATACAGTCAGGGTCAGGCCCTAGGACTTCGTTCTCCACGACATAGCCGAGGATGGTTAGCCGGGTTGTGCGGAAAACGCACTTCTCCTTGTTATATGTGAGATTGAGGGATGGGGCGGCCTGGAGGAACCTCTGGAGGTTTGCGTCGTGGTCCTGCTGATCATGGCCGCAGATGGTAACATTGTCCAAGTACGGGTATGTAGCCCGCAACCCGTACTCGTCCACCATTCGGTCCATCGTTCTCTGAAAGACCGAGACCCCGTTAGTGACGCCGAAAGGGACCCTGAGGAAGTTGAAGAGTCGGCTGGCTGCTTCAAAGGCAATGCAGTGGCGCTCTTCCGGACTGATCAGGAGCTGGTGGTAGGCCGACTTCAGAACGACTATTGAGAACACCCGGTACTGTGTGATCTGGTTGACCATCTCCGCTCTGCGGGGGAGGGGGTACACATCCAGTTGCGTGAACCGGTTAATGGTCTGGCTGTAGTCCACAACCATCCGATTATTTTCCCCGGTCTGGACAATCACCACTTGCGCTCTCCAGGGGCTGTTGCTGGCCTCGATGATCCCCTCCCTCTACAGTCGCTGGACCTCTGACTTGATAAAAATAATGTCTTGGGAACTGTACCGCCTGCTCCTGGTGGCGACGGGCTTACAGTTGGGAGTGAGGATCGCAAAGAGCTTAGTAGGGGGACCTTAAGGATCGCGAGACTACGTACTGTGAGGGGGGGTAATGGTCTGCCGAACTGTAGGATCAGGATTCGGTGACTGCATTGGAAGTCTAATCAAAGCAGTAGGGGGTCGCAGAGGTGAGGGTGGACGTACAGTTTAAAATGGGCGTACTCAGCACCCTGCATCGCGATGTTCGCGATACAGTACCCCCGGATCTGGAGGCAATTGGATCCGGAGGCAAGGGAGATTGTTTGGGATGCGGGGTAGATGTGAAGGGTGCAGCATCTTACCGTGTCAGTGTGAACGAAGCTCTCTGTGCTCCCGGAGTTGAAAAGACAGGGGGTCTCGTGCCCGTTGACCCGGACGACCATTATAGAACGTTTCAGGGGCTTTGGCTGCGACTGGTCGAGGGTGACTGCGCCAAACTGCGGGTAGCCTGCGTGGTCGGAGGTATCGGGATCACAAAATGGCGGCTGGGTAGAAGATGGCGACCAAGATGGCCACCCCCATCGGTCGCACGTGTCAGTCGGTGTTGGAGCCAGCGGCCAAGATGGCGGCCCCCACGAGTCGCACGAGACTGATGATGCATCTGAAGAGGGCATTCCCAGCAGGCATGCAGCCACATTGCGGGGTCTGCGGGCTTGTGAGTCAATGGGTCGGACCTGGTAGGTTTTTGACTTCTGGGCTTTAGGTCGGCCCAAACAGACTCTGGCGAAGTGTCCCTTTTTGCCACAATCACTGCACATCGCTGTGCGGGCTGGGCAATGCTGCCGGGAGTGTTTACCCTGGCCGCAGAAGTAGCAGTGCGGTTCCCCGGTCTGGACAGGCAGCCGCACGGCACAGGCCTGTGACGTAGTCGGGTCCGGTGGGGGCCGCAACGGTGGCGCCCACGAAAAATTCGCTGGGTCTGCGGGGAATGCGCTGAGGCTTTGGTAGGCCACCTCTGACGAGGTGGCTAGTTTTACCGTGTCCTGCAGGTCAGTGGTCCCGTTTTCCAGCAGGCGCTGCCTGATGTAGTTAGACCGGACCCCAGCCACGTAGGTGTCCCGGATCTGCAGCTTCATGTGCTCCTCAGCCGTCACATCCCGATAGTTGCAGTTCGTTGAGAGTAGGGTCAGGTTCTCTAGGTACTCGTCCAGCGATTCCCCGGCGCATTGACGGCGTGTAGTGAGGAGGTGTCGCGCAAACACCTCATTTACGGGCTTCACGAAATGCGCCTTCAGGGTCACGACCGCCGCCTCGTACGTGGCAGCTTTCTCTCTCATTATGGAGATTCCATGGCTCACCCGTGCGTGGAGGAGTCGCAGCTTGAGGGTTTCGGAGGGAGGCGTTGAGGAGGAGTTGAGGTAGGCCTCGAAACAGCGAAGCCAGTGTGAGAAGATCTCCTTCGCCTCCATTGCTCGTGTGTCGAGTTTGAGTTCATCTGGCTTTAGAGCAGCTTCCATGGTGATGTCGCTGGATAATAAACTGATATACCATCAATTCACTGCGAGACTGTGAGAATGAGTGAACAGAAGGCTTTATTACCCAGGAATTCACCTGCCAGTGTCTGCTGTACAAATATGTGCCACCCACAGGTGACCGGTCTATATAGCGCCCCGGGGAGGGCGGAGACAGAGGCAGGGCCAACCGGGGTTCCAGTACAGTACCTGGAAGTAGACCGTATTATCATTTCCGGGTCATAGGTCACAGCACTATACAGACAGTTCATACTTAGATGAATACATTCACCACATTCCCTCTTCACAAATGTTGTCCTTCCACACTCTCAAAGTATTGCATTGTCTTGACTTCCGGTTGCAGCTATGCGGAGCTAAGTCGCACGTTCGGCAGCTCCTGCCAGGAACGGACTTTTGAGCTCTTTTTAGGGCCCCCAGCGGTACTTTTTCGACGTTTCCCGACATGGGAAGGAGCCAGCAACATTTCCCCGGCAGTATATGGCCTGGACCAGGAGTGGGGCGAGTAAGAAAGTGGTTGCAGCGCCAAAGCAGAAGCAAGGGAAGAAGCACAAGATGGCAGCGGGCGGTGACCAGGCGGCATGGATGTAGTGGGCGCAGGAGCAGCAGGCGACTCTCCAGCGCTGCTTCAGGGAGCTTAAAACGGAGCTGCTGGTGCTGTTGAAGGCTTGAATTGACAAGCTGCTGGAGACCCAGACGGTCCAGGGGGTGGCGATCCGAGAGATCCGGCAAAAGGCCTCCGAAAGAGAGGACGAGACCTTAGGCCTCGCGGTGAATGTGGAGATGCATGAGGCGCTCCATAAAAAATGGCAGGAGAGGTTCGAGGAGATGGTGAACCGGTCGAGGCGGAAAATCTGCGGATCCTGGGCTTTCCGGAAGGGCTGGAGGGGTCAGACATAGGGGCCTATGTGGCCACCATGTTAAATTCGCTGATGGGAGCTGGGTCCTTCCAGGGGCCCCCAGAGCTGGAGGGGGCCCATCGAATATTGGCAAGAAGACCCAAGCCGAATGAGCCGCCACGGGCGATGCTGGTGCGGTTCCACCGGTTTGCTGACCGGGAGTGTGTGCTCAGGTGGGCCAAGAAGGAGCGGAGCAGCAGGTGGGAGAATGCGGTGGTGCGGATCTACCAGGACTGGAGTGCAGAGGTGGCAAAGAAGAGGGCTGGGTACAACCGGACGAAGGCGGTGCTGCACAGGAAGGGAGTGAAGTTCAACATGCTACAGCCGGCGCGTTTGTGGGTCACCTACAGGACCGGCACTTTTACTTTGAGTCCCCGGAGGAGGCGTGGGCCTTTGTGCTGGCCGAGAAGTTGGACTCAAACTGAGGGCTGGGTGCGGGGGGGTCTGCATGTAACTGTGTTATATTTTGAGGGGGGGGGTTCTCTGTTTAATGTTGGTTCTTTGTTGTTTTCAGGGCGGGTGGGGCACTGTTTTCTGCTTGGGTTTGTTGGATGGGCTCGAGGAGGGGGGCAGACCTGCAGTGTGGGGGGCTGATGGTGTGGAGGGGGGCTGGGGCCCCGCGAGGGGACCGGGCCGGTAAAGGGAGCTGCTGTAGAGGAGGTGGGGTCGGGCAGGTGGAAAGGGTTGAAGGGGGCGGGGCCGGAGGTGGGAAGCGCGGGCTTTTTCCCGCCTGAGAGCAAGAGGGGGAGGAGGAAAGCCTGCTGGTGGACACTGGGGAGGAGGGGAAACCCCACGCTGGGAGGGGTCGGAGAAGGGGAGGGAGTAGCCGGGGTCAGCAGGAGTCAGCTGACTTGCGGGAGTACAATGGAGGGAGCAACACAGCTAGGGGGGGTCCTAGCTTGGGGGGGGTGGGGGGGGAGGTTTGCTCTGCTGGAATGGCCAAGAAGGAGCTGGAGTATGTGGAGGGGGTCGGGATGGGGGTCTGCCACTGTGGGGAACGGGCTGAGCGGGGGACACGGGCACATGGCGGGCTGAGGAAGGGTAATGGCTAGTCGGCGGGGGAGAGGGGCAGGGAGCCCCCTGATCCGGCTGATAACCTGGAATGTGAGGGGACTGAATGGGCCGGTCAAACGGGCCCACGTGTTTGCGCACCTGAAGGGGCTGAAGGCAGAGGTGGCCATGCTTCAGGAGACGCACCTGAAGGTGGCGGAT
Organism: Scyliorhinus canicula; assembly: GCF_902713615.1. Lineage (NCBI taxonomy): Eukaryota > Metazoa > Chordata > Chondrichthyes > Carcharhiniformes > Scyliorhinidae > Scyliorhinus > Scyliorhinus canicula. The sequence goes on along the minus strand of NC_052146.1, from coordinate 141,078,951 downwards.
CAGGTTAGATTGAGGAAGGGATGGATAGGCCAGGTGTTTCATTCGGGGCTGGATGCAAATAATCGGGGGGTGGCGATCCTGGTGGGGAAGAGGGTGTCGTTTGAGGCGTGAATGTGGTGGCAGACAGCGGTGGGAGGTATGTGATGGTAAGCGGTAAGCTGCAGGGGGAGCGGGTGGTGCTGGTCAATGTATACGCCCCGAATTGGGATGATGCGGGTTTCATGCGGCGCATGTTGGGCCGGATTCCAGATTTGGAGGCGGGGGGCCTGATAATGGGGAGGGATTTTAACATGGTGCGGCGGCTAAGGTGTTGAGGGGGTTTATGGACCAGATGGGAGGGGTGGATCCATGGAGGTTTGCGAGGCCGAGGGCCAGGGAATTTTCATACTTCTCCCATGTGCATAAGGCCTATTCCCGGATTGATTTTTTCGTTATGAGTAGGGCGCTGATTGCGAGGGTGGAGGATGCTGAGTATTCGGCGATCGCCATCTCTGACCATGCCCCGCACTGGGTGGACCTCGAGCTGGGGGAGGAGAGGGACCAGTGCCCACTTTGGCGCTTGGAGGTGGGGCTGCTGGCGGACGAGGAGGTGGGCGGGCGGGTTCGAGGATGTATCGAGAGGTATCTGGAGGCCAATGACAATGGGGAGGTCCGGCTGGGGACGGTCTGGGAGGCGCTGAAGGCGGTGGTTAGGTGGGAGTTGATCTCCATTCGAGCCCACAGGGAGAGGAAAGAACAGAGAGAGAGGGAGAGACTGGTGGGGGAGATGGTGAGGGTCAACAGGAGATACAGGGAGGCTCCGGAGGAGGGATTGCTGAGGGAGCGGCGTAGTCTCCAGACTGAGTTCGACTTGCTAACCACCAGAAAGGCGGAAGTTCAGTGGAGGAAGGCACAGGGAGCGGTGTATGAATATGGGGAGAAGGCGAGCAGGATGCTGGCACACCAGCTCCGTAAGCGGGATGCGGCCAGGGAGATTGGTGGAGTTAAGGATAGGGGAGGGAATGTGGTGCGTAGGGGGGTAGACATTAATGGGGTCTTCAGGGACTTTTATGAGGAACTGTATCGGTCCGAACCCCCAGCGGAGGAGGGGGGATGGGGGGCTTCTTGGACCGGTTGAGATTCCCGAGGGTGGAGGAGGGACAGGTGGAGGGACTGGGGGCGCCGGTTGAGCTGGAGGAGCTGGTCAAAGGGATAGTGAGCATGCAGTCGGGGAAGGTGCCGGGGCCGGATGGGTTCCCGGTCGAATTCTATAAGACGTAAGCAGACCTGCTGGGCCCTCTGTTGGTTAGGACCTTCAACGAGGCAAGGGAGGGGGGGGCTTTGCCCCCGACGATGTCTCGGGCGCTGATTTCCTTGATCCTTAAGCGGGACAAGGATCCCCTGCAGGGTGGATCATGCAGGCCGATCTCACTCTTAAATGTAGACGCCAAGCTGTTGGCGAAGATCTTAGCCATGAGGATAGAGGACTGCGTCCCGCAGGTTATTCATGAGGATCAAACGGGGTTCGTGAAGGGGAGGCAGCTGAACACTAACATACGGAGGCTCTTGAATGTTATAATGATGCCGGCGGTAGAAGGGGAGGCGGAGATAGTGGTGGCGTTGGACGCGGAGAAGGCCTTTGATAGGGTTGAGTGGGGGTACTTGTGGGAGGTGTTAGAGAGGTTTGGGTTTGGGGAGAGGTTTGTCAGGTGGGTGAGGCTGTTATATGAGGCCCCGATGGCGAGCGTGGCCACGAATAGGAGGAGGTCGGAGTATTTTCGGTTATACCGAGGGACGAGGCAGGGGTGTCCCTTGTCCCCCCTGCTTTTTGCGCTGGCAATTGAACCCCTGGCCATGGCGCTGAGGGAGTCGAGGGATTGGAGGGGGCTGGTGAGAGGTGGGGAGGAACACCGAGTGTCGCTCTAAGCGGATGACCTATTGTTGTATGTGGCGGACCCGGTGGGGGGAATGCCGGAGGTGATGAGGATTCTCAGGGAATTTGGGGATTTCTCAGGCAACAAGCTCAACTTGGGGAAGAGCGAGCTGTTCGTTGTACACCCGGGGGACCAGGAGGGGGGGATTGGTAGGCTCCCACTAAAAAGGGCGGAGAGGAGCTTCAGGTACTTGGGGGTCCAGGTGGCCAGGAGCTGGGGGGGCCTTGCATAAGCTTAACCTCATGAGGTTGGTGGAGCAAATGGAGGAGGAGTTTAAGAGGTGGGGCATGCTGCCGCTGTCTCTGGCGGGTAGGGTGCAATCAGTCAAGATGACGGTGCTCCCGAGATTTCTGTTCCTGTTCCAGTGCCTCCCCATCCTTATCCCGAAGGCCTTCTTCAGGCGGGTTAACAGGAGCATTACGGGGTTTGTGTGGGCGCACAGGACCTCGAGGGTTGAAGGGTGTTCCTGGAGCAGGGCAGGGATAGTGGAGGGCTGGCGCTACCCAACCTCTGTGGGTAATATTGGGCTGCCAACGCAGCGATGGTGCGTAAGTGGGTAATGGACGGGGAAGGGGCAGCATGGAAGAGGATGGAGATGGCGTCCTGTGTGGGCACGAGCCTGGAGGCGCTGGTAACGGCGCCGCTGCCGCTCCCTCCAACGAGGTATACCACAAGCCCGGTGGTGGCAGCTAACCTCAAAATTTGGTGGCAATGGAGATGGCACAGGAGGGAGGTGGGGGCCTCGATGGGGTCCCCGATATGGGGGAACCACCGGTTTATAGAACAGTACAGCACAGAACAGGCCCTTCGGCCCTCGATGTTGTGCCGAGCAATGATCACCCTACTCAAACCCACGTATCCACCCTATACCCGTAACCCAACAACCCCCCCTTTAACCTTACTTTTTAGGACACTACGGGCAATTTAGCATGGCCAATCCACCTAACCCGCACATCTTTGGACTGTGGGAGGAAACCGGAGCACCCGGAGGAAACCCACGCACACACGGGGAGGACGTGCAGACTCTGCACAGACAGTGACCCAGCCGGGAATCGAACTTGGGACCCTGGAGCTGTGAAGCATTTATGCTAACCACCATGCTACCGTGCTGCCCCCTTTGTCCCGGGGAGAATTGAAGGCGGGTTCCTGAGTTGGCACAGGGCAGGTGTTAGGGGGTTGAGAGACCTGTTCGTAGACGGGAAGTTTGCGAGCCTGGTGAGCAGGAAGGGAAGTTTGGGCTTCCCCCCCGGGAACACCTTTAGGTACATGCAGGTAAGGGTGTTTGTCAGGTGGCAGGTGGCGGAGTTCCCTCTGTTGCCGGCGTGTGGGGTCCAGGACAGGGTGCTCTCGGGGTGTGGGTTGGAGAGGGGAGGATCTCGGCAACGTACCAAGTGATGCAGGAGGTAGACGATGCCTCAGTGGAGGAGCTGAAGGGAAAATGGGAGGAGGAGCTGGGTGAGGAGATTGAGAAGGGGGCGTGGGCGGACGCCCTAGGGAGGGTGAACTCCTCCTCTTCTTGTGCGAGACAGCCTCATACAGTTTAAGGTGCTGCAGTGGGCTCACATGACCGGGACAAGGATGAGCCGGTTTTTTGGGAACGAGGACAGGTGTATTAGGTGCTCAGAGAGCCCAGCAAACAATGCCCATATGTTCTGGGCATGCCCAGCGCTGGGGGAATTTTGGAAGGGCGTAGCAAGGACGGTGTTGAGGGTTGTAGGATCCAGGGTCAAACCGGGCTGGGGGCTCGCAATATTTGGAGTTGCAGAGGAGCCGGGAGTGCAGGAGGCGAAAGAGGCCAGCATTCTGGCCTTTGCGTCCCTAGTAGCCTGGCGGAGGATTCTTCTTCAGTGGAAGGATGCGAGACCACCAAGCGTGGAGCCTGGATCAACGATATGGCGGGGTTTATTAAATTGGAGAGGGTGAAATTTGCCCTCAGGGGGTCAGTGCAGGGTTCTTCAAGAGGTGGCAACCATTCCTAGATTTCCTGGCAGAACGGTAGAAAAAGGCCAGCAGCAGCAGCAACCCAGGGGGGATGGGGGGAGAGGGGGGGCGACGTTTTCTTTGTTTTGGGCTGAAGGGACGTGTATATTTGTTCATTGCTAACGATGGGCGTTAATTTATTTTTCTTTTTTGTATACATGAGGGGGGGGGGGGGGGGGTTTGTTCTTTCTTTTCTTGATATTTTTTGTTATTGATATTTTGTGAAAATTTGAATAAAAATTATTTATAAAAAAAAGTATTGCATTGTCTCTTGTTTTTCTTCTTGCCGAACATGAAACAAAGACAGAGAACCAAATATAGGCCTCGAGTCACAGCCACCTGGACAGCTGCTGAGGAGGAGGTGCAGGAAATAAATTGGATTTCAGCATGCCTGGCTACGAGTGATCGAGAGTTGAGGATCTCCCAACTACCTGGTGACAGAACTAAATATCACACAGTCACATGGAGTACAAGACTCATGTGGACTCTTTTTTTAATTTAGTGTACCCAATTAATTTTTTCCAATTAAGGGGCAATTTAGCACGGCCAATCCACCTAACCTGCACATCTTTGTGTTGTGGGGGCGAAACCCACGCAAACACGGGGAGAATGTGCAAACTCCACACGGACAGTGACCCAGAGCTGGGATCGAACCTGGGACCTCGGCGCCGTGAGGCTGCAGGGCTAACCACTCGTGGAGTTGATGACAGCAGCCACTGAAATATGATGATCGGTACACAGTGATGCAGAACCCTCTCATCCTGTCAGTTCTAATTCATCTCTTTCATCTTCCAACAGGTCATTCATAGAATCATAGAATTTACAGTGCAGAACAAGGCCATTTGGCCCATTGAATCTGCACCAGCCCTTGGAAAGAGCACCCTACTTAAGCCCACACCTCCACCTTACCCCCTTAACCCAGTAACCCCATCTAACCTTTTTGGACACTAAAGGCAATTTAGCATGGCCAATCCCCCTAATCTGCACATCTTTGGACTGTGGGAGGAAACCGGAGCACCCGGAGGAAACCCACGCAGACTCGGGGAGAAAATGTAAACTCCACACAAACAGTCACCCGAGGCCAGAATTGAACCCGGGACCCTGTAGCTGTGAGGCAGCAATGTTCACCATTGTGCCATCATTCAAATGTTCCTAAGGAGGTGGTGCCAGAGGAGCAGCAAGACGCCTCAAAGGAGCTCACTTATTTGGAGCAAACACCTTCACATGACTCTTGCACACCCTCCACCAGCTCAGATACCACTAGCTCAATAGGGCATCAAAGACAGGTCACATGTCATCTCAGTTGAACAGGAAAGGGCATTGGAGACAGGGACCTTTAGAAGGTCGCTTCAGACTCAATGGTTGAATGGCCTACTTCTGCACAGCCGGGATTCTAGGTTGAGGCTTTCAATCTGCTGAGAAAGAGGTTGATCCTGGAGCAGCAACAGAAAATGTGTGAGTTTCCGTCAACCTTTCCAGAGGCAGTGCACACAATTAGAGAGAGATTGGAGAGGCCCATCTCGGCTTGAGTACCAAGATGTCTCAGGCCTTTGTGTTGATGTCCATGTTTACAAAAACTGCGGCCATTTGAATGGAACACAGATGTGGCAGTCCAACGAGTACACACTTGGCCTCACCAACGGACTGGACACTCAGACTGCCACCTTAAACAGGATGAAGGAAAGCTCGCCTTAACCATTCAATGCCTCACTGAAGTGCAGCGAAATGTCCTCCGGCTTTTGATTAGCAGGGAAGTGTGGTTGGGCCGTGAGAGGGAAAATGGAAAAAGGGCATATGGAAGTGGAAATTTATATTGTGAACAGCTGGGGTCCCATCACTGAACCCTGCGACACCCCACTAGTCACTATAGTCACTATGATCCTGACCGAAGCTGGAGAGGTATTGGAGGATGGTGGTTAGTCCATTCTCGGGGGTATTACATGTGGATGTGGAGCCTGGTCCCCTGGAAGCCATATTCGGGGTGTTGGACTGGCTCGAGCTACAGGCAGGTGCGGGGGCAGATGTTTTAGCCTTCACCTTGCTGATCACGCATAGACAGGTCTTGTTGGAATGGAGGTGAGCTTCTCCACCCGGTGCCTCGGCGTGTCGGGGGGACCTACTGGAATTATTGACCCTAGATCCGGTGAGGTTTGAGCTGGGTGGGTGGGGGGGGGGGGGGGGGGTGAATAAGGGGTTCTACAGTTGTTGGGATTTGTTCATCTTGAACTTTTGGGATTTGATTTCCATTGACTGCTGGGGGGGGGGGGGGGGGGGGGGGGGTTGTACGTTTGCCGTTGTTTTTGTATTGTGAAAATGCTGAACATTCGTCAAATAAAAATATTTTTAAAAAAGAAGTGGAAAAAGTTGGCAATGTAACAGGCTTTGAACAAGTCCAGTGGCAGTGAAAAGAGGGTGGAGAAGAAAGAATTAAAGTAAAGGGAAGGGGTCTGTCATCAGGTTACGGCAGAAGAGATTAACGTCAAAAGGGATGATGGTGCAAGGTCAAGGATGATGGTAACACAAGCAAAGAAAGAATAGATGGGTCCAGAAGAGGTGTAAATGTGAAAAGCAATATCATCAATAGCTGCTGTTCAAAAACAATAAAATCCAAACGAAAAAACAAAATGGAGGCAGAGGTTATGCTCTGAAATTGCTGCAATGTTGAATCCAGAGCACTGTATAGTGCCTATAAACAAAAGTTATAAAGCTGTTATTCAAGCTGTGTTCACATTGCCAGCAGTAAATACAGGTAAATCATTCACCTGGCAGGGGCCTTGGATGGTGAGAAGGGAGGAGATAAAAGAGCAAAGGGTGTTACAATGCCTGTACTTGCATGGAAAGCTGCCATAGGAAAGGGAAGGAATGTGGGGGCTTGATTGATGAATGAACCAGAGTCTCATGGAGGAAATGATCCCTCCTGAATGCAGCAAGTGGAGAGGAGGCGAAGAAGTTTTGGGTGGTGGCAACATGCCAGAGGTGTTTCATTGATGACAATATCAGTGCCATTGCCTGCTCTTGCCCAGAACTGGAAAATGTCATTAACTCGGTGTTATAACCCCAGCGGAGGTCACGGGATAGGAACCATCAGGTTTCCTCCAGAGAATATGAACTTCCCTGGTAAAGGAGCGGGGCTTGTCCTTTAACAGGTGTAGCCCCTCTTCCATAAGAACCCCAACCTGGGTGCGGGCCGGGAAAGGAGACCCTCCAGGAGGTGGGGGGAGGGGAGAGGGTGTGCGGGTAATTTGACTGTAAGTAATAATAAACCTCTTTGTGTTCTAACTTACGGCTTATGCATGGCTGCTTACCTTGGGTCTAACAGTCTTCTTCCAACTTCCAGCCATTATAATTCTCTGTTCTATTTCTACTCTGGATTCTCTGTCCATGGCCTCCTACACTCTTCCAATGAAGCTCAAAGCAAGCTGGTGGAACAACAGCCTATCTTTGGATTAGGCACCTTATAGCGTTCTGGATTTGTGTTGAAAATTTCAGCATTCTGGATTCCAGTTCAACAATTTCATGAGATGACCTCTGCCCCCTTTTTTCGGTTTTGTTGTTTTTGAATGGCAGCTGATGGTGATGAAACTGATTTGCCCGTTTACACTTTCTCGAGTCCCACCTTTTGTTTCTTTGCTTGGCCCATTACCATCTCCTTTTACCTTACACCATCATCCCTTTAGGCATTTGATCTCTCCTGCCTTCCACCCTGTGACACACCTTCCTTTTTAATTTTCTTTCCTTCCATCTCCGTTTCCTTGCTTCTGCACTTGCTTATAGCCTGGTACATTTCTGACTTATTCTAGTTTTGACAAAGATCGGCAACCTGAAACGTTAACTCTGTTTCTCTCTCCACAGTTGCTACTAAACCTGCTGAGTATTTCCAGCATTTTCTGTATTCACTTGGATGTTTAACACTGTCAGATCTCAGTTCCACTTTCATAAACCATTAACTTCATTGCAAAACTCCAACATTCCACCCTTCTCATTTTTGCATGCTGCTTGCAAAGTGATCTTCTGCCTTGTAAAGAATGGATGATCCTTCTTGGCTTCCTTCATTACAGATACCAGTCCTCAACCAAATCAATTCAATCCATGTGACATTATGACTATTGCCCCAGAACTACTTGTGAACATAGCCAAACTATTTCAGCGCAGCTGCAACACTGGCATCTACCCAGCAATGTGAGAAATTCTCTAGGTATGTCTTACCACAGAAAGCAGGCCAAAAATGCAATATTTTCATTAGATTTGAGAAAATTACCATTTTATGGATAATGTTACGAATATCGAGAGAATAATTGCATGATTGGAGGGCAGCACGGTAGCACAGTGGTTAGCACAGTTGCTTCACAGCCCCAGGTTCGATTCCCAGCTTGGGTCACTGGGCAGAGTCTGCACATTCTCCCCGTGTGTGGGGTTTCTCCGGGTGCTCCGGTTTCCTCCCGCAGTCCAAAGATGTGCAGGTTAGGTGGATTGGCCATGCTAAATTGTCCTTAGTGTCCAAAACATTTAGGTGGGGTTACCGGGTTACGGGGATAGGGTGGAGGTGTGGGTTTGGGTAGGGTGCTCTTTCCAAGGGCCGGTGCAGAATCGATGGGCCGAATGGCCTCCTTCTCCACTGTAATTTCTATGATTCAAATTTCTTGACAAGTATATTATGATTCAATGGATTCTATAAACGCCATTGGCTCATCCATAATAGAACAAAACGGACAGAGAACCATTAGTATGTGTTGGGATGCTCTCAGAGGCTTAAAGTTAAATGAGCAGAGGAGGAGGAGGATGATGAAGAGATGAACAAATTTTCCAACCTCTAAGCGATGAACAAAACCAACAGAACCCTGAACTGCACAACCAAAGCTGCAGAATACAAATCAGCGGACTATCATGCTCAAATTGTACAGGGTTCTGATTGGGCCACATCTTGAGTATGGTGGCATGCTCTGGTCAACAAGGCACAACGCTGACATCTAAATCTTGGAGAAAATTCAGGGCAGAGCCAAGAGGCTGAACCTGACTATAAGAAGATTGAAGTCTGCAAAGACATTATGGAGTAACTTGGGCTTTTCAGCCCTGCAACAGAAGTGATAATATGAGAAATTGAAGAGTAAGTGAAAATTAAACCTGGGAAATGATTTCAAGCCAGACTGAGCCATAGCGCTGGGGACCATGAATATAAGATAGTCACTAATAAATTCCTAATAAGGCGAAACTTCTTTACCCAGAGTGGTTTGAAGGTAGAGCTTGTATGTAGTTTTTTTAAATATAAATTTAGAGTACCCAATTAATTTTTTCCAATTTAGCGTGTTCAATCCTTGCACATCTTTGGGTTGTGGGGGCGAAACCCACGCAAACACGGGGAGAATGTGCAAACTCCACACGGACAGTGACCCAGAGCCGGGATCGAACCTGGGACCTCAGCGCCGTGAGACTGCAGTGCTAACCTACTGAGCCACCGTGCTGCCCAGCTTGTATGTAGTTAAGTTGAATGGCCTAGATAAGAAGCTAGGTAAGTACACGAGGGAGAAAGGAATCAGATAGGTTTAGATAAAGTAGAATATACTGGCATAAATGTCAATGTAGACCCAGATGGGTCAAATGATTTGTTTCCATACTGTAAAATCTATGTAAAAAAACCCTGCCATGGAGGTGACCTATCTAGTCGTATTATCCCAAAGGATACTGCCTCCTATTCAATATCAAACATTTACTCATTGTCTGATGATATTTATTTACATCAACTACATTTGTATCTGAAGAAAATGTATAATTCTAGATCCCAAACTAGAGTAAAGCCTGTATTTATCATAAGAGGATGGTGTGAGGAGATGGCATTTGAAACTCGTAGCTGAATCAAATGAACATCTAATGTGGCAGAGAAATACTGTACCATGTACGTCAGGAACATTTAGACCTCAAATTGAAACATTTTGTTGTGTATTCTCCACACATACAGACGACATGTTGATAGTATTTAACACATAATATAACAGAATGAGTTCTGAGCTATTTGAAAATATACATTGTATTCCCAAACTCTTCCCCAATGATGGGGCCCCATGGAGTAATTTAATAATAATAATAATAATAATCACTTATTGTCACAAGTAGGCTTCAGTGAAGTTACTGTGAAAAGCCACTAGTCGCCACATTCCGGCGCCTGTTCGCGGAAGCTGGGACGGGAATTGAACCTGCGCTGCTGGCTGTGTTCTGCATTACAAGCCAGCGATTTAGCCCACTGTTTAATGAATTTTACAAATACCCCATTAAACATGGAAATACTTAATACGTTTTTTTGTGTGATTCCATCATTGAACATGGTAAGTTGGAGAACATTTTCACTTTCTTATTTGCCTCTCATGGTTGTTAGTTCTTTCTGCCTTTCCTCTTCAGCTTCTGCCTCTCTTTTCTTGTCCTTGGCTTATCTGTCCATAACTCATCTTTTTGTTCCTTTGGATGGGAGCTGATGGTATGTTACACTAATCAATTTGAGTTTGAAATTATTCGGAAAATGTGACACTTGGACATCATCCTTCCCTCATCACTTGTGACTTTTCCTATCCAATATCTTTTCCTTTACACTGAGTCGAACAATTACTCCAACATTACTCCCCACAGGCTACCAATTAAATTCCTTTATACTCGGTTTGTGTTTTGAAATGCAACAGGGCTACTTGTTCTATCTGGCTTGCTGTAGTCGTGTGACCTCTGTCATGAGGGAAGTTCTCTGCAAGCTTCCATTTGAGATCAGTTCACTAAAGACCATGAGAAAACATGCCTGACTTTGAACATAGTATGAATGGGAAAACAATAGAGTTTTGAAACCTTGGAAATATCACAGAGAAGACAGCTCAGAAAGGCACACAGAAATGTTCAAAACTGCTTTAAAAAAAGGACAAGGAATCATCAAGAAATGAAGTAAATCTAGCACAGATGGACACAAGGCAGTTCTTGAGTGGAGAAACACACTGATGGAAAGTAAACCAGTCCAAAGACTAACGTCACACCGCATCTGAACTACTCTTGCAATAACAAAAAAGCTACTGAAACCAAAAGTAGTAACATGTGCTAAAATCAAGGAGAAATGACGGAAAGCCAAATTTTATTTTGACAAGACTGCCAGATCATTGCTAGAGCTGAACATTGGAGAACCAGTCAAGCCTTCAATTCTTTCTACAGGACTCGGCCCATGTGGAAACCTTGGACATGCAGAGAGATACAGTCACCTCAATCGTACATGGTGGAAGTGAACAACCCAATATATTAGTCCAACCACATGCACATACGAACAACTAGCAAAGTTGTTCCTTCACTGCAGTTGGCCAGTCAGGAAGATGAAATCTCACCAGCTGTACAGAGCACAGAATGGCCATCACTTCCAGAGGTCTACCAGTTCCCAACAACAGAAATGGAACAACAATTGTTACCATGGCAACAAATGCCACAAGAACACCATTCTCAGGATAAGGAACGTCACTCAGATGAACAGCCAATGGCAATGTGTCCATATGACATTAACAGTCCTGCACAATTTAAAGTCAATTTGCTGAATTCTCCGCCTCCACAGCCGAGTGTTTCACGGCGGTGAGCCTTCGCTTACAGCAGGATTCTCCGTTGCACCACTGGCCAATGGGATTTTCCATTGTAGTCACCCCACGCCGCAGGGAAATCCACGGGTGAGGGTGTGCTGCTGGTGGAACGGAGAATCCTTCCTGCGGAGAATTCACCCCAACGTACGCAATGTTGGTGGAGAGACTGACTAGTAGACCAAACAGTTGCTAATGTTAGGAAAGAATTAATGTTCCCCAGTGCTTAAGTTAGAATTGGAGCTTTAATTGTTTAATAGACCACATTTATTGTTTAATAGACTTCCCGCACATATAAAGGGGGGATACAGGTGCCACTGTGGAGTGTTGGGAAAAGTGATAGTTGAACACAATAAACTCGGAGTCGAAGGAATCAAGACTTGCTTTCTAGTTCCTATTGTCGTGTTACCATCGGAACTTAACAGCTAATGCATGTGTTTTGTGGTTAACTTGTGTAACTCACAGTCACACAGGAAAATATGTCTTCTGTTCATTAGGAAAAGGAGGATTGTTTGGATATTCTGTTAATTACGAAAAGGGTCTTTTAGGTTTTGAAATGCAACAGTACTACATGTCCCATCTGGCTTACTGCAGTTATGTGACCTCTGCCATGAAGAAAGCTTTTTCTGAGCTGCCATTTTAGATCAGTTCAATAAAGACCAACAATGAGAAAGCACTACTGACTTTGAACACAAAACATACTCCTTCTTTGTTGGTCTCTGTTATCAGTCACATCACTCTTAACTCTCCTACCACACTTCAACATTCCCTTTCGATCTCCGTAGAAACCCCTCACCATTAGCAAGTTGCCCTCCTACCCCTTCTGATCTATTCCCCTCAAAAGAGTTTGCTTTCAAAATTCCACTTGTTTTCTGAAATTAAATTACTGGGAGGAAAGAAACTGCCATTCTGCATTTCTATCTGCATCTCTCTTTTCCCTATCTTAATTAAAAATCAGCGACAAACATTTCGGAGAATTAACAACTCCTGTCTTTTGCAATTCTTTTTGAGAGGAAAAAAACAGCTTTTTAAAATCCGAGTGTGTTTCTCTCTGTTCTTGTTTTGATATCATTCCACAACACTAGCACAGCTCCCTTAAGTTGATCAAGTGGCCAGCACTTGCACATTAAGTTGACAATAAACAAAGGTAATGCTAAAACTGTACAAATCATTGGTTTCTTGCAGGCAGAACATGTGCACTGTTGACTGTCCGTGCCTTTGCTGAGGGTATTGAAGAGATTCACTCAGATTATACCATTAATGAAAGGTTTTCGCTATCAGGAGAGACTCGGGAAATTGTGACTCTTCTCATTGGGACAGAGAGAGCTTCGAAGTTAGAAGTGTACAAAATTATAAAGGATTTTGCTAAGGACAGAATATGTTCTATTTTTCAGTAATTCAATAACTAGAGGTTATTAAGACTTAAGATCACCACTAAAAGAACAAAGGGAGAAGTTATGAGAATTTATTTTGCCTACAGGCTTGTTGCAACTTGGAATGATGATGAAACAGAATCCATAACACTGCTTAAATGGAGTGGCAAAATATTGAAAAATAGTAATTTGAAAGAATATGGAGAAAAGACAGAAGATTGGAACTATGAATAACTCTTCCAAATGCATGTACAGGAGTGATGAACCGAATAGCCTTCTTTAAAATTCGATGAATCTATTTTAGCACAAAAGACATCACTGCCAAGCCCCTCTCGATATTATAAATATAACATAGAATCTGTACAAAATGCATGCTGCCAGAATGCCTCTGATCAGCAAGTTTAAAGAATAAAACATGATAATCCGGGATAACTGATGCATTTTAGTTTGTGTGCAGACATCTTGGTTTCTAACCTTCAAGCATTGAGGAAATTTGAGACAACCTTTTATAGGTTTATTTTCCATTCCTTTTCATCCCCTAGAGCTTTGCATTAGTCATCCATTATTATAATACACACATGCCATGTCCCTTTTAGAAGGCCTACTGTCCATCTCTGAACGGTCTGAGACCAGAATGCGGTTTAAGGATCATTCAGCACCACAGTATTTGAAAAATGAATAACAGTTCTTTTTTTCCTTTATCTTTTTTGTCAGTTTTTCTTTCAGTACAACCTATTAAATTTCTGTACCTGCAGTCCATGACATGAACATGTCAAGAAAGGCCTCTTCCTGACTTAATTATTTAAAAAAACACCACTGCAGCTGTTAACAATGTAAGAAAACACACATGAAGCATTACAGTGCATTTAGTTTTAACATCTGATCCTGAAAGATTGCAGCACACATGCTTGATGCTTACCCTGTTGTTTCAACCCACACACAGTGAAGCCAGGCATCCAAGCTGACATAGAACTAATCACCCAAAGAATCCCACAATGCAGTAGGGGTGCTGTAAACTGGGTTACTGCAAATGCTGAAAAAGCAGGGACTCTCATTATACATCTCAGGATGTAAGAGCATGATCCTTTTAAACGGCTAATGCAATGCCTTTTGATTATTTCTTTTTTGTGATAATGAACAAGGAAATTTAAAATTCTAATCTTTCCAAGGCTGTAAAGCAAGAATTTAACAAAATTTAAAGGATGGAAAAGGAAATTAAAATGGCCAGATGCATCTTTGCGAATGATTTATTTGGACTGGGCACTTTATTTTTTTCTCCCTGTTTTTGCGCCTGCCCTGTCCTCACTGCTACATCTGACATCCTCCTTTAAGCCAAGAATGGAATAATCTGACTGGAAGACCTTTTCAGTGTTACATGAAGCACCTTCCACAGTTACCTTATGTGTTGGATTTATTTAGGCAATACTGATGCAAAAGAATGCATATATTTTGGTTTGTCACACAAATTGGTATGTTTGATTTTACATATTTAATTTCTTCCCTGCACCCTTATAAGTGACCTTTGCGTCATGTACTGTGACATCAAAAGCAAAAATATTGACTGATTTTGACGTAATTTATGTCATTGACTTGTGTGCATGAAAACAAACAAAAATGGTTTGCCAAAGACTGTCTCAAGAACATAGCACCTTTTAAGTAATATTCAAACAGAAAAAAGAAGCGCCCGATAGTTGAATTGTAATATGCCTTTGAGTTTATTATTCTTCTGTATTATTTGTCCCAATACCAAATATGACACTAATAGCGTTCATAATGAGATTCACCCTGTCTGACACGTTTGGAAAAGGGGAATCTGCCGAAAGATGCCAGTCAGATGGACTGTGCCCATCCAGTGATGCCCACTCAGCTCCGTCTGCACAAAGAGCTGAATATACTTCACTATTAGTTAGTTAGTCCATACTTGGAGTATAGTGTTCAATGGTCGCCACACTACCAGAAGGATGTGGAGACTTTAGAGAGGGTGCAAAAGAGATTTACCAGGATGTTGCCAAGTATGGGGGGCATTAGCTATGAGGAGAGGTGGAATAAACTTGGTTTGTTCTCACTGGAACGAAGGAGGTTGAGGGGCGACTTGATAGAGGGCTACAAAATTATGAGGGGCATAGACAGAGTGGATAGTCAGAGACTTTTTCCCAGGGTAGAGGGGTCAATTACTAGCGAAATAGGTTTAAGGCACGAGGGGCAAGGTTTAGAGGAGATGTACGAGGTAAGTTTTTTACACAGAGGGTAGTGGGTGCCTGGAACTCGCTGCCGGAGGAGGTGGTGGAAACAAGGACGATTGTGACGTTTCAGGGGCATCTTGACAAATACATCAGTAGGATAGTAATAGAGGGGTAGGATAGTAATAGAGGGATACGGACCCCAGAAGCGTAGAAGATTTTAGTTTAGATGGACAGCATGGTCGGCGGAGGCTTGGAGGGCTGAAGGGCCCCTTCCTATGCTGTACTTTGTTCTTTGTTCTGATCGATGGTTAGTACAGATAGTAGAATGTTTTCCCAAAGGACAGCAGATATGAATTACACCACAAAGATTTGTGAATATCTGATTAACTGTAGTGTAGGATGTCACCTCAGAAGCACCCAATCACATTGGCATGCCTTCATTAGCACTGCATGACCAACAGTGTCACTCGGAGGAGGGCGGGATGGTGGTGGGACGGGCATTTTCCCTATTTTACAAAACCCCTCCCCACTGTGGGAAAAACGCCTACCAGGAGCATGTAAAATTCAGCCCACGTTTGTTTGTAATTTATGCTCATTTATACTCAGCACAGCACCACAACAGAATTCCAATTGGTGACTTTCTCCTTAGAGTTCTAAAACAGGCACAATGAGCTTCCTAATGTCTTTAGCCTATTCTGACTCAAAAAATATTGAGAGTAAAAAATAATTTCAGCATCAGAGAAATTGAGCAGCCGCTGGTGAAAGGAGTAATAATGCCCTCCAGAAAGTCCCTGTAGAAGGAGACAGGCAGCCAAAAGTCAGGACTTTCCTCCCTTTTTTTTCTTGTTCATGGGATATTGCCATCACTGGCTGGGCCAGCATTTATTGCCTATCCCTTATTACCCTTGAACTGAGTGCCCATTTCAGAGGAAGATGGCGAGATCTAGGATGGACAACATATTGACAAACTGGGGACTTCCGGTGACAGCCATGTGCTGATCAGTCACACACAGGGTAGCCCCTGCTTGAAGGTTTTGGTGTTGGCCTGTTCTGCCCGATTAATGAACTGTTTGGTTGGAAGGCTTGTGGAATGAGTGGTGGGAGTTCACAGTGGTGGGAGGGGGGCATGTGAAGGAAGGGTTGTGGGGAGTTGGAGGTAGATGTGGTTGAAGGGAGGGTTGGGAGCAGTGGAAGTTCACATGGGGGCGGAAATGCCTCAGGTGGGCTGGGCGGGGGCATTGTTGTCAACTCACCCGTGCGGCCCGGTGTAGATCGTTGACCTTCTTGCGACACTGGAGGCCAGTCCTCCTGGTCACACTCCCCAAGCTCACAGCCACCGCCAACTCATCCCAGGTGGCACTGGCTGTCCTGTGGCTCACCCTCCGGGACCCTTCGGAGAACAGGATATCACTCCTGGTCTCCACCGTATCGAAGAGCCTCCCCAGGTCAGCATTCCCAAATCTTGGCGTCGATCGTCTCGGCACCATGATTGCGAGCTGAAAGGGGCTGGTTGTGCAAGTGCTGCTTATGTACTACTAGACCTTGTTGCCGGGGGTGGGGGCTGGCAAGCACGGTCTCAGTGAATCAGCTGGGGTGCCTTCATTTGCAGCAAACATTCTATTGCTAGTAAATGTTTATGCTTCTAATTGGGATGATGGGGAATTTGTTAAGCAGATGGTTGCAGACGGCCCGGATCTAAATTTGCATAAATTAATAATGGGTGGTCATTTTAACTATATGTGGAGCCTCGGTTGGACTGCTCGAGCCCAAGGACACTGGTTAGGTTGGGAATGGTGAAGGAACTGGGAGTGTTTATGGCTCAAATTGGGGGATGCATCCTTGGAGGTTTCAGCACCTGGGAGGGACGGAGTTTTTGTACTTCTCCCATGTGCATCAGGTGTCCCATATAAACTTCTTTGTGTTTGGCAACTCGATTCTTCCAGGAATAGTGTGGATGAAATATGGGGTGATTGTGGTTTCGGACCACAAGACACATTTTATGGATGTGAGGTTGGGTGTGGACCCGTCACAGGGACCCCCATGAAGGATGGACTCGACTCTACTGGCAGATGAAAGGTTTTGCGGAAAGATAACTTTGGTAATTAAGGAGTATATAGAGTTTAATCAGAACAGAGAGGGAGGCATTGAAGGCAGTGATGATTGGGGGGAGGTGATTGAGTACAGGGGCCATAGGATAAGGTGGTGAGGGCAGGGAGGCAGTAATTGGTGGGTGCAATTTTGGAGATGAATCAGCAGTACTCTATGCCCCCAACCAGGAAATTCTTGATGGAGAGGCAGACCCTCAAGAGGAATTTGATTTGTTGATGACAGGGAAGGAGGTGGGATTTTGGGGAGAAGGTCAATTTACTGCTGGCGCTTCAACTGAGGTGACAGGCTGCCATGCGGGAGATGGTACAAGTGAGAGAGGAGGGGGGTGCATTGTTGAAAACACTGGGGCATATTAATAAAGCATTCTATAGGGGCTGTACAGGTCTGAATCTCAAGGAGAGGCGGCTAAGATAGGGTGGTTTCTTGATGGGCTGGCATCTCCGGAGGTTGAGAGGGAGAAGGGGCTGGGATTGGGGCTCTACTGGGGCTCTACAAGTGGTGATGGAGGCAATTGGGTCGATGAAGCCAGGGAAGGTGCCAGGACCTGATGGTTTCCCAGCTGATTTTAACAAATGGTTTGCCGCGGAATTGGCCCCGTATCTCCTGGAGATATTTCCCGGCTCTTTGGCAAAGGGGGAGTTGTCAACCACTCTGGCTCAGGTACGATTTTGTTAATCCCCAAGAAGCATAAGGAGCCTGTGGAGTGTGGTCATGTAGACACATCTCCCTATTTAACACGGATGTGAAGGTGCTGGCTAAGGCGACACGAGGAGTGTGTGCCACAGGTGGTGGCGGAAGATCAGACGTTTTGTGAAGGGGAGGCAGCTGTCAAGTAATATTAGACATCTATTAAATGTTGTTATGGTACTGTCTAAGGGCAGGGTGCTGGAGGTTGTTGTGGTTATGGATGCAGAGAAGGCATTCAATAGGGTAGAGTGGAGATACTTGTTCGAGGTTTTTGGAAGGTTTGGGTTTGTGCCATTGTTTATCTCACTAGCCATGCTAGTTTATTGTTTATCTCAATATGGCTAGTGTTTTTTAAAATAAATTTAGAGTACCCAATTGTTTTTTTTCCCAATTAAGGGTCAATTTTTAGCATGGCCAATCCACCTACGCTACACATCTTTGGGGGTGAGACGCTTGCAGATAGGGGGAGAATGTGCAAACTCAACATGGACAGTGACCTGGGGCCGGGATCGAGCTTGGGTCCTCGGCGTCGTGAGACAGCAGTGCTAACCACTGCGCCACCATGCCGTCCAGCTAGTGTTAGGACAAATTCGATCAGCTTGGATGATTTCCAACCAAACAGGCCCATTAGCCCCACTTATCATCGGGTTGGCGATCAATCCCGTGGCTATTGCTCTCCGGGCATCAGGGGAGTGGTCAGGTATTTTATGGGGAGGTAGGGCGCATAGAGTCTAGTTGTGTGCAGATGAATTGTTACTGTGTATTTCGAATCCGTTGGATTGTATGGATAGGATTATGGGAATATTGGAGAAGTTTGACGCTTTTTTGGGCTGCAAATTGAATACGACCAAAAGTGAAGTGTTTCTGTTAAATGCCCTGGGGAGAGGGGTAGATTTGAGTGCTCTACCATTTAGGTTGGCCAGGAGTAGGTTCAGGTATTTGGGTATTCAGGTGGCTCATGTTTAGGCCACAATGTGTAAATGGAATATGGCTGGCTTGGTGGAGGGAGTGAAAAGGGATCTGAAAGGTGGAGATGCACTCCCACTTTCATTAGCTGGGCGGGTGCAGACAGTCAAGATGAACATCCCGCCTTGGGTAGCATGATAGCGCAGTGGTTAGCACTGCTGTCCCATGGCGCCTAGGATCCACGTTCGATCCCGGCCCCAGGTCATTGCCCGTGTGGATTTTACACATTCTTCCCCGTGACTGCGTGAGTCTCACCCCCATAACCCAAAGATGTGCCGGGTAGGTGGATTGGTCACGCTAAATTACCCCTTAATTGGAAAAAAATAATTGGGTACTCTAAATTTACAAGGAAAAAAAGATGAACATCCTGCCAAGATTTCTGTTTGTGTTTCAATCCCTCCTAATAGTCCTGCCAAAGGTATTTTTTGGTAAGGTGTGAAGGTTAATTTTGGCTTTCCTATGGGCTGGCAAGACGCCACAGACATGGTGGGTGTTTTTACAAAGGAAATGGTGGGTGGGAGGGACTTGCGTTCCCAAACCTGCTGTATTATTACTGGACGGCGAATGTGGAGAAGGTTTGGTAGTGGCGGGGGGAGGAAGGAGCGGAGTGGGTGCAGGTGGAGAAGGTGTTGTGTATGGGGGTAAGTCTGAGGGTTCTGGCTGCAGCCCGGTTTCCATTTTCCCTCGGAAGTATGAGGTGAGTCCGGTGGTGGCTTTGGTCTTAAAGGTTTGGACCAGCAGAGGCGGCATTTTGGCGTGGGGGATATGTCGGTGATGGCCCCGATTTGTGGGAATCACCGGACTCCTGGTGGTGGCCATGGTGTGAGTGGTCGCACACAGGGCACCTCCTGCAGAGCTCTTTTTACCTGAAATTGGGTGAAACTCCGACAGAAAGGTGTAGCTGAAGGTCGGAGGAGAAGTTCCCCCCGGGACTGGTATGTCTGCTGGTTACCAAACCCGGCAGAAGGTAAAAGACCAGGACATTTGAGCTGAGCTGGCGTACGGGGTTCAACAAAGCCAAGGCGGTGCTACATCAACGGCAAATCAGGTTTGGGGTGCTCTACCCGCCGAAGCATTGAGTGACGTATGAACGCCGGGAATACTATTTTGAGACCCCTGAAGCAGCCAATGAATTTATCAAGGAGCATAAACTGGGGAAGAACTGAACTTCTTGTGGATAGCACAATTGCTTCACAGCTCCAGGGTCCCAGGTTCGATTCCGGCTTGGGTCACTGTCTGTGCGGAGTCTGCACATCCTCCCCGTGTACGCGTGGGTTTCCTCCGGGTGCTCCGGTATCCTCCCACAGTGCAAAGATGCGCAGGTTAGGTGGATTGGCCATGATAAATTGCCCTTAGTGTCCAAAATTGCCCTTAGTGTTGGGTGGGGTTACTGGGTTATGGAGATAAGGTGGAGGTGTTGACCTTAGGTAGGGTGCTCTTTCCAAGAGCCGGTGCAGACTCGATGGGCCGAATAGCCTCCTTCTGCACTGTAAATTCTATGATATGATAAACAATTCTGGGAGACTGAGGTGCTGGCACTTTGAAGTAACTGAGAATACGGGTAGAGTGGGGGTTGGAGGGAGTGGGGGGGGGACGTTTCTTTTCCTCCGTTGTGGAAGGGTCTTATCTTTTTTTACAGTTGGATTGACAAAGGGTAGCTGGGTGAAAAATTTGTAAGGGGATGGCTGTCCCCATCCCCACTCCTGTTGCCTGGGGCTGTGTTTTTTTTCTATTTGTTTGTTCTTGGAGAAGGTGACCTATGGTTCGAGATGAGTCTTTGTTCGGATGGGGAGGGGGAGGGTAGCCGGGAGCCTTCTTCACAGAACAGAGGTGAGGGTGTGGGGAGGGGTGGGGTGTCAGTGGGAGAAGTCTTTGGGCAGGAGTTGCCACGCTGGCGGGTAATGCTGATGAACGGAAGTGAGGTGGGGGAGAAGGCCGAGAGAGGTGGCCGTAGGGGGGGAGGTGGTGCGGGGGAGAGGGGGGGGGGGTGACGCGATGAGGCGCGGTTGGAGAAGAAACATGGTCAGGGCGGAGAAATGGGCCATCTTGCAAGGGCCAGGTATAGGGTGAAATTAACGGGGGTAGAGCCGAACGAAGAGGATGGCGGACGGTAGAGGGGAATGGTGGCATAAGCCCCCAGTAAGGCTGATAACGTGGAATGAGCGAGGGCTCAATGGACCGGTTAAAAGATCTTGGGTTATTGCGCACCTTCGGAACTTGAAAGCAGAGGTGGTCTTTCTGCAGGAGACGCACCTTCTGGTGAAGGACCAGGTCAGGCTAAGGAAAGGGTAGGTGGGTCAGTTTTTCCACTCGGGGTTTCATTCCAAATCACGGGAAGTGGCAATTTTGATGTATAAGAAAAAGGGGTTTGTGAGCGTGAAGTAAGTGAAGGACCTGGGTCCAATATATGTGATGGTAAGTGGGGTATTAGAAGGGAAGCCGGTGGTGTTGGTGAATGTGTATGGACCGAATTAGGATGACGTTAGTTTGATGAGGGGGTTGTTGGCAGCAATCCCGGACTTAGCCATGTACCAGTTGATTTTGGGAGGAGGTTTTAATTGTGTCCTAGAGCCGAGGGTAGATAGATCGAGCCCCAGCTTGATGGGTAGCGTACGAATAGAAAAGGAGCTGGGTGGGTTTATGGAAAAGATGGGTATGGTGGACCCATAGCACTTCAAGAACCATGGGGGAAGGGAGTATTCCCTTTTATTCGCATGTGTACAGGGTATATTTCAGAATTAACCTTTTTTGGTCGGGGTGGAGGGGACAGAGTATCCGGGAAGTAATCTCGGACCATCCCCCCCCCATTCATTGCAGATTCGGCTTAGATTGGGACGGGAGTAGAGGCTGGGGTGGGGACTCGATTTGGGGTTGTTGGCAGATAGAGGGTTTTGTGAGAAAGTCAGGGTTGTGATTAAAGATTATGTAGAATTGAACCAAAATGGGGCGGTGTTGGCGGCCATTTTTTGGAAGCGCTAAAAGCAGTGGTCCGAGGGGAGATTATTTCGCTCAAGGCTCATGCTGATAGGAAAACGAGGGAGGAATATGAATGGCTAAGGAACAAAATAGTGGCGGTAGAGAGGGAGTACTCGAGGATGCCCACCATGGAGAGATTGGCGAGGAGGAATAAATTATAGAGGCAATTTAATAGTCTGACAACCGGGAGGGCGGTAGGACAGCTGCGTATGGCAAGAGTGGTGCAGTACGAATACGGAGAGAAGGCGAGTCGAATGTTACCGCATCAGCTGCGGAGGCAGGCCACGTCCAGGGAAATAGTGAATACACGGACTGTGGTATCAGAGCCTGCGAAGATAAACAAGGCATTTAAGGATTATTATAAGAAACTGTACAGGGCGGACTGTGGGGGGGGGGGGGGGGGGGGGGGGGGGGTGAAAAAGGGGACATGGGATGGTTCTTAGATGAAATAGAGTTCCTACAGTTGGAGGAGTAGAAGAGGCAGGCGCTAGAGGAGCTGCAGGGCTGAGGGAGATAGAGGACCGTATAAGGGGTATGAAGTTGGGGAATGCCCCAGGACCCGATTGCTACCCGGCAGAATTTTAGAAGGAGTTCACGACGGACCAGGCACCACATCTCTTGGGGGCGTTTAATCAGGCATTGGAGAAGGGGGATCTGCCGGAGACGATGACGCAGGCAATGGTCACGTTAATACCCAAAAAGGGGAAGGACCTGCTGGAATGTGGGTCATTATGGCCCATATCGCTGTTAAATACAGACGTGAAAGTTTGTGGTGGGAAAAGGAAACCCACACGAACACGGGGAGAATGTGCGTTAAATGCGATTATGACCCCGTCGGGACCCCGGGTACCGGAGGTAGTGGTGTCCGTGGATACGGAGAAGGCATTCAACCGGGTGGAGTAGTGGTACCTGTTTGAGGTCCTGGGAAGGTTTGGGTTTGGGCCAAATTTGTGGCATGGGTGCGTCTGTTATATGTGGCACCGAGGCGAGCGTGCAGACCAATGACACAGGTTAACGGAACTTTGAATTGCACAAGGGAACAAGGCAGGGGTGTCCACTGTCAACGCTGCTGTTTGTGGTGGCTATTGAGTCTCTGGCAATGGTTCTTAGGGGGTCGGCAGAGTGGCAAAGGATTCCGAGGGGACGAAGGGAGCATCGTGAGTCGCTTTATGCTGATGACCTATTATTGTATGTTTCATATCTGTTGCCGAGCATGGAGAGGATCCTGGGCTGGTTGTGGAAGTTTGAGGCGTTCTCAGGATATAAGTTAAATGTAGGGAAAAGTGAAGTGTTCCCAGTGAATGAGTTGGGTTGGCGAGCCAATTTAGGGGGGGATTCCATTTATGGTGGCTGGAGACAGGTTTAGTAACCTGGGGTTTCAGGTAGCGAGGGAATGGGCGATGGACAAATGGAATTTGTCTCCCAGCATTTATCGGGCATGCTGTGCCGCAGCGAGCTGTTTTTCTGGTGCAGCAAGGCCATTGAATCGCACCCATCCTCTCCATATTCACCCTATCAAGACTCCTCTGGTATCATTTTAGTAAATTTCCTCTACAAAATTTCCAATGTCTTGACATCCTTCTCAAAATGTGGTGCCAGAACTTGACACAATATTCTTTCTAGGACGAACCAGTTTTTAACGAAGGTGTAACTTAACCTCCTTGCTTTGCCTTCCATTCCTCCATTGATAAAGTCAAGGGTCCCAAAGGCTTTTTTGACAGCCTTTTCAATTTTTCCTTCCATCTTCACAGATTTGTGAGCATGCACCCCCTTTAAAATTGTACCATTTAGTTTAGATTTCATCCCCTCAGTCTTCTCCCAAAATCCATTACTTCACACTTCTCCATGTTTTTTTTAATTTAGATTACCCAATTATTTTTTCTATTAAGGGGCAATTTAGCGTGGCCAATCCACCTACTCTGCACATTTTTGGGTTGTGGAGGCGAAACCCACGCAGACACGGGGAGAATGTGCAAACTCCACACGGACAGTGACCCAGAGCCGGGATCGAACCTGGGACCTCAGCGCCGTGAGGCGGTTGTGCTAACCACTAGGCCACCGTGCTGCCCTACACTTCTCCATGTTAAATTTAATTTGCTATAGTCTGCCCATTTCATCAGTCGGTGTGTCTCTGTAGTCTGTTACTATCAATCTCAAAGTCTGCCACATTTCTGTGCTCCAGGTCATCTGCAAACTTTTAAACTATGCCCTATATATCCACGTCAAATTCATAAATATAAAACAAAAGCAACAGTGAACCTATTTGATCATACCTTCCATTCTGTAATGTAATGTTCACCATAGTATCTGCTTTCCGTCTCTCACTCAATGTTATATCCACGCTGCTACTGCCTTTTTAATCCAATGAGTTTCAATTTTAAGCGCAAGTATGTTAGATGGTAATTTATCAAATGTCTTTTGTTATTTTGATGTCTTTTATATATACAGTAACTGCACTTCCTTCTTCCACCCTCTCCATCAACAAATTAACAAGTCAAAAGATTCTTGACTTTTTTAGACATCTCTTCAAATGTTGCCAATAGCAACACAAAACAAAAGCATATCAGAAGACTATTGCAAATTCAAAACGTTAACTGGCTCCACAGATGCTGCCAGACCTCCTGAGTTTTTCCAGCATTTTCTATTTTATTTCAGATTTCCGCCACCCACAGTATATTGGATGTATTGCAACTATCTTCCTGTGTGCTCAGTATGATTCCAACTATTGGGGAGTTTTTCCTTTGATTCCCATTTCTTCACTTTTGTAGGACTCCTTGATGCCACACTCGATAGAACATAGAACATAGAACGATACAGCGCAGTACAGGCCCTTCGGCCCTCGATGTTGCACCGACATGGAAAAAATCTAAAGGCCATCTAACCTACACTATGCCCTTATCATCCATATGCTTATCCAATAAATTTTTAAATGCCCTCAATGTTGGCGAGTTCACTACTGTTGCAGGTAGGGCATTCCACGGCCTCACCACTCTTTGCGTAAAAAACCCACCTCTGACCTCTGTCCTATATCTATTACCCCTCAATTTAAGGCTATGTCCCCTCGTGCTAGCCACCTCCATCCATGGGAGAAGGCTCTCGCTGTCCACCCTATCTAACCCTCTGATCATTTTGTATGCCTCTATTAAGTCACCTCTTAACCTTCTTCTCTCTAACGAAAACAACCTCAAGTCCATCAGCCTTTCCTCATAAGATTTTCCCTCCATACCAGGCAACATCCTGGTAAATCTCCTCTGCACCCGTTCCAAAGCTTCCACGTCCTTCCTATAATGAGGCGACCAGAACTGTACGCAATACTCCAAATGCGGCCGTACTAGAGTTTTGTACAACTGCAACATGACCTCATGGCTCCGGAACTCAATCCCTCTACCAATAAAGGCCAACACACCATAGGCCTTCTTCACAACCCTATCAACCTGGGTGGCAACTTTCAGGGATCTATGTACATGGACACCGAGATCCCTCTGCTCATCCACACTACCAAGAATTTTACCATTAGCCAAATATTCCGCATTCCTGTTATTCTTTCCAAAGTGAATCACCTCACACTTCTCCACATTAAACTTCATTTGCCACCTCTCAGCCCAGCTCTGCAGCTTATCTATGTCCCTCTGTAACCTGCAACATCCTTCCGCACTGTCTACAACTCCACCGACTTTAGTGTCGTCTGCAAATTTACTCACCCATCCTTCTGTGCCCTCCTCGAGGTCATTTATAAAAATGACAAACAGCAACGGCCCCAGAACAGATCCTTGTGGTACGCCACTCGTAACTGAACTCCATTCTGAACATTTCCCATCAACTACCACTCTCTGTCTTCTTTCAACTAGCCAATTTCTGATCCACATCTCTAAATCACCCTCAATCCCCAGCCTCCGTATTTTCTGCAATAGCCGACCGTGGGGAACCTTATCAAACGCTTTACTGAAATCCATATACACCACATCAACTGCTCTACCCTCGTCTACCTGTTCAGTCACCTTCTCAAAGAACTCGATAAGGTTTGTGAGGCATGACCTACCCTTCACAAAACCATGCTGACTGTCCCTAATCATATTATTCCTATCTAGATGATTATAAATCGTATCTTTTATAATCCTCTCCAAGACTTTACCCACCACAGACGTTAGGCTCACCGGCCTATAGTTACCGGGGTTATCTCTACTCCCCTTCTTGAACAAAGGGACCACATTTGCTATCCTCCAGTCCTCTGGCACTATTCCTGTAGCCAATGATGACCTAAAAATCAAAGCCAAAGGCTCAGCAATCTCTTCCCTGGCTTCCCAGAGAATCCTAGGATAAATCCCATCCGGCCCCGGGGACTTATCTATTTTCACCTTGTCCAGAATTGCCAACACTTCTTCCCTACGCACCTCAATGCGATCTATTCCATCTATTCTAATAGCCTGGGTCTCAGCATTTTCCTCCACAATATTAACGATGCTGCCTTGATGTCAAGGGCAGTTATTCTTAACACCTCTGGAGTTCAGCTCTTTTGTCCACATATGGACCAAGGCTGTAATGGGGTCAGGAGCTGAGTGACCCTAGCGGAACCCAAACTGAGGGTCCGTGAGCAGCCTGTAAGCACAATTTGATCACAGTTTTTAAAAAATATATAAATTTAGAGTACCCAATTATTTTTTTTTTCCAATTTTAGGGGCAATTTAGCATGGCCAATCCACCTAACCTGCACATCTTTGGGTTGTGGGGGTGAAACCCACACAGACATGGGGAGAATGTGCAAACTCCACACGGACAGTGACCCAGGGCCGGGATTCGAACCCGGGTCCTCAGCGCTGCAGTTGTAGTGCTAACCACTGCGCCACATGCAGCTCCTTGATCACACTGTTGATGACCCATTCCATCACTTTGCTGATGATTGCGAGTACACTGATGGGCGGTAATTGGCAACTTTCCACATTGCCGGGGTAATTGCCAGTGTTGCTATGCTGGAACAGTTTGGTTAGGGGCAGAGCTAGTTCGGAACATAAATCTTCAGTGCAATTGCCAGAATGTTGTCTGGACCAGTAGCTTTTCCAGGGAACCGCATTCAACTCCGGTATTGGGCGGCACAGTTGTTAGCCCTGCTGCCTCTCAACTCCAGGGTCCCGGGTTCAATTCCGGCCTCAGGTGACTGTCTGTGTGGAATTTGCACTTTCTCCCCTTGTCAACGTGGGTTTTCTCCGGGTACTCCGGTTTCCTCCCACAGTTCAAAGTTGTGCAGGTTAGGTGGGTGGCCATGCTAAATTGCCCTTAGTGTCCAAAAGGTTAGGTGGGGTTACTGAGTCATAGGGATAGGGTGGAGGCGCAGGCTCAAGTAGGGTGCTCTTTCCAAGGGCAGGTGCAGATCCAATGGGCCGAATGGCCTCCTTTTGCACTAAATTTGATGACGCTCTGTGTGGACTTTGTACATTCTCCCCTGCAGGTTTCCTCTGGGTGCTCCGGTTTCCTCCCACAATCCAAAGATGTGCAGGTTAGGTGGATTAGCCCTGATAAAATTACTCCTTACTGCCCAGGGATGTGCATGTTAAGTGGGGTTACAGGGATTGGTTGGGGGAGTGGGCCTAGGTAGGATGCTTTTTCAGAGGGTCGGTGCAGACTCAAAGGGGCAAATGGCCTCCTTCATCTCTGTAGGGATTCTATGGTTCTATTCATGTCTTCAGCCATTTGTCACATGGAGCGAATTGAATTCGCTGAAGACTGGCATCTGTGATGCTGGGGACCATGAAGAAAGTCCAGGCAGATCTTCCACCCAGCATCTTTAGCTGAAGGAAAATGCTTCAGTTTTGTCTTTTGCGCTGATGTGTTGCACCATTATTGAGGATGAGGATATTTGTAGAGCTTCCTCCTCTTTTTAGTTTTTTGATCGTCAACAACCATTCATGACTGGATGGTTAGATCTAATCCATTGGTTGCTGGATTGCTTACCTCTGCCTATTGCATGTTCCTTCTGCTATTTGGTACACAGTTAGTTCTGTAATAATAATAATCTTTATTATTATCACAAGTAGGCTTACTTATAACTGTAATTAAGTTACTGTGAAAATCCCCTAGTCGGCACACTCTGGCACCTGTTTGGGTATAGTGAGGGAGAATTCACAATGTCCAATTCATCTAACAAGCATGTCTTTTGGGACTTGTGGGAGGAAACCGGAGCACCCAAAGGAAACCCACGCAGACATGGGGAGAACATGCAGAATCCACACAGACAGTGACCCAAGCCGGGAATCGAACCTGGGACCCTGTGTTGCAACTTAACCAGATTGACACCTCATTTTCAGCTGTGCCTAGTGCTGTGCCTGGCATGCACTCCTGCACTCTTCATTGAACCAGTGTTGTTCCCTTGGGTAGATGATCATGCTGGAGTGGGCGTTATGGGAGATAATGAATTTGGAGAATTCAGAAATTGGGGCACAGTCACAGGATAAGGGACCAATCTTTTAGGAATGAGATGAAGAGAAATTACTTCACTCAAAGGATTGTGAATCTCTGACATTCTCCCTCAGTAGGTTGTGGATACTATGCCTTTGATTAAATGTAAGTCTGAGTTAGGCAGTATTTTGGTCTCTCATTGATGTGGAATCAAGGTATATGGGGCAAGGGGAGGAAAATTGAGTTTGAAGCCCAAGATCAGCCATGATCGTATTGAATAGCAGAGCAGACTCGATGAGCCATATTTTCATAGAATTTACAGTGCAGGAGGCCATTCGGCCCATCGAGTCTGCACCGGCTCCTGGAAAGAGCACCCTACCCAAGGTTAACACCTCCACCCTATCCCCATAACCCAGTAACCCCACCCAACACTAAGGGCAATTTTGGACACTAAGGGCAATTTATCATGGCCAATCCACCTAACCTGCACATCTTTGGACTGTGGGAGGAAACCGGAGCACCCGGAGGAAACCCACGCACACACGGGGAGGATGTGCAGACTCCACACAGACAGTGACCCAAGCTGGAATCGAACCTGGGACCCTAGGGCTGTGAAGCGATTGTACTATCCACTTTTGCTGCTATTTTGAGTGTTCTTGTCTGCTCGGCCATCAGGTTACAGATTTCATGAAATAGAATTCTGCTGCCGCTGATGGCCCACAGCGCCTCATGGATGCCCAGTCTTGAGGTGCTTAATCTGTTCAAAATCTACCCCACCTAGCATGGTGGTAAAATATGCATAAAGCATTAGTAAGAGTGTCTGTTTTCACTGGTACAAAGGTCAGTGTCCAGAGAATGCAGATTTAAAATTACTGCCAAAAGAACCAGAATAGTGACAAAGACTTTTTTTTACATGGCAATGTGACATGCTTGTCAGAAAGGTCATGGAAACAGGTTTAATATAAACTTTCAAAACAGACCAGCAGAAACACTGGCATGTAAGCAAAATTGCAAGGCTACTGGGGAAGAGCAAGGAAATGGGACTAATTGAATAGTTCTTTCAAAGTATTTGGACATGCAGGCACATTGGAACAAATAGCCTCCTTCTGGTAAGTTATTTTCAATGCTGAGATATACAGTCATTTTTTAAAAATTATCAGGATGTGCCAAATTGCCCCTCAGTGTCTAAAGGTTAGGTGGGGTTACGGGGATAGGGTGGCGGAGTGGGCCTTGTAAGGGTGCTTTTTTAGAGGATCGGTGAAGACTCGATGGGCCAAGTGGCCTCCTTCTGCACTGTAGGGATTCTGTGGTTTATGTGTTGATCGCTGGCGAGGCCAACATTTATTGCGCATCCCTAACTGTCCTTGCAAAGGTGCTGGTGAGCCACCTTCTTGAACTGCTGCAGTGTTGGTACCACCCAAAGTGCTGTTAGTGAGGGCATTTTCCAGAACTCACATGAGAATTTGCGAGAATTCGTTGACTCCTTCTCTCCACAAATCCTGTCAGACCTGCTGAAATTGTCCAGTGTTTTCTGCTAATGTTTGTGTGATTGCACTGAGAATAATATATTCAGTATTTCTACCTGCAGAATTAAATTGCATTATTGAAGCTACATAAAACCCATAAGATTAATCCCAAGTATAAAGGAGAAAGATTAGATGAACTTAAATTGTTGATGTGACTAGAAAGTAGGTTGTTAAGGGAGAAAGTCAGTGAAGTATAGAAAATGTTTTAAAATGATTATTAGTAATTCCTGCATCTTTTTTAAGGTTATCAGGAAGGTAGGGCTGGAGAATATAAATTTACATGGGTTGAAAGTACATATAACATCGATCCAATACCGTTTGACATATGGAACGAGGAGGCATGGTGGTGCAGTGGTGAGCACTGCTGCCTCATGTAGCTGAGGACCTGGGTTCGTTCCTGGCCCCTGGTCAATGTCCGTTTGCCCATTCTCCATGTTTTTGCATGGGTCTCACTCCCGCAACCCAAAGATGTTCAGGATAGGTGGATTGGCCACGCTAAATTGCCCCTTAATTGGAGAGAAGAGAGAATTGGGTGCTTTACATTTATTAAAATGTAAATTAAAATGTGACTGAAGGGTTGCTACCCACTCATGCAAGTTTATGGACCGCCATAAACTTTGCATTTATTATGCTTGATACAATATGTACGAGCCTTTATGTTGAACATGCAAAAGAAAAACCAGAAATGGTAGAACTACATTGGTATAGGTTTATTTAAACAATAAAATGATGAATATATTGCCAGACAGGACAGTGAGGGGAGAGAAAAAAAGAGCATCGGAAACCACACTCTTTGTTAAAATGGGAGAATCGGAGAAAGAAGGAAGTATCTGTGTGAACTGGAAAGCAACACAAACCTCCATTTCTCAGATACCAGAGCCCAGTACTTGTCAGAGCTTCAACCCTCCCCCTCCTCCAGAAGAAGCAATCCTTTGTCTGGAAACTGATTGAACCTGATTGGCCGTTTCCTACCCACTGACGGTCCAGTTTGACTGATTGGCATCGACGCTGGGCAATCGGCTCTCAGAGTCTGTGACGTGTGCGCAGAGGCAGCCAATCATCTGTGCGCAGAGGCGGGATTCCTAAGTGGTATATAAACAGGCAGCGCCCGCCCTAGCCGCCACCCGGCGCCATTTTGTCTGCTTCTCCACGTTGACCTCTTGCAATCGGTTTAACCGAGACAAAAGGGAGAAAAAAAAACCCCATAGCGGGCCGGGGAGAAAAAAAAATCACAAATCGAAAACCAAATCCCCAGGAACAAGATGTCTCGGGACCGCTTCAGGAACCGTACCGGATTTCAGAGGAGGGGCGGCATGAGCCCTCCGTTCCGAGGAGGAGGAGGCGGCGGCAGCAGCAGCAGCAACCGCAACGCTCCCAACCGTCCGAACGGAGCGGCGAACGCCACCGACGCCCTCAAACAACAGCCGGCGGCCTCGGCTACTAACCAGGTCACCGCGACGCAGCAGACCCCGCCTCAGAAATCCCTGGGGCAGAAATCCGGGGAGGCGGACAAGAAGAACGGCGAGCCGGCGGCGGCGGCGCCGCAAGGGGGCCGGGGCGGCGGCGGCGAGGGCAAGCAGGCCCAGGGGGGTGCGGCGGGCGCCTCGGAGGGCCGCGGCGGGCAGCAGCAGCGCGACGCCAAGGACCTGGAGAACGAGCAAGCGGTGCTGAGGGCCCAGCTCTCGCTGCTCCGGAAGCCGGGCGAGAAGACCTACACCCAGCGCTGCCGCCTCTTCGTCGGCAACCTGCCGGCCGACATAACCGAGGACGACTTCAAGCGCCTGTTCGGCAAATATGGCGACCCCGGCGAGGTTTTCATCAACAAAGGCAAAGGATTCGGCTTCATCCGCCTGGTGAGTGAACGGCTTCCCCTAGCGGCGGGGCCTGGAACAGCCCCGCACATCCCTCCCCGGTATAACGCGCACCGCGCGCGCGACACCCCTCGCGACTTGGACCTGGAAACCCCTTCCCATTCCGAGTGCCTCCCACCCCCCCGCGTGTAGAGTGCGCGCGAGGACACCCGAGCGTCGCGCACCGCGAGTCCGGCTCGCGCGTCCACCCCACGTGCGCGCGCGCAGGCTGAACGCGCCGCCCTATTATCCTTGCCTCGCTTTGGGAATAGGCGGCCATTTGCCGGTGTGTGTATACGCGTGCTTGACCATTTTACCCCGCCTCCCTTTATAGCCCCACTGCGTACTGCTGGAGATCTAAAATGAAAAGAAAGTGCTGGGGCGGGGGAGAAACTCAGCCGATCAGGCCGCACTTGAATAGCACGGTGACGGTGGCTCGATACCGGCCCTGGATGACTGGTGTGAATTTGCACGTTCTCCCAGTGTGTCTGGATTTTTATAATAATCTTTAATTGTCACAAGTAGGCTTGCACTGACACTGCGATGGTTTCCTCCGGGTGCTACTATTTCCTCCCGCAATCTAAAGGTAGGCAGCTCCGGTGGATTGGTCATGGTAAATTGTCCCTTGGTGTGCAACAGGTTACAGAGATAGGCTGGAGCCTTCTTCACGTCCTTGCACCTGACATCAGATGTTTAGAATTTTCATGGCCACTCATGTCTGCGCTGGCTGAAAAAGCATCCAACCTACGTCCATTTTCCAGCACTGTTGGTCTGTCCCTTGTGGTTATTTATTGGACTTGGGGTGTATGTCAAGACACCTTTTAAATCAGTTTTGTGCTCTGTTTCTGCTACCCTTCCAAGCTGGTGAGCTGCTTTAAGTTTGAGCATCTGATGTCCTGCTATCGCCCGACAGTTGTGCATGCTTTTCAGTAATTCTCATTTCATAGTACGCCAAGTTTGGATTTTTAAAGAAATCTATCGAATGTCAGTGTCACTTTAAAGTGTTCAGTTGACTTCAATTGGACAGAATTGATTTGTTTGTTAATGAATGGGTGTGATGTGCTGTTCTTATGAGCCTTTTGTCTTTATCTCAAAGGAAAGCAGAACTTTAGCTGAAATAGCCAAAGCCGAACTTGATGATACTCCCATGAGGGGTCGACCCCTTCGCATCCGTTTTGCTACCCACTCTGCAGCTCTGACTGTTCGAAATCTCTCTCCTTATGTCTCAAATGAACTGCTTGAGGAAGCCTTCTCCCAATTTGGTCAGGTGGAGAGGGCAATTGTGATAGTAGATGATCGTGGCCGATCAACAGGCAAAGGCATAGTCGAATTTGCAACAAAGCCAGCTGCAAGAAAGGCGCTTGAGCGATGCAATGAAGGAGTATTCCTCTTAACTGCGTAAGTGAATTTAATTTGTGACTTGTTAAAACAGCTGACTCTTCTAAAATGTATTCAGTCTGCAGTAAAATGATTTGTTTTGTATCAAATTAAGTATGGTTGAATGCAGGACTAAGATTCTACCAAGGTCTTCTCATTCATATCTAGTATGGCAATCTGCACAAGTCGATTGTGACTTTTCATATACACTTGGATGTATTTCAATATCTTTAGTAAATGTATTTCAATATCTTTGTTGGAAATTTTCTTCGTTTTATGTTTCTGACTGCAATTTGTACTTGTCGGGTACATATTGCATGAGATGGCAAAATGTTGCCCATTTTATTCATTAAAAGCTGGCTTATCTTTTAGGTCTCCACGACCTGTAATTGTGGAACCAATGGAACAATATGATGATGAGGATGGTCTTCCAGAGAAACTTGCCCAGCGGAATCCAATGTATCAAAAGTAAGTTTTATTGATATTGGTCTTGTAATTGACTTAGGTGTAAAGCTGTTTCGCAATACAAATGAATAATTATTCCACCGCTTACTTGCAGATCTGCGCTCAATGTTCACTGCAAAATGAAACTTCAGAATCTATTGCAAATAGAATTAATTATGAATAAATTAAATGTGGGTAATAGCAATTTTGTAGGTGTGTATATATACATTTAGTTGGTCATATTAAATTTGCAGGGAAAGGGAGCATCCTCCTCGCTTCGCCCAGCATGGAACATTTGAGTTTGAGTATTCCCAAAGATGGAAGTCTCTTGATGATATGGAAAAACAACAAAGAGACCAAGTGGAAAAGAACATGAGAGAGGCCAGAGATAAGCTGGAAAATGAAATGGAAGATGCATACCATGAGCACCAAGCAATGCTGCTGAGGCAGGGTAAGTTGGTATAAGAAAATAATTGAATAATACTACAAAATGATGTACTGAAATTAAATATGGCATTTCCAATGCCACAAACTGACCATGCGGGCTAAACATTGATTCATATTAATTGAGCACATTCCAACCCTGTTTATTGGCTTTATATTAAAGAATTTTCTAATTGGGGTGCTATCTTACCTGTCAGAAAATCAATTCTGGGTTTTTGACGTGATCATCCAGAACCGATGGTCATTAGGACAGGTATAATTGACTGCAATGTTGCACCAGTACTGGAGAAAAGTTTCAAGAAACTTAAACTCTTTCCAGATCTTATGCGCCGCCAAGAAGAGCTTCGCCGTATGGAGGAGCTTCACAGTCAAGAGGTTCAGAAGCGTAAACAATTGGAGTTAAGGTGAGAATCCATTTGCCTGCCTGTACACTGAATTGTGGTGGCTGATTTGAGATTAAATACGCTCTGCGTCAGTGCCAGCTAATGGATTGTTGACCTGTTACTGAGATTTTCCATGTTTTTTAAATGTTTCTAAAATCTGCCAGGCAAGAAGAAGAGCGACGGAGAAGGGAGGAGGAAATGCTGATGCGGCAACGTGAAAAGGAGGAGATGATGAGGCGCCAGAGGGAGGAGAACTTCCGAATGGGCTACATGGATCCAGTGAGTGGGTCCTTTGAATAGGACTTAATTTTGTTTATCCAGTCAGGGCTATTGGGCTCCTTAAAGTTACAGGCATTAGACAATTGCCAGCTATGGGACTCCTGAAGTTTACAGGCATCAGACTACTGCCATCTCCATTTCTGAACCTTGCCTGGAATTGAGAATGACATCCACTCCAGATGGAATGTCTGAAACAATGTGTGCTTTGCAGGCTCTACCACAAGTGGAAGCAGTTGATTCGATGGGTTGTTTGCAAGTTTTGCGCTCAACCCCTCTGCACACCTAGTGACTAAGCTCCAAACAGTTGCTTTGGGAGTCTGGAGCCACTTGTAGGAATAGAACAGCACAGAACAGGCCCTTCGGCTCTCTATGTTGTGCCGAGCATTGTCCGAAACCAAGATCAAGCTATCCCACTCCCTGTCATTCTGCTCCATGTTCCTGTCCAATAACCACTTGAAAATTCCTGAAGTGTCCGACTCCACTATCCAAGCAGGCAGTCCATTCCACACCCTGACCACTCTCTGAGTAAAGAACCTACCTCAGATATACCTCTTATATCTCCCACCCTGAATCTTGTAGGTATGCCCCCTTGTAACAGCTACCTTCACCTGAGGAAATAGTCTCTGAATGTCCACTCTATATCTATCCCCTTCATCATCTTATGAACCTCTATTAATTCGCCTCTCATCCTCCTCCAGTCTGAGAATTTTCCATCCGCCACCCTCTGTCTTCTATGTGATAGCCAGTTACTTACCCAATTTCCCTCTATTCCACACCTCCTTACTTTCTTCATGAGCCGACCATGGGGAACCTTATCGAACGCCTTACTAAAATCCATGTATACAATATCAACTGCTCTACCTTCATCTGCACACTTAGTTACCTCCTCAAAGAATTCAGTCAAATTTTGAGGCAAGACTCGCCCTTCACTAATCTGTGTTGACTATCCCGGATTAACCTGTATCTTTCCAAATGGTCATAAATCCTATCCTTCAGGACCGTTTCCATTTACTTGCAGACCACCGAAGTAAGACTAACCGGCCTATAATTACCAGGGTCATTCCTGTTCCCTTTCTTGAACAGAGGAACAACATTCGCCACTCTCCAGTCCTCTGGCATTATCCCGGTGAGCACAGTAAGAAGTCTTACAACGCCAGGTTAAAGTCCAACATATTTGTTTCAAACACTAGCTTTTCGGAGCACTGCTCCTCCCTATGGTGAATGGTTATAAAGGAGCAATGCTCCGAAAGCTAGTGTTTGAAACAAACATGTTGGACTTTAACCTGGTGTTGTAAGACTTCTTACTGTGCTCACCCCAGTGCAACACTGGCATCTCCACATCATGACTATCCCCGTGGACAGTGAGGACCCAAAGATCCAAGGCTCTGCAATCTCATCCCTTGCCTCCCAAAGAATCCTTGTTCTGGTTTTTCAAAATAGCTAATCCATCCTTCCTCAGAACATCTACCTCCTCCAGCCTACCTGCCTGTATCTCACACACATCCTCAAAAACATGGCCCCACTCTTTGGTGAACACTGAAGAAAAGTATTCATTCAACGCCTCTCTTATTTCTTCTGACTCCATGCATAAGTTCCCACTACTGTCCTTGACCGGCCCTAACATCACCCTGGTCATTCTTTTATTTTTCACATAAGAGTATAAAAAGCCTTGGGGTTTTCCTTGATCTGACCCACCATGGACTTCTCATAACCTCCCCTCAGCCCTTTTGGTTTTTTTAGCTCATTCCTTGCTACCATGTAGCCCTCAAGAGACCCAACTGAACCTTGTTTTCTCATCCTTACATACTCTTCCTTTTTCTTTTTGACAAAACATTCAACCTCTTGTGAACCATGGTTCCCTCACATGGCCATTTTCTCCCTTCCTGACGGGGACATACCTATCAAGGACACGCAGTATTTGTTCCTTGAACAAGCTCCACTTTTCATTTGTGCCTTTCCCTGACAGTTTCTGTTCCCATCTTGTGCTCCCTAATTCTTGCCTAATCGCATCGTAATTACCCCTCTCCCAATTATAAACCTTGCCGTGCCGTTTGGCCCTTTCCATTGCAATAGTGTGAAAGACACCGAATTGTGGTCACCATCTCCAAAGTGCTCTACCACAAACAAATCTAACACTTGGCCCGGTTCATTACACAGTACCAAATCCAATGTGGCTCCCTCTCTCTTGTCGGCCTATCCACATATTGTGTCAGGAAACCCTCCTGCACACACTACAAAAACTGCCCCATCCAAACTGTTTGACCTATAGAGGTTCCAATCAATACAGTAGTCCCCCGTTATACCGCGGGTGTTCGCGTTGTATCCGAGCCGCGGATATCCAAGATGGCGGATATCCAAATGAATGAACGAGAGGAAACATCGCTGACTGTGCTGAACATTGCTGAATGGAAGGGCGTTTTAAATAAAAAACATCAAAGTTCGTTCAAGTCTTAAATCAAGTTTTAAATTTATTAAAATATATACAATAATATATACATATAATAATATACTTAAAATTGTACTTGCAAGCATATTTTTAAAAATCATTTAAAAAGTCTGAGTTTCTTCTGGCACATCCCCTTCCTCATCTTGACTTGCGCTTGCCTCTGGAGGTTCTTCAGGTGTAGGATGTATATGGGGTCGAAGTCCTGTTGCTCTGTGTATGCTATGAGCCACTTCAGGTGCGTGATGGCATCCGAGTGGCTCTTTGCCACTGTCGGCTGGGGTTCTTCTTCTGCCTCCTCTTGGGTGACCTGGTCGATGATCTCCTCCTCTGTGAATGTTTCTGCGGGTGCCATGTCGTCCTCTGCTGCTGACCACCTGTTCACCCAATCCTGGAGTGTTAGGTTCTCATCCAGGTGGCCCTCTAGCCTCTCTTCAGCTGCCCTGATCTCTGCTTCAGTAAAGCCTACAAAGTCCTCTTCATCTGGGTAATGTTGGGGTCGTGGGAGTGCTGCTCCTAGGGCCTTGTTCCAGCAGTTGGCGATGGTCTTCTCCGTCACAGCTCCCCAGGCCTTCCCTGCCAGATAACAGGCATCCTTGATGGTGATGGTTTTCAGGTAATCTGGGACAGTGAGAGGAGAGTCTATCATTTCCAGGATCAGTTCCTTTTTGTACACCGACTTGAAGGTCTGAATGATGCCAGCATCACATGGCTGGATCTTGCTGGTGGTGTTCTTTGGGAGATAGAGCACTTGGATCAGCCCATCCCTGGTCTTGAGAACATCTCCCTGAGGGTGGGCTGAGCAGTTGTCCAGTAGGAGTGTGGCCTTCTGCGGTAAGTTGCGGGCACTAAGGTGGTCCCTGACACTGGGTACAAAGAACTTGAAGAACCACTCCTCAAATAAGGAAGCTGTCATCCAGGCTTTGCCAGAGTTCCGGTAGGTAATGGGTAGGTTCTCCATGTTGATGTGGTGAAAGCATCTAGGAGACTTGAATTTGCCCACAATCAATGGCTTCAGCTTGTGTGTT
This sequence comes from Scyliorhinus canicula, assembly GCF_902713615.1. NCBI lineage: Eukaryota > Metazoa > Chordata > Chondrichthyes > Carcharhiniformes > Scyliorhinidae > Scyliorhinus > Scyliorhinus canicula. Next base: position 141,041,017 of record NC_052146.1, on the reverse strand, counting down.
CCTGTGGCATTGCTGGCAAACAGGATGGTGAGCCTGTTCTTGGCTTGCTTGTACCCCAGAGTCTTGTGGGCATCATCCTTGACAGCTAGGGTCTTGTCAGGCAGCATCTTCCAGTAAAGCCCTGACTCATCTGCATTGTAGAGTTGCTCTGGGGTCAGCTCCTCTTGCACCATGTAGTTCTTGAGGATGTCGGGACAGGCTGCTGCTGCTCCTGAGTCGGCGGATCTCTGTTCACCACTGATGGTAACTGCACCTATCCCATGTCTTTTCTGGAACCGATGGAGCCAACCCTTGCTGGCTACAAAATTGCTGTCCTCTGGGTGGAGCTGGTGATGGAACTTCTCAGCCTGAGTCCTGATGATAGGTCCAGATAGGGGGGTGCCACCAGACTGTTCCTGGACAAACCAGGTGAACACAGCCTTCTCCAAGTTAATGTCACTAGCGTTCCTTGCCTTTTTCCTGGTAAGCCCTTCACTCTGAGAAACTGTCCCAACATATGCTCTTAAATTGGGCTCATCTTTCACCCACCCACGGAGGGTTGACTCTGGTACACCAGTCTCTCTGGATAATTTTGCCTTCGTTTCCCCGTTTCGAAGCCGGTCTATCAAATGTATCTTTTGCTTAACTGTGTAAGACTTGCGCTTAAACATTTTGAACGACAGTAACTGAACTCGAAGATACCTGAACTGGAAAAGGTATCCCTTTTATGGCTGGGTAATCGGGCTAATCGGTCGCGGCTACTCATCGCGGCTAATCGTTCTACAGTAATCATCGCGGGTAATCTGTCTAATCATCGCGGCTAAAAAAGGTGCTGTTTCAAAAAGAGTTTAAAATGAGTCAAGTAAGTTGGGGTCCATAAGCCCCCCCCCCCCCCCCCCCCCCCCCCCCCCCCCCGCCGTATATCGCGAACGCGGTATAACGGGGGACTACTGTATTTGGAAAGTTAAAGTCACCCATGACAACTACCCTGAGACCTCCACACCTATCCATAATCTGTTTTGCAATTTCTTCCTCCACATCTCTATTACTATTTGGGGGTTTATAGAAAACTCCTAACAATGCGACTGCTCCTTTCCTATTTCTAACTTCGGCCTATATTACCTCAGTAGGCAGATCCCCTTCGAACTGCCTTTCTGCAGCTGTTAAACTATCCTTGATTAACAATGCTACTCCTCCACCTCTTTTACCACCTTCCCTACACTTACTGAAACATCTATACCCCGGAACCTCCAACAACCATTCTTGTCCCTGTTCTAACCATGTCTCCTTAATGGCCACAACATCGTAGTTCCAAGTACCAATCCACGCTCCCAAGTTCACCTACCTTATTCCGGATGCTCCTTGCATTGAAGTAGACACACCTCAGCCCACCTTTCTGTCTGCCGGTACACTCCTGCGACCTTGATACCCTCCTCAGTACCTCACTACTCTCAACACTGGCTTCTGGACTACAGCTTGTTTTCCCAGCCCCCTGACAAATTAGTTTAAAACCCCCCGAAGAGCCGTAGCAAATTTCCCTCCCAGGATATTGGTTCCCCTCTGGTTCAGGTGCAAACCGTCCTGTCTGTACAAGTCCCTCCTTCCCCAGAATGTGCTCCAATTAACCACGTACCTGAAACCCTCCCTCCTACACCATCCCTGCAGCCACGTGTTTATCTGCACTCTCTCCCTGTTCCTTAACTCACTAGCACGTGGCGCTGGCAACAAACCAGAGATGACAACATGGTTTGTCCTGGCTTTCAGCTTCCACCCTAGCTCCCTAAATTCCAGTTTTAAATCCCCGTCCCTTCTCTTACCCTATGTCGTTGGTACTGATCTTTACCACGACTAGTGACTGTTCTCTCTCTCTCTCTCTCTCTTTCTCTTTCTCTTTCTCTTCTCTTCTCTTTCCCCCCCCCCCCCTCCTTAAGGATTCTGAAAACACGGTCCGAGAAGTCACGGACCCTGGCACCCGGGAGGCAACATACCCTCCGTGAGCCTCTTTCGCTGCCACAGAACCATCTATCTGTCCCTCTAACTTTGAGTCCCCAATAACTATTGCTCTCCTGCTCTCCCTCCTTCCCTTTGAGCCACAGGGACGGACTCAGTGCTGGAGATCCGTTCACCGTGGCTTACCCCTGGTAGGTCGTCCCCCTCAACAGTATCCAAAACGGTATACTTGTTACTGAGGGGAGAAACCACAGAGGATTCTTGCACTGACTGCTTCCTCCCAGCCAGTCACCCATCTATCTTAACATATCCTGTCAAGTGAAGTTGTATTTCTGTGATTAGCGCTCCTGTGCTTTGTCTGGTGTGCTGCACTAAGTCAGTAGCCTGTTGTAGGTTGCCCATGCCTCTGAACAATATAGATGTGATGGGGTTATTGCTGCCTGGCAAACCATGATCTTGGTCTCTGTTTTAAGACCAAGGTTCCCAAGTGCTCTTAGTTGATCCAAATTACTGAACTGGTATATTAGAAGTGATGCTAATATCTGCCTGATGTTGGCCTTTGTGAGTGTCTCTCCATGTGAAAAATGGGCTGTATTTTCCAGAAAATATATTTAAAATTGATTGGGATGGGGGGGGGGGGGGTGATGTGGGAGCTGATTGGAAGGTAAACTTGTGGACTCCAAATGACAAGGAACTGAAATAACTGGTTATGTTTCCATTCCAATGGAAACTCTTCATGTGATGCTAAATTTACAAAATTATTGTGAAGATATGCAGCCAATTTTGTTCTGTTTCATTTTGTTATTTCTGTAGGTGATTACAAGTAGTCATCTGAAGCTGGTTTCGGGAAGAACTCTTAGTTGCCCCCTGTGACACCTAACCATTGTTTTCAATTCTCTTTGCTTTACCTATTGTAAATTTACAGTTCACATCAACTATTGGGACAGCCTTCATGGAAATGTTAATTTTGCTCAGTAAACTGTGAAGTAAACTAGTCCAGCTGGCAGGTTGTATGCTTGCACTAGTATTCATTGCTGAATTTATTTCCCTTCAGAGAGAACGTGAAATGCGTATGGCTGGAGGAATGGCAGGTAAGATGAAAATAATTTTGCTCTTGGATTTACCATATCTTACCCATGAAATGGTAATGTTTGAATGGTGTTAATTTTACATTTCATTTCAATAGCCTGTTAAACCTTCACTAGTTTGCCTGTCTTTTGTCCCCTGTAAATGCTGCTTGAACTTTATAGAGGAAGCATTCATTAGTAACACTCTTAGCAGTCTCAACAAAACTTGTATGTCATGTATTTCTTCAAGCTGTAAGTGTTATATTTTTACTAGTACTTTCTGACCAATTTGCTAATTTGTACGTACATCCACATGAAATGCTTAATGTATATACAAGCGCACATCTGTTATTTGGAGCTCGAAAGAAACTGTTTTCCCTCCAAGTTGGAAGCAACCGGAATCAAAACCAGCGTGGTACTGTAGAAAATTGCCACTTAGTATCCTGTCATTATTTGCATATTTTTCTAAACAGTAAATGTAAAATTGTTTCCTACATTACAATATTCCTTTCCGACTTGCAATGTTAATGAGCATATTTTGTTGCAGACATGGCAACCTATTCCAGTGTTTGTCTTTTATATAGACCAGGAGCCCTCGACTTCAACCTCTTTGCTGTCCTTTTTTAATGCATACATTTTTCATTTCAGAACAGTATGCTGCTACAAACCAAAGTTTTCCACCGATGGCTGCGATGGGTTATGAAGGTCACAGTGCAATGAATAGCCCTGGAGGACCAAGTGCAATGACTGGACAGATGATGGGCAGTACTGGAACCACCGGCGACATAGCAGGGGTAAAGTGTACTGTGGTTCAGAGTGAATGCTTGGATGTGTGGTTTGGTTGTACAGTGAATGAGTGTGGGTGACTGGTTTGGAGAGGGGGCTGGGGGAGAACTGTAACAATAGTGTATAGTGATTCGTAAAAGATCGGATTTAAAGGACAATATTGGGTGGGAAGAACTGTTTAGCAAAGGTGTCATTGGAACAAAAGTAAACGAGAGGCAGCTTGTTGGTCTGCGATAGGAAGCAAAAGCATTTCAACATGGACTTTGCAGGAGGAATTTCAGAGAAACGTGCACTTGGTTGTGACGTTATCTGTTGCTGATATTGAGACTAAGCGGACGTTTGACGTCTTAACTTCTGATCACTTGTGGTCGGTCTGTCATATCGGGACTCAGTGAAATGATCAAGAACGTGCATAAAATGCAACAATTTGCAAATTGCATGTTATCAAACTGTATTGAAATAACTATTCACTTATCTAACCTAGTTTGCCAGCCAAAATGACCTGTTTTAAAAAAAATAATTTTTATAGAAATTTTTTTACAAAATATATATAACAACAAACAGTAACAAACAACAATAAAACAACATAATAAGCATAACTCCCCCAAGACCGTAACCACGCATATATCGAGCCCCCCCCCCCCCCCCAAAACCCGGTAAACAACAAGAGAACGTGAAAATAAATTAAATTAAATAACCAGTCAACACCCCCCCCCCCCCCCCCCCCCCCGTTGCTGCTGACCTAGTTCCCTATCGTTGAGCCACAAAACCGAGGAAAGGCTGCTACTGCCTAAAGAACCCTTGTACCGATCCTCTCGGGGCGAATTTGACCTTCTCCAGCTTAATAAAACCCGCCATGTCATTGATCCAGGTCCCCACGCTTGGGGGACTCGCATCCTTCCACTGTAGCAAGATCCTCCGCCGGGCTACTAGGGACGCAAAAGCCAAAACACCGGCCTCTCTCGCCTCCTGCACTCCTGGCTCCACCGCAACCCCAAAAATCGCGAGTCCCCAGCCTGGCTTGACCCTGGATCCTACCATCCTCGCCACCCCCTTCCAGAACTCCTCCAGTGCCGGGCATGCCCAGAACATATGGGTATGGTTCGCTGGACTCCCCGAACACCTGACACACCTGTCTTCGCCCCCAAAGAACCTACTCATCCTAGTCCCGGACATATGGGCCCGGTGCAGCACCTTGAATTGGATGAGGCTAAGCCGCGCACATGCGGAAGAGTTAACCCCCTCCAGGGCATCCGCCCATCCTCGATCTGCTCCCCCTCCCACTTAGCCTTTAGCTCCTCTACTGACTCCTCCTCCACCTCCTGCATTACCATGTAGATATCAGATACCTTCCCGACCCAGACCCCCGAAAGCACCCTGTCCCTCACCCCCCTCGCGGGCAGCAAAGGGAATCCCTCCACCTGCCGTCTAGCAAACGCCTTTACCTGCAGGTACCTGAACATGTTCCCCGAGGGGAGCTCAAATTTCTCCTCTAACTCTCCCAGGCTCACAAACCTCCTGTCAATGAACAGGTCGCTCAGCTTTCTGATGCCCGCTCTGTGCCACCCCAGGAACCCCCCCATCAATGTTCCCCGGGACGAACCGATGGTTCCCCCTTAGTGGAGCCTCCATCGAGCCCCCCACTTGCCCCCTATGTCGCCTCCACTGCCCCCAAATCTTGAGGGTAGCCGCCACCACCGGACTCGTATACCTCGTAGGAGGGATTGGCAACGGCGCCGTTACCAGGGCCCCCAGGCTTGTGTCTCTACAGGACGCCATCTCCAACCTTTTCCATGCTGCCTCCTCCATCGCCCACTTGCGCACCATCGACACATTGGCCGCCCAATAATCAAAATGACCTGTTTTATTTGCAATCTGTGCAGGTGACAAGTGTGTGCTTGGGGCGAGCATGCTGAGAGGCAGATCCAGTTTATGGGCGGCGGGGGAGAAATAGGTTAATCTTCCCAAACTATTATGGGGTTGATAATGACCGGACTATGTGCGTCTAGATCAGGTTGAAACTCTAGAATCTCTTTGGATTGTAGTCAATTGGGTACTTCAGAGAGTGAAGGTACTAAAATGTTTGTGATGCTACAAATAGGTTTGATTGTTTTATGCTAGTCAAACACATTCACATTTCTGTTCTGCAGGAAATTGAAGTAACATTCCAGTTTCCTGATCCAAGGCTGGCATTTGCAGCTGCTAGTGTAAACTAATCCTGGGAGTTCATATGTTTACATTAAGCAGTATTTTCATCAAAATAAGTGAGGCAGTATTGTAATGACAGTAATTCTATTCTAAATTGCAGATATCGTTCCATTTGAGATGGGCAGCTGCATAGTCTTGTCTATTACAGCATGGGAGAGCTTGTTGTCCCATTCACCTGTGCTCAGTCGATCTATTCAACTAGCTATTTAATCTTTTCCTACATCAACCTGTTGGGTCCTGTACAGTACAACAATGTGATTTTAATTTAAAATATTATTTGGGTGGCAAGGTGGGGAGGATCTTGTGACAGTATTTGTTGGCCTAAAGAGCCACAACGAAAGTTGCTCCTTGGAGTGAAGTGAGGGAGGGATCCTTTGCACAGCAGTGTGGCATTGGTCATGGAAAACCCACTTGCCCACCCTCTGCTTTTGAGGTGTATTGTGCAAGTGGTAATATGAATTAGGTGTTTTAAATTGAAAATTGAGGAAAATGTCCTGTTAATTTTCATGCACTTAATGGGTGTAATGTTTTGTGGAAATATACATTGTACCCAGTTAAACCTTTTATGGTAATGCTGATCCAGTGTTGTAGTACTTGTGCTGTACCATAAAGCAAATTTTAGTTTCCTACTAGAATAGGGATTTTCAGTCGTCCCGTTTCCTACTACATTACTTGAGGCCTGTAAAAGATTAATTCTTTCTCCAGATTGACTTTCTAATAAAAGGCAGAAAACTTATTCTTGGGCCATCAGTGATGCTTTAAGTTTTGTCCTGACAAAACTGTTGTATCCAGCAGCTGATTACTTTCTCTGAAAACTTCACAGAACATGTACTACAATACTGGCTCGATAGTCAGATTGCATTAAATGGGGAAATGGTGGGTGGGAATAAGTCGGTTACTTGTGACTTCCGTTAAGGGCAGAGGCTATTTAACTTGTAGTGTCAAAGCTCTGCATCTCTTGACAAACTACATGATGTGGAGATTGTAATGGTAACAAAGTATCTATAGATCCATGTCAGACATATTTGAATGCATTCCTGTGTTGGTAATTGTGGTTTGCTTGCACTACAAGCAGAATAGCCACTGTTCTTAAGTTATCACAAGTCATGGGAGGATTATACCCACCTTGGATTCCTCCATCTACCGTCAGTAAACTAATGAACAACTTGCCCTCTTTTTTTCTTTTTATGTGCCTGGTACCTGTGGATCGCCCTATTCCTGGTTGTAATCGACGAACATTGACTACGGATGTCTTCCCTGACCTAAATGTTACACATTATACTCACTCTCTCACGTGCAACTTATATGGACATTGAATACTACCATGTACAATGAACTTTAAAATTCTCTTCCAATAGCGTAATGACCGCTTTGGACAGGGAGCCCCAGGTCCAATGAATGCTCAGCCCCCACGTCCTATGGGGCCTACTGGGCCTAGTTTTAGTAGAGGGAGAGAAGAATATGAAGCAGGCGGCAAGAAGCCTAGATTTTAGAATTCATCCTTTAGAGTGCATTCCAGATATAGTCTTTCAGTTAGACATGAACTCTTCATTCTTGCGTTTTTTAGTTGGTGGCAAAGTTGCATTTTATGCCTATTTAGATTTGTGTATTTACAACTTTGTAAACTGTAACAAGTCACGCTGGCACATTGTGAATGTTGAATTATGTCAAACAACAGTGATAGTGCAAATAGGCATCTTTTCCCAGTACTTCGACTGTACGCTGAAGTGCCATTAAATCTCTAGAAAGTATGCTCCATGTATTTTTTGTTCTGAATTGTTCTAGAAGCATGTTAAATTGTGTAGGCTAAATGCCTGTTTTGAAATGGTGGCATTCTGTATTTTGGTGCGTCTTTTTAAATTAAAACCCATTCATAGCGTTCATGGTTTGAAATGATTTTTTAACCACGAGCAAAGTCGCAGCATAGTTGTGGCAACTTGTCTGCTTCCTTAAATGAGACCTTAAGTGTTGCATTTACTAACTTCTACACAGTCTTGTGTGTCACTTATCAGAGTTGTTGATTGCAATAAGGTAAGAATTCAATGAGTGCACAGTAAACAAAAAATGGCAGTCCTTGTGTATGTATCTTTAAAGTTTACCACTTTTTTGGCCTGAGATTTGCCAATTATTTTCATTTAAGCTGGCCGCAGTACACAATTAGTGTCTTTAATTCCCCACACAAGGAAAACGGGTCTTGCAAAAAGATCTTCCCTGTTTTTCTTAGCAACGTTGAAATGTCTGGACCCATTTATATTGCCACTCAATTGGATTTTGTTAAATGAAAGCCTTGGTTTGCTTTCAAAATGATTATTGGTTTCTGTGGTTTTGGATACAGGCTGGACTATTAATATATTTGTAAAAGTTTTCTTTTCTTCCCAGAGGTCTTTGTGGCAGTTGAGTCTGCAAAAATCCAGTCTATGCTTGGGTGGGAATGAAGTCCACTGACAATGTTACTGACTTTGGAGATGCCAATTTACTTTGAGGTTTGCATGTTCTAAAATAGGTATTGGGAAGATGGGAGGGAATTATGGCAGCTAGTGCTTGAAAGGATGTTAAATGTGTTTTGACTGATTAATGCAAAGCACACTATTTCAAATTTGTTTGTCTTCTCCTTATTCTGTTCTCCACTTATTGAAACTTTCTTATCTGAAGGTGACCGTGCTAAGGATCTCATGGTTATCAGCAATGCCCTGTGCATCATTCCAAGTGACCCTATGGTTGTGGCGCAGTTGTTTATTCGTGGTGGTCTATCTTGATTTTACCTGCACAATTGAGGATTAAGGATTATTAGATTAGACCCCTGGCTGACAGTTTTCCCTTGGCAGCCATTAGAGCTGAGTCCCCTTGTAATAAAGTGGCCATTGTCCCAGATGACCATCGGCTGCTTTCACTTTTTTTTGAGGGAGAGCTGACTGGAGTTGATTTGACCTGCGGATCACCGCACCAAGGGGCAAGGCTGAGAACATGGGCCTTCATGAATGACCCTTGCAATGCCCTACTATTGACTGCGTTAGTGAGATTAATGATCCTTGACTCAGTCCTTTGTGCATTTATGCATATGCTTCTGGACTTGACTTATGGTGCAGGGATGTATGTACTGCATTTTTGCCTTTAGATTTGTAATGGATAATTTTGTTGCCACTTCCTATGGGGGGGTGAGGTTTTCCTTTTGGGCTTTGCGAATGTACTCAGTTTAACAGCTGTAGCTAATAGCTGTTTTATCTTTGTATCCTCTAGTGCCACATCTGGTTAGAGCTGAACTGTTGAGCATCACTGGTGTGTGCAATTCTGAACATTGATTTGGAGAATTCTGTATGATCTATTGATCACCTTCAACTCAAATTATTGCAGTATTTTTCCAGAATGCACACAATAACAATGTCCCATTTGATTATATAATCAGTTCTCCAAACTACTGAATTTCAGTCTTGGTGGACAAAGTAGCTGTGTAAAACTCATCCACGAGTTGCCGTTAAAACGTGGTATTTTGCAATTCAAAAAATCGATGCAACACTTGGTAACAAATTGAAGTTCCTATGTGGCTTGCTACCAAATGGGTTCCTATGCGGCTTGCTACCAAATGGCAATAGTCATCTGGCTTGAAGTGCCACAGGTGTTGAGGCAGCCATTAGCTGTGGTAGTCCGATTACTCTTATCCCAGATAAATGAACTTTGAATGGTAGGCCTGTAATCCAATGCACTGAGTCTCGTCAGATTCACAGCAAGACACCTGGGGTGTCCTAGTATCCTAGTTCTTAATTGCAATGTTCTGCAAAGTGAGCAATGTTAATAGAAATGGTGTGATGGGAGTAGTCAATGCGTGAAAAGCATGTTAAAAACCACAAACCCACAGTTGAAGTGCTACATACTTGTGTTGAATCACTAACTAATGTATTAGTGCTTGGTCTTATTGCGTCAAAAAGCAATATTTATGGAGCCTAATTGGGAGTTTGAGTACTTCCCTCAACTTTTATCAGACTGGTTTGATGTAAAACTGGGACAGGACCATAAGAGGTGACAGAACTCCTGAACAGTTGCCCTGCAGTTTTATCTGGTGAAAGATGATCACTGAAAGATCTACAGCTAATGATCCACAAAGCTTTCTAAACCTGCTGACCCAACTTGTCCCCAACTGATGACTTATGAAAACTTGACCTAGAGTTTTTGAACTGGAAGTTTTGGTTCTATTTGTATTCCTGAATGGGACTGGCTGATTGGAAAATCTCTAATTGGAGCCCAGTAGCAACATATGGGAGATGCACATGTGCCCAGTAGGAATGAATATGCACCAGCATACCTGGACTACCAGAACATGACTTCTGTATCTTCTGCCTAGAGAAGCTGAACAGCTTCAATGGGTAACTGGAAACCAAGCAGTAACATGCAGTGCCAACAATTAATTGCTGCTTTAGCATTGTGATAATGGTAAGTGTTGAAACTTATTTGTGTGGGGGTTATGGGGGTGGGGGTGTTTGAACATAGAAGCAAATCCACTTTTACATGGTCTATACTTGCTAATAGATGCTGTTCTCCAGTGAGGGCAACTAGTTTTATCATTCACAATCATTCTTAAATTAAAATTTGAAATTACAGAGTACAGAGCAATCAAAGATCAGTCTAAATTCTGGAATGATGGGGTTTAAACCAGTTAAGTGCTGATTGCCTTAATGATTTGAGCTAGGCTTAATTTTCACCTGCCATTCAATATTTTTAAACACTAGCAATTAGAATCCTGTAATCTAGTATTTAACAATTTAAAATTGAAAATATGGAAAATTTGCTTTCTGGCAAAACGTAAATTATTTGAAGTGAGCTTGGGAGGGGGAGGGGTTGAATAAGCAACTGTTTGGGTTTACTTTGCTAGCTTTGAATAAATTAATACTCTTATTCCCTTAGCATTATTGCTGTATTTGAACATGGTTCCATAATAACTCAAATAGGTTTGGCATATCCAGCTGGAGGTGATAACTAGGTTCCACCTTTTTAAAATCTGAAAGTTAGCTTGGTAGATTTAATTTTGTGGTGGTATTTGTAGCCTAGAGGCTCGTGAACTTAATTAGTATACCTGTCCGGGGATTTTTGCCAGTACTTTAGGCTGCGCAAGGCAGTACTTGAACTATTTTTGAAATGGCCATTATATATATATTTTTTTTGAATATCAGAATACTGAATTGCCCACAGTATTATTACCTTGCTTTAAACTTTTAAAAATACTTCTGTTTTGGAGCTAATTAATTAGCAACCCCACCATCTCAGTTAAGTGAAGGGCCTCTTATTTTAAACATATCTGAATTTGGCTTATGGGTATCAGTTAATATGGACGCATATAAAAGGTTTAGAGGTTGCTGATTTTGCAATGCCCACTAAGCCTCGGCACAACTTGAAATAACTTGTCTTCCCCAGTATTCTCCAGTGGCAATTATAACAGTTTCAGATTCTCAGGTTTTGGCAACGCATCTGAGTTACAAGCCAGCAAGCGGCTGCTGGCAGCCAGTTGTGCTGCACCCTTGCAAGTAATGCCGCTCTACAGTGAATAAATACAGTCAGCTTGTCTGCAATACATTGCATTGAGGATCTGTAGTACTGCAAATGGGATTGGGCAGTAAGACCTGGAGAATAGTATTCCTGCTTGTTCTGCGGTACACAATAAAGACTGCACACAGGTATGTACAAATAACTTGTTAACAAAAATGTCTTTCAGAATTTCTTAAAGATGAGTAAACTGGTTCAGGCATCACCTTTCTGACAGTGGAGTTACAGTGCAGCACTTTATATGGTTGGGCTGTTACTGGTTAGTATCATTGTGTAATGGCCCAAATGATGTACAGCTAGTATGTGCAGTTTTTGAATACTGCTGCATCACAACATTTTAAGGCTTTTGTGGCACCTGTGAATTGTCAATCATGGGTAGATGCGCCTTCTGTCTTGTACCCGAGTTCAAAACAGCTGTTATGTGACTTAGACTGTGAATAGGAAGGTTGTAGTTTAGTTTTTAAACTTGCATTTTTATATGCACTGCACTTTCAAGCTTTGCCAAGAACATAAAGCAGCACTATCACGATCTATCTGTATATAGAGAATATATGTATTATAGACCATATAGCACCATGGATTATATTTGCCAAACTAAATGGCATTCAACGTTGGGGCAATTGTCTAAATGAAATGGTAACTTGCTATGTCTACTTGGATTTTGGGTGTTGTGGGGATAGAACCACTTTCACTTTAATTCTGCTAGCTCTTGATGAGCTTTATTTCAGATTTCCAACCCCCTCAAATGCACATAACTTACATGATGATTTATCGTGTATGGGATTATCCCCTGTAATTCTGGTATTGTTTGGAGTATAGAGGAATTACTTGGTTTTACTTGTACTAAACCAGCTTTGCAACGACTAGTTTTGTAACGACTGTAACTACCATTAACCTTGGCCTTGAGTTATTTGACGTGATGTCCCAAAGACCAGTCCTTTGTGCACCTGCTTAAGTGTAGGAAGATCTTTATCAGATCAGTACAGCAGACTTAATGAAGATAATTACTATAAATATGATGCACTTCCAATGCAATTCTATTCCGTGTGACAACCAGATGAAAAATACAAGTACCATGGAATCCTTTGGCATTTCTGATAGAAATCGAGTCCTTGTACCAGGCTTTGACTTTGTGTCCATTTGTTTGTCCAGTCAGACTTCTGACTGGCAGCAATGCATATAGCTATAATTGAAATGGGCCTTTTGAATCATTGCTTTGAGCTTCCTTAAGCTAAGTTGATCTTCATACATAATTAATCAGCAAATGAAACTTAATCAATTCAGTGGAATAAGTAACACTACTTGTGTTTTCTTCTTTGACAAATGATTCACCATGAGTATTGGATAATGCAGTGGTGAAATCTCCATACTTCTGAAATTGCCTAGGGAGGAGAACACCCAAGGTCTTGTTGGTGACTGCTTAGTTAGACTGTTTGTTGGAGAGACGTGATATCATGGTCCAGGACCTGACTATTCGGGTCCTCAACCATTTAGCATTCTTTGTCCTGCTGCAGTGCTGGGATTTTGACAGTTCTTTTTAAATCTGTGTAAATTGCGGCTTCTAACACAGATCTGACTGCAAGATGGCTCTTGCTGCAGGTCTTGCAGCAACGTTTTGCGTTCGTATTCCATTTCTGAGGGATATACTGGCCTATTATGTCAAATTTTAGTAACCTGTAGAGCAAGCAATTAAATGCTTTTTCTTGTGTAAATGCCATCAGTGGCTTGTCCCTGGAGCTGAAATGATCTCTTTCATCTTCTGTTGGATTTGCAAGCGGGATCTGAAACTTAGTAGCAAAGTGTCTGCACTGTATTCCATCTAAATTCTCTATGACTGCTTTTCCAGTGCAATTTGGCTTAAGTTTTGTCTTGGTAATGCCTGTTCAGAAGAGTGATGCCAGAACATAACAGGGATATGTCGTGTATAGTGTTGCAAAACAGGTTAGAATTGTGTATTATAGATGTGGGTGTAAGTTCCCTTATATGCACGCATGCCTAATTGGGCATTTTTGTGCCAGCCTGGTCAACTAATTGGCCTATCCAAAGCTTCAGAATTAATCTTCAATTTGTTTAACTTTCTATGCTGAGACTATTTTGCACAATGCTGTCCCTAGCCTAGGCAAAGCTTGGCTTAAAGCAAGAATTCTTATTTTTGCATCTTTTCTGTAGGGTTGCCGGACTAGTCAGTAAAAAATATATACTGCACTTTTCTGGCTTAACCACATTCACGTTTGGGTGAATTTTATGTAGGCCCTTGGCTCTTGCTTTCAGCTTCTCCGTTCTATCCCCATTAAAATGTTGATTGTTGCAGCCACTGAGGCTGTTTGGGGGTTCAAGTCAGCCTTTCTAGTCCAGATCTATATCTGGGATAGATTTGCATGGCAGGGCTTTCTGATGTAACCTGATTTTTGGGATGTAAAACAGTTTGAAAAGTTGCGTGTGGCAGCCAAGTGTGCTTACTAACTTGATGTATTTTCTTTAGGCATGGAAAGAGCTTGATGCATTTTGAAAAACTGCATTAAAGATGCAAGTAAGTGGCTATTTATTACTATCTGGCATTTAGGATATATTTTCCTGCAAGATGAAATAAAATTCTGCTTTGAATTAATATATTTTATTGTGCTACCTGCTATTTCTCATTTGACTTTGTGAAATCCTATTTGAGAGCTCTAAATGTTCTGCCAGAGCGACCCCCCCCCCCCCCCCCCCCCCCCCCTCTCCTCATCCAGCCAGGTATTAGTTTTAGATTTTGAAGCAAGATTTCTTCGTGTAGTAGTTTAGTTTTACACCATAACTATTTTGAGCTGTTCCTAATGTTCCACTGGATCACTGACCCATCCCTCATCTGACTGTGGGGCAATTTCTTCCCTGGAAAAAAAACACATTCCTGATCTCACCACAACCATTCATACACTTCAGCTGGAGCTGTTGAATAGTTTAACCTCTGAACTGTAACTGCTTCCCCAGACATGCACAATACACACTGACCATCTCAATATATCTGAAATAGCCTGTTTAGCTGGGAAGCTAATTGGGTAGTTTGCTTAAGGGTTATGTTTCCTAAATTGATGTTGATTTCATTGGCAGCTCCTGTGAAATGTGGCAACCAGAATGTTTTACATCTGGTCAGTCACCAGCAGTCATAAACTGGGTGCCCATAAAGAATTGTGCCATGGTGAAGGACTTTGAATGGATGCCTTCAAGGATATTTCTGAACATGTAGGTATTCTATGCCTTGTTTATAGGTTCAGTTGTTGCAGATTTGACTAGGTATTCATTAAATATTTTGAAAGCTATGAATTCTTCTATTCACTTGAGTTCTGTTAGCTCTAGTTTGCGATTTTTTTGGTACCCTGAATATTAGTTACCATCCCTGTATTTTGGCAATAACTAAGTAATTCTAAAACTACTCTGATTTAATGTTGGTTAACTAGAATTCTTACAGCAGCTTTCCAGTCGCAGCTTTGACATCCAATTGGGAGAATTAATATTAATTCTCCCAATTGGCTCGGCAGGTTTATCAATGGAACATGCACCTAGTTGTAAGAGATAGAACTAAAATACCATAAATCTGCAATGTAGGTAAATGATGTCTGCATGAAGGCAATGCACTCACTAAAATGAACAGATCCTCATACTTGATTTTTCTTTCATTAGGGTCGTGGATGAAGAGGAAGAACCTGGAATTTCACTGTCAGGAGAATTGATACATCATTGTTAGATTCTTCTAAATAAAAATCATTTTGACTCTGCTTTTATTCTTTGTTTGCATTTACTGAATGATCAATGGGTAACAACCATTTTTCAAATGAACTGGTGTGGCATTTTATGTTTTGCTTTAATAAAACTACTGATGTAGCAAAGACATGGGCCTTGAGGAAAGATGAGGCCTTCTTGATATTCCAGTCCAATGATGGGCTGCAAGGAACACCTGATGAACCACGTGAGTTTGAGATATTTTGGGCTGCGAGGCAGGTGTCCACTGTCCCTGTTGCTCTTTGGCGATAGAGCTGCTGGCAATGCCGCTTAGGGCATTGAGGGGTTGTGTTTGGGTGGGGGAGTGCAGCACACAGGGTCTTGCTATGTGCGGACAACCTGCTATATATTTCGGATGCATTGGATAGTATTGGGGACATTATGGGGATTCTGGAGGAATTTGGCCGGTTCTCCAGGTACAGGCTGAATATGGGCTGCTTACCCGGGTGCAAGTTGAATATGGGAAACAGCAAGATGTTCCTCAGACTAGTGGGCAGGAGAGGAGGTTGGGAGAGCTGCCGTTCAAGATGTTGGGTCAAGTTTTGGGTAAATTGGGCACCAGGTGACTTGCTGGGTGCAGATGTACAAGGCGACTTTTAAGAGGCGGGATGCGCTTTCATTTGGTGGGCCAGGTGCAGAAAGTAAAAATGAGTGCTGCCAAGGTTTTTTGTTCGTGTTTCAGAACCTACCAATCTTAGTCCCAAAGTTTTTTCAAAAACGTTAAAGCGTTCATCTCTGGGTGGCAAACATTGCCATGGTTAGGAAATGGGTCATGGGAGGTAGCATTGTGTAGGGGAATGAGTTTAAGGGCTTTGTTGTCAGTGTGCTGTTATTGCTGGCAAGGTACTCAGTCCAGTGGTGTTGACATTAAGGGTGTGGGGGTAGAGGAGACAGCATTTGGGACTGGAGGGTGCCTCTGTCAGCACTGATCTATGACAACCATTGGTTTGCAGTGGCAGGGTTGGATGCAAGCAGAGTGGCGGCAAGCAGGGATTGAGCGATTTGGTGACCTGTTTATGGCCCAGTGGGAATGGTTTTCAGATACCTGAAGATTCGAGATTTTGTAGAGGTTCTGCCCTTGCCTGCGTTGCCGCCCCTGGTGTTGCTGCTGGTCTGCTTTAAAAGCCAGCGATTTAGCCCAGTGAGCTAAACCAGTCCCAGTAAAATTGCTTATTGTCACGAGTAAGCTTCAATGAAGTTACTGTGAAAAGCCCCTAGTCGCCACATTCCGGCGCCTGTCCGGGGAGGCTGGTACGGGAATGTTGCTCTGGTGGAGGGACTTTGAGCTGCTGAAAGCGGGGGTGTGGGTGATCAATCTGGCAGAATTCCTGAGGCTGGAGAGGGTTAATTAAGTTTGTCTTCAGGGGGTCAATGGGCTCCCTCGGAGGTGGAAGTAGTTTATTGATTTCTTTCAGGAGGTTTGAGGGGTCAGCAAGGAGGGAGTATGTGGATAATTTGAGGAGTCAGCAAGTGCAGGGATTAAAATGGGGTGGTAGGCTGGATGGGAGATGAGGGCACTATTGGGAGAGTATAATGTTTCGTTCTTTTGCTTTTGTTTATATGAAAATGCCTTAAAATATTTTTTTTAAATTCCTGTACCTGAGCTGCTTTGGAAGTAATCCAGCTCCTACTGGGAATCTTCAAGCTGGGAATGATTAGAGCTGATGCCAAGAAGAGGAGGGATTGTTGTGTATACCTGAGATTAAACAAAGGATTGCGTCTTTTTTGAGACAAACCGTTTCAATTTTTAACATCTAGTTCAACAGCCGCACAATTCTCAAAAGGTGCAGAAAATTCAATCAAGCACAATTTAGTGCTGCTTTCAAAATGAATTGAGCTGGCCACAACAAATGGCTCTGTATTTGCTGTGATTGTTTCTCCATAGATGCTGGAAGAGTTTTTTCTGGGATTTTATTTGCAAAGGATTGTAGCTCATTTGTTCTTTCTTGCACTTCATGGTGATAAGGGTAGGTGGTGAGAGTTGCGGGCCTTCGCATATTTCCCCTTGCTGCCTCAGTGCAAAGATCAGTTTTTGCATTACAACTCTTCATTGGCATTGTTGGCTCTTAAACTATCCAATTGATCTTGCTTCTGCTCTGTTGCCCATAGTCCTCCAGTATTTTCTTTGAAGGCATTGAATCTTTCACCAACCTTTCAGTCATGCATTTCAGAGCATAAGTAGATGTATTTTTTGCCTCTTTTTGTACTTATTTGTTCATGCGATGTGGGCATCACTGGCTGGACCAGCGTTTATTGCCTGTTTCTAATTGACCTCTGACTTACCAAGTCATTAAGAGTCCACCACATGCTGTTGGTCTGGAGTCGCACATAAGCCTGACCAGGTAAGAAGGGCAGACTTCCTTCTCTAAAACGAACCAAATGGGTTTTTATGACAATGGCTTCAAGGTCATTCTTAGACTTCTAATTCTGAATTTCTTATTGAATTCCGATTTTGCCATTGCAGTGATGGGATCCAAATCCCAGTTGCTAGGGCCCTAGATTACTCGTCCAGTGACAGTATCACTAAAATCTGGCCTTCAGGATTGGTGACTAGAAACTGGCCTGTCTGCTAGATGGGGTTTTAAATATAAATTTAAGAGCACAATTCGTTTTCTCCAACTGGGGGGCAATTCAGCATGGCCATCCACCTACCCTGCACATCTTTGGGTTGTGGGGGTGAAACCCACGCAAACAGGGAGAATACTCAAACTACACAGTCAATGACCCAGAGCTAGGATTGAACCTGGGATCTCGGTGCTGTGAGGCTGAGTGCTAACCACTGTGCTACCATGCTGCCTGTCTGATAGATGTAAACTGACCTTCATTATGCCGTTGTTACTCTGATTATGCTTTCTGTATTTGGCTGTTTGGCGCAATCAATTTCATTGACACTAGGCATTAACTTGTGTATGCAACAATAAACTTTCTCATGAGCTATTTTTATCTGATTATTATCTAAATTGCCTATAAACCTGTTATACTGGGAGAGATCCATCTTATTGGGGCCTTCTGAATACTGGCTACTACTGCTACCTTGGTAGCTTTCTACCTGTTGCTGGACATCTCATTAGTTTTGTTTGTAAAAATCTGTTTTACTGTTGGATGCAATTATGAAAGTAACCCCAAATTAACAGGTCTCAATTGGTACCATTTTAGTTGAGCTGCACCTTAACTGAAGCCTTGGCAGTTTCCCTAAAAAATGTATCCCAACCTCTCCTCTTTTTCTCCCCCCCCCCCCCCCCCCTCTTATTGGAGCAGATCTGTTTTTACCATGTTCCCACCGCTGTATTATGTCATTCTGTGTCTCCCAGTCCTCTTGTCAACTTTCTGCTGTTTGAACACCTTGTGTTTAACCACTTTCCCCTCTGTTTTTTCAATTCAATTCTACTTTGCAGAATGTTATTCTTTACTGCCTAATTACCCTTGAAGGTGATTGAGCTGCAAGCGACCTGCTTTCAAGACTATTGGGCCTAGTTCTGTTGAGGTGCAACCTATTGATCTTGAACAGATCTGCAACAGAAATGGTGCCAATATTCCAGGAATCAAAAGCCTTTCCTCCCGTGCCATGTCTCTAGCCATATCCTTCTATTTTACTCTTTTTTTGTGTGTCCAGTCGAAAATAATACTTAAGTTTAAGATTGGCTTATGTTTTATATTCGAATATCATTATCTCCTCTGCCTCCATGCTTTATTGAATGCAGTTCCTTCAGCAGCTAAGGCATGAGGACCTTTGCACATGCAAGTAAGGAGCCTATGCCAGCTTCAGGCTTGGGTGCCAGACACATGACTGCCTATACCAAACGGTTAATGGAACAACCTGCCTTACAGGTTGTTGGGAAATATTTTGGGCACGTGTTGAGATTGAAATTTTAGAGGCAAATTTTAAATGAACATATGACATAGTAGGAGCAGAAGTTGGCCATTCGGCCCATTGAATCTGCTATGCCATTCAATGATATTGTGACTGATCTGATATAATCCTTGAAGTCCCCTATTCTGCCTTATTCCTATAAGCCTAGACTCCCTTACTGATTAGAAATAAAATAGAATCAGATCAGATAGAAATTAGAACTGGCTTTCTGTGTAGCATTTTGTTTCTTACTTCAAATTCTCAGGAATGTTTACTTTATTGCACAAACTGGAAGCTTGTATGATCATTCGTGCTTCACCAAGGTCCCGAGAGCACAAACCCTTTTTTTCTAAAGGACCCATCTGCTCTTTGAATTTTCTATTTCTTATGGGGAAAATTGATATCTGTTCAACTGGGAAGATTTAATATACTGGCTCAAGATCTTTACACTAAGATTAACTTCTGCACTGTTCACCACCAATTCATTATTTATATAATGAGTTTTGTTAAACATTGAAATGGCAATTTATGTATGTGCACTAATACCAATGGCGTACTGACTCATCACACTAATCTCGTTAACATCTTGCAGAAACCGGACTCAGCTCCCCCTCCCATTTCCTCATCCACTCCAGCTGAGCTTTCACCACAGACAGGATCCGACTGTAGATATCTGAAATCTTACCCTCACTCACGTCAGGTAAAGTTAGAATTTTTTTTTAATAAAAATATTTTTATTCGACAAGTTTTCATTTTCACCATACATACAAAAAAAACGAACAAACCCAACAATATAAAAACAATCCCATCCAAGAAACCCACCACCCATCTCTTTCCCCCCCCCCCCTCTCAACAACCACAATAACTAATTAAGTGCATGATGAACAAACCCCAACAATTATAGAACCCCTCATAATTTTTGTAAATATATTTATTCAAATTTTCACCAAAAACTCCAAACAGAAAACAGAATAAAGCACAAAACAAGCATAAATTATACATGGGATTTCCCAACAAAATACAATAACCCCCATTTAACAAATAAGCACGCCAGTAAGGAAAACGCCCCACTCTAATCTAAACAAAGAAAAACCAACTGCCCCCCCCCCCCCCCCCCCCCGGTTGCTGCTGACCGCCACCTAACGTTCCGCGAGAAAGTCTAGGAATGGTTGCCACTGCCTGGAGAACCGCTGCACAGACCCTCGCAAGTCAAACTTTATCCTTTCCAGCTTGATGAACCCTACCATATCGTTAATCCAAGCTTCCACGCTTGGGGGCTTTGCATCCCTCTACATTAGTAGGATCCTCCGCTACCAGGGACGCAAAGGCCAGAACACCGGCCTCTTTCGGCTGCTGCACTCCCGGCTCGTCCGATACCTCAAATAGTGCTATCCCCCAGCTCGGCTTGACTGGGTGTTCACCACTTTGGACATAGTCGTCACAAAGCCCCTCCAGCGCTGGGCACGTCCAGAACATATGGGCGTGATTTGTTGGGCTCCTCCACCCCAAAAAACCTACTCATCCTTGCCCCCGTCATATGCGCCCTATGAACAACTTTGAACTGTATTAGGCTGAGCCTGGCGCAAGAGGTGGAGGAATTAACCCTACTCAGGGCCTCAGCCCACAGATCCTCATCCAGCTCCTCCTTCCCCTTGCCCTTTAACTCCTCCACCGAGGCCTGATAGATCACCGAGACCTTGCCTTCTCCAGCCCATACGCCCAAAATCACCCTTTCCTGAATCTTTTGTGCTGGGAGCAGCGGAAATTCCCTCACCTGCCGTCACAAACGCCCTCACTTGCGTGTACCTAAAAGCATTCCCAGGAGGTAACCCAAATTTCTCCTCTAGCGCCCATAGACTCGCAAAAGTCCCATCGATGAATAGGTCCCCCATTCTTTTAATCCCTGCCCGATGCCAGCTCAGAAACCCCCATCCATCCTACCCAAAACAAACTTGTGGTTCTCTCGTATCAGGGACCAGGCCAAGGCCCCCACCTCGCCCCTATGTCGCCTCCACTGCCCCCAGATCTTCAGAGTCGCTGTCACTACCGAACTCGTGGTATACCTTGTCGGCGGGAGTGGCAATGGTCCTGCCCCCAGACTCGTACCCACACAAGACGCCACCTCTAGCCTCTTCCACGCTGCCCCCTCTCCCTCCATTACCCACTTACGGATCATCGCCAAATTAGCTGCCCAATAATAGCAGCATAGATTCGGCAGTGCCAGCCCCACTGTCCCTGCTACAATCCAAAAACACCCTCTTCACCCTGTAGCCACCGAAGTTGGCCATTCCCTCAATACAAAATGGAGGAACGCAAAGCTTGCAGGTTAAGATGGGCAAAGTTTGCAGCACAAGCAGGCAGCACCGAAATGAACATTCCGCAGTTAACATGGTAATGGAACGATTGACACAAATAGGGAAGTGATTGCAACATTGTATAGGATACCAGACACCCCGGCACCAGCGGGGTTCGAAGACAAAGCACTTGAAGGCCCGCCCAGTAGCCGAGGGACAGCCTCAGTATTGAGGGGATTCAAACAAATTGATTGGGAAGAGACCCAATTGATCCCCAGCAGATAGAGGGTCCGCCCAAAAGGGCGCGAAGCCCTAGGACAGGGGTGGGCAAACTACGGCCCGCGGGCCGCATGCGGCCCGCCAAAGGTATTTCTGCGGCCCACCAAGTCATTAAAAAAAAAAAAAAAAAAAATTTTTTTTTAAATTGTTTTTTTTTTTTTTAATTTTTTTTTAAGGTTAATGGGGGGGGGGGCTGTTGGGTTACTTACTGGTATAGGGTGGATACGTTGACTTGAGTAGGGTGATCATTGCTCGGCACAACGTCGAGGGCCGAAGGGCCTGTTCTGTGCTGTACTGTTCTATGTTCTATATGAGGCGCCCAGAATCATAACCGGGTGAAGTAATTATTTTACTTAATATACTATGCGGCCCTTTGTGAATTGTGAATTTCTGAATGTGGCCCTTGCACGGAAAAGTTTGCCCACCCCTGCCCTAGGACCTATAAAAGACAGGTCCCAAACTTAGTTTGTTCTTCTTGACCAGCTCCCTCGACCAGCCTTTTACCGAAGAAGATCTTGACCGAGAGAGAGGAGAGGTTTGGGACAGCAGCCGCCAGCAAGTAAGTGTCTCTCAACGACCGCTACCAGAGATAGACACTCCTGACCCCTTTTTAACCCATACCAACCTGAAGTCTGTCGACCAGTGCAGAGCAAGGGGCCTTGTCCCCTGATCCGGCAGTTCCCTTTAAGATAAGTATTGGTTTATTTAGTGGTAGGAATAGTTTCGTCATCTTAGTGTGTGCACGAGTAGATTATAATTGTATTATAATAACTCATTTGTTTGAACTTACTAATTGGTGTATGGTTTATTGCTTTGAACTTGACCTTGAAACTTCTGGCGGTATCTTAACGATACCAGACGACTCCAGAGCTAAGTAACGAAACAGAGCCAAATTGAGTGTTAAGCACACTCACCCAGTTCGAGCAACAACCCTCGGGGTCTTATTCGCCCATACGAATCCCATAATGCTCCTGCTTACCTGTTTTTTTTTTAAAGCCTTGGGGATTAGGAGGGGCAGGCACTGGAACACAAACGGGAACCTCGGGAGGACCATCACCTTGATCGACTGCACCCTACACCCGCCAGGGAGAGTGGCAGCATATCACATCTCTTGAAATCCTCCTCCATCTGTTCCACCAACCGTGCCAAATTGAGCTTATGCAGGGCCCCTCAGTTCCTAGCTACCTAGATCCCCAGGTATCAAAAGCTCCTCTCTGCCCTCTTCAGCGGTAGCTCGTCTATCCCCCTTCCCTGGTCCCCCGTATGCACCACAAAGAGCTTACTCCTCCCCACGTTGAGCTTCTAACCCGAAAGTCCCCAAACACCCCAAGGATCCGCATAACCTCCACTGGGTCGGCAACATATAACAGCAGGTCATCAGCATGTAACAACACTCGGTGTTACTCCCTCTTTTCCGCCCCCCAGCCCCTGACCAATCCCCTCCAGTTCCTAGACTCCGAGTGCCATGGCCAGCGGCTCAAGTGCCAGCGCAAACAACAAGGGGGATAAGGGACACCCCTGCCTCATCCCACGGTACAACCTAAAGTACTCCAACCTCTGCCGATTCGTAGCCACACTCGCCACTGGGGCCCTACATAACAGCCTGACCCACCTTATGAACCCTTCCCATGAGCCCAAACCGCCTAAGCATTTCCCAGAGATACTCCCACTCCACCTGATCGAAGGCCTTCTCCGCGTCCATGGCCGCCACTACCTCCGCTTCCCCCTCCACCAAGGGCATCATGATCACATTTAAGAGCCTCTGCACATTTGTGTTTAACGACCTGCCCTTCACAAACCCCGTCTGGTCCTCATGGATCACACCCAGGACACAGTCCTTAATCCTCGTAGCAGATCCTTTGCCAATAACTTAGCGTCTACATTGAGGAGCGAAATCGGCCTATACATTACAATGGATCCTTGTCCCGCTTCAAGATCAGCAGGGGCAGCAGGGTAGCATGGTCGTTAGCATAAATACTTCACAGCTCCAGGGTCCCAGGTTCGATTCCCGGCTGGGTCACTGTCTGTGTGGAGTCTGCACGTCCTCCCCCTGTGTGCGTGGGTTTCTTCCGGGTGCTCCGGTTTCCTCCCACAGTCCAAAGATGTGCGGGTTAGGTGGATTGGCCATGCTAAATTGCCCGTAGTGTCCTAATAAAAGTAGGGTAAAGGGGGAGGTTGTTGGGTTACGGGTATAGGGTGGATACGTGGGTTTGAGTAGGGTGATCATGGCTCGGCGCAACATTGAGGGCCGAAGGGCCTGTTCTGTGCTGTACTGTTCTATGTTCTATCAGTGCCCGGGACATTGTCGGGGCAGGGTCCCCTCCCTCGCCTCATTAAAAGTTCTCACCAGCAACGGGCCCAGCAGGTCCACATACTTTCTCTAAAATTCAACCGGGAACCCGTCCCGAGCCTTCCCTGCCTGCATGCTCCCCAATCCCTTTACCAGCTCCTCCAGTCCAATCAGTGCCCCCAAACCAGCCACCTGCTCCTCCACCCTCTGGAACCTCAGTTAGAACATAGAACATTACAGCGCAGTACAGGCCCTTCGGCCCACGATGTTGCACCGTCCTGTGAAACCCTTCTAAAGTCCCTCTACACTAATAGAGTAGTGATAAGTAGTAGTGACTAGTAGATAAGTCCCTTATCGTCCATATGCCTATCCAATGACCATTTGAATGCATTTAGTGTTGGTGAGTCCACTACTGTTGCAGACAGGGCATTCCACGCCCTTACTACTCTCTGAGTAAAGAACCTAACTCTGACATCTGTCCTATATCTATCTCCCCTCAATTTAAAGCTATGTCCCCTCGTGCTGGACATCACCATCCAAGGAAAAAGGCTCTCGATGTCCACCCTATCTAATCCTCTGATCATCTTGTATGCCTCTATTAAGTCACCTCTTAACCTTCTTCTCTCTAACGAAAACAGCCTCAAGTCCTTCAGCCTTTCCTCATATGATCTTCCCTCCATACCAGGCAACATTCTTGTAAATCTCTGTACCCTTTCCAATGCTGCCATATCCTTCCTATAATGTGGCGACCAGAACTGCACACGATACTCCAAGTTGATCCAAGAATCGCCGCATCCCCCACCCCCCCCCCTGTCCGGGGGATCAGACCTATACAGATCCCCATAGAAGTCCCTAAATACCTCATTTATTCTCACTGCACTCTGCACCGTATTCTCTGTCTAATTCCACCAATCTCCCTCACTGCCTCCCTCTTACGAAGCTGATGTGCCAACATCCGGCTCGCCTTCTCCCCATACTCGTATACCGCCCCCTGCATTTTCCTCCACTGTGCCTCTGCTTTTCCTGTGGTCAATAGATCAAATTACATTTGGAGGTTTTGTTGCTTCCTAAGCAGCCCCTCCTCGCGCGGGGTGGTGGGGGGGGGGCTCTCTGCATAGCTCCTGTCCACCCTTGTATCTCCCCTCGCCCTCCTCTCTCTCTCTTCTCCCTATGGGCCCTAATGGAAATTAGCTCTCCCCTAACGACCGCCTTCAAAGCCCCCCCACCTGCACCTCCGCATTATCGTTGGCCTCCATATATCTTTGAATACACCCCCGGATCCGCCCGCACACCACCTCATCTGCCAACAGTCCCACATCGAGGTGCCATAACGGGCGCTGGTCCCTCTCCTCCTCCAAACTCCAGCTCCACCCAATGCGGGGTGTGGTCCGAGATGGCTATATCCGAATATTCCGTTCCCTTGACTTTCGGGATTAGTGCCCTACTCATTATAAAGAAATCTATCCAGGAAAGGCAGGGGGATGGGAACCGATGCAGGAAGTTGGAAGGTAGTATAACCGGGACAGAAGCAAAAGGAAGTAAGGGGGAAAGTGTAAGGCAGAGAAGCCATAAGCAAAAATCAAAAAGGGCGACAGTACAAGGTGCAGTGACTGAGGGGAGCTCAGTGAATAGGCCCAGTAATACTAAAAGGACTAAAACTGGAAGTAAAAACATTAATGGTAAGCAACGCTGCAGGTTATATGAAGATATGGGTTCAACGACAAGGAAAATTAGGAGAAAAGTTGAGAGGAAATATTACTTAGGAGAGGTTACTGATTGAGATGTTAAGATTCAAAACAGGTAAAAAAAGCCAACATAAGTGTACTTTACCTGAAAGCTCGTAGTATTCGGAATAAAGTAAATGAGTTGATGGCGCAAATCATCGTGAATGACTGATTTAGTGGCCATTACTGAAACATGGTTAAAGGATGGTCACGACTGGGAGTTAAATATCCGAGGGTATCAAACTATTCGGAAGGACAGAGTGGATGGTAAGGGAGGTGGTGTAGCTCTGTTATTTAAGGATGACATCGGTGCTATGGAGGATAAGGTTGAATCCATTTGGGTGGAAATCAGGAATAGTAAGGCGAAAAAGTCACTGATAGGAGGAGTCTATAGGCCACCAAATAGTAACATTATGGGGGCGGGCAATAAATAAAGAAATAAATGATGCATGTAGAAATGGTACAGCATTTATCATGGGGGATTTTAATCTACATGTCGATTGGTTCAACCAGGTCGGTCAAGGCAGCCTTGAGGAGGAGTTTATAGAATGTATCCGCGATAGTTTCCTAGAACAGTATGTAATGGAACCTACGAGGGAACAAGCGGTCCTAGATCTTGTCCTGTGTAATGAGACAGGATTGATTCATGATCTCATAGTTAGGGATCCTCTCGGAAAGTGCGATCACAATATGGTGGAATTTAAAATACAGATGGAGGGTGAGAAGGTAAAATCAAATACTAGTGCTTTGTGCTTAAACAAAGGAGAGTACAATGGGATGAGAGAAGAACTAGCTAAGGTAGACTGGGAGCAAAGACTTTATAGTGGAACAGTGGAGAACCTTCCAAGCGATTTTTCACAGTGCTCAGCAAAGGTTTATATCAACAAAAAGGAAGGACGGTAGAAAGAGGGAAAATCGACCGTGGATATCTAAGGAAATAAGGGAGAGTATCAAATTGAAGGAAAAAGCATACAAAGTGGCAAAGATTAGTGGGAGACGAGAGGACTGGGAAATCTTTAGGGGGCAACAGAAAGCTACTAAAAAAAAGCGATAAAAGAAGAGTAAGATAGATTATGAGAGTAAACTTGCTCAGAATATAAAAACAGATAGTAAAAGTTTCTACAAATATATAAAACAAAAAAGAGTGGCTAAGGTAAATATTGGTCCTTTGGAGGATGAGAAGGGAGATTTAATAATGGGAGATGAGGAAATGGCTGAGGAACTGAACAGGTTTTTTGGGTCGGTCTTCACCGTGGAAGACACAAATAACATGCTAGTGACTGATAGAAATGAGGCTATGACAGGTGAGGACCGTGAGAGGATTGTTATCACTAAGGTAGTGATGGGTAAGCTAATGGGGCTAACGGTAGACAAGTCTCCTGGCCCTGATGGAATGTATCCCAGAGTGCTAAAAGAGATGGCTAGTGAAATTGCAAATGCACTAGTGATAATTTACCAAAATTCACTAGACTCTGGGGTGGTCCCAGTGGATTGGAAATTAGCAAACGTGACACCACTGTTTAAAAAAGGAGGTAGGCAGAGAGCGTGTAATTATAGGGCAGTGAGCTTAACTTTGGTAGTAGGGAAGATGCTGGAAATAGCGAGGCATCTGGATAGGAATTGTCCCATTGGGTAGATGCAGCATGGGTTCATGAAGCCAGGTCTTGCTTAACTAATTTAGTGGAATTTTCTGAGGACATTACCAGTGCGGTAGATAATGGGGAGCCACTGGATGTGGTATATCTGGATTACCAGAAAGCTTTCGACAAGCTGCCACACAAAAGGTTGCTGTATAAGATAAAGATGCATGGCATTAAGGGTAAAGTCGTAGCATGGAAAGAGGATTGGTTAATTAATAGAAAGCAAAGAGTGGGCGTTAATGGGTGTTTCTCTGGTTGGCAATCAGTAGTTAGTGGTGTCCCTTAGGGATCAGTGTTGAGCCCACAATTGTTCACAATTTACAGGGATGATTTTGAGTTGTGGACCAAGTGCAACGTGTCCAAGTTTGCAGACGACAAGAAGATGAGTGGTAAAGCAAAAAGTGTAGAGCATACCGGAAATCTGCAGTGGGATTTGGATAGGTTAAGTGAATGGGCTAGGGTCTGGCAGATGGAATACAATGTTGACAAATGTGAGGTTATCCATTTTGGTCAGAATAACAGCAAAAGGGATCATTATTTAAATGATAAAATATTAAAACATGCTGCTGTGCAGAGAGACCTGGGTGTGCTGGTGCATGAGTCGCAAAAATTTGGTTTATAGGTGCAACAGGTGATTAAGAAGGAAAATGGAGTTTTGTCCTTCATTGCTAGGGGGATGGAGTTTAAGACTAGGGAGGTTATGCTGCAATTGTATACGGTGTTAGTGAGGCCACACCTGGAGTATTGTGTTCAGTTTTGGTCTCCTTACTTGAGAAAGGACGTACTGGTACTGGAGGGTGTGCAGAGGAGATTCTCTAGGTTAATCCCAGAGCTGAAGGGGTTGGATTACGAGGAGAGGTTGAGTAGACTGGGACTGTACTATTGGAATTTAGAAGGATGAGGGGGATCTTATAGAAGCAAATAAAATTATGAAGGGAATCGATAGGATAGATGCAGGCAGGTTGTTTCCACTGGCGGGTAAAAGCAGAACTAGGGGGCATAGCCTCAAAATAAGGGGAAGTAGATTAGGACTGAATTTGGGAGGAACTTCTTCACTCAAAGGGTTGTGAATCTATGGAATTCCTTGCCCAGTGAAGCAGTTGAGGCTCCTTCATTAAATGTTTTTAAGATGAAGATAGTTTTTTGAAGAATAAAGGGATTAAAGGTTATGGTGTTCAGGCCAGAAAGTGGAGCAGAGTCCACAAAAGATCAGCCATGATCTCATTGAATGGTGAAGCAGGCTCGAGGGGCCAGATGGCCTACTCCTCCTAGTTCATGTGTTCTTATGTTCTTTATGGACGTGGGAGAAAGAGAATTCTCTGGCCACCAGCCTGGCAAACCCCCTGAGCACCTTGGCTGCAGCCGGCCTCTTACCTGGCCTGGACCTGGAACTGGAACTGGGTCCAGCACTGTATTGAAGTCCCCCCCCCCCCCCCCCCCCCCCCCCATTATCAATATCAAGCTCCCTGCTTCCAGATCTGGGATCCGACTCAACATACATTTCATAAATCCAGCATCATCCCAACTCGGGGCATAAACGTTCACCAGTACCACCCGCGTCCCCTGCAACCTACCACTCACCGTCACGTATCAACCTCCATTATCCGCCACAATATTCATCGCCTCAAACGACACCCGCTTCCCCACCAGTATCGCAACCCCTCTATTCTTCGCATCCAGCCCCGGGTGAAAGACCTGCCCTACCCATCCCTTTCGAAGCTGACTTAATCTGCCACCTTCAAGTGTGTCTCCTGAGGCATGACCACGTCTGCCTTCAGTCCCTTTAAGTGCGCGAACACCCGGGCCCTCTTGACCGGCCCATTCAGGCCCCTCACGTTCCATGTTATCAGCCGGATCAGGGGGCTACTGCCCCCCGCCCCCCCCCCCCCCCCCACCGCGGACTAGCCATCCCCTTTTTTAGGCCAGCCACGTGCCCGCGTCTCCCACACCCTCCAGTCACCCAACGACCCCCCAGTGTGGGAATCCCGCTGCCGATCAATATCCGCTCTCCTCCAGCACCGCCCTTCTCCTCGCCTCCCCCCTGCCCCTCCCTTCCTTAGCGTGGGGAAAGAGGCCGTGCTTTCCATCTGAGCTGGCCCCGCCCCCAATGGCACAGTTCCTTCTGCGACCTCGCCCCCAACTCCCCGGGCCTCCAGCGGGAACCTGCCCCTATAGTACCGGCACCCACACTCTCTCTCACAGCCCCCACATCATATCCACTCATCCCTTTCCATGTCCCCTCTTCCCAACCCGAAACCAGACCCCCCCCCCCCCACAACAAACCCTCAGTTCGAGTCAAACTTTTCAGTCTGACGTCTCAAAATATTGGTGACGGTCCTGAAACGTAACCCACAATCGCGCTGGCTGCAGCATTCCAAACTTCACCCCCTTCCGATGGAGAACCGCCTTGGCCCGATTAAAACCAGCCCCCCTTCTTGGCCACTTCCGCACTCCAGTCCTGGTAGATACGGATCTCCGTATTCTCCCACCTGCTGCACCGTTCTTGTTTGCCCATCTCAGGACTCACTCCCTGTCAATAAAGCGGTGTAACCTCAGCACTACAGCACTTGGCGGCTCGTTGACTTTGGGCCTCCTTGCCAGGACCCGATGAGCCCTATCCAGCTCCAGGGGCCTCGGGACAGCTCCCGCGCCCATCAGCGTGTTGAGCATTGTAACTACATATGTCCCAGCGTATGACCCCTCCACTCCTTCAGGGAGAGCCAGAATCTGAAGATTCTTCCTCCTCGACCTGTTTTCCAGGTCCTCAAACTTCTCCTGCCACTTGTTGTGTAGCGCCTTGTGCTTCACCGCCAGGCCCAAAATCTCATCCTCGTTCTGAGGCCTTCTGCCACCTCTCGAATCGCCGCCCCTTGGGCCTTCTGGGTCTCCACCAGCTTTTCTATCGACGCCTTCATTGGCGCCAGCATTTCTGCTCTCGGCTCTGCAAAGCAGTTTTTGAGGAACTCCTGCTGCTTCCGCGCCCACTGCCCCCACGCTGCTTGATCTCCACCCGCCGCCATCTTGCTTTTCCTCCCCCGCTCTCTTCGCTGCTCCAGAACCTTTTTTTGATCGCTCCACTCCTGGTCCACTCCATACAGTACTGGGGGAACCTTACTATCACCTTCCCACACTGGGAACCGTTGTACAAGTGCCGCTGGGGCTCCTCAAAAGGGCCCAAAAGTCCGTTCTTGGCGGGAGCTGCCGAACGTGCGACCTAGCTAAGCATGGTCGCAACCGGAAGTCCCTCATCTTGAAATTTACCTTCTCCAGGATCAAAAAAACCCTGCCACGCCGAGGCACGGTGGATAAGTTTACCTCCACCCCAACAAGACCCGCAGCACTGACACCCCAAATATGGCTTCTAGGAGACTCCACATCCACATGCAAGACCCCTGAGATTGTGCTGAACATCACCCTCCAAAACCTTTCCAACTATGATGTGGAGATGCCAGTGTTGGAGTGGGGTCGGCACAGTGAGAAGCCTTATGACGCCAGGTTAAAGTCCAATAGGTTTGTTTCGCATCGATTGCTTTCGGGACGCAGCTCCTTGAGGGTTCACCTGAGGAAGAAACTGCTCCGAAAGCTAGCGATTCAAAACAAACCTGTTGGACTTTAATCTGGTGTTGTAAGGTTTCCAACTATGGGCAATACAGTGGTGCAGGGGTGAGCACTGCTGTCTCACGGCACCAAGGTCCCTGACTCAATCCCGGCTCTGGGTCACTGTCCATGTGGAGTTTGCGCATTCTCCCTGTGTTTGCGTGTTTCGCCCCCACAACCCAAAAGATGTGCAGCGTAGGTGGATTGGCCATGATAAATTGCCCCTTAATTGAAAAAAATTAATTGGGTACTCTAAATTTAAAATAAATTTATAAAAAAAAAACCTTTCCAGCTTCGGGCAGGACCAAACAGATGAATGTGGTTTGTGGGACCCTTCCCACATTGCTCACCTTCCACCCCCTTGAACAGCTGGCTCAGCCTTGATTATGTGAGGTGTGCCATTTGTAGTACCTTCAGCTGTATCAGCCCCAACCTCTCACACAAGGGGGAGGCATTTGCCCTTGGCAGCAACTCACACCACAGTTCCTCTTCGAACACCCCCCCCCCAAGCTCCTCCCACTTTGCCCTAATTCCATCCATGTGCACCCTAATCGTCCAGGATCCTCCCGTCAATCGCTGAAACAAACCCCCTCCAGCTCTCCGGCTGACAGCATAGCGCCAGCCCTCCCCCTGAGCCCCTTAGTGCAATGGCCAGGGGCTCTAAACAACAAAACAGCTGGGAGACATGGGGCACCCCGGTCTCTGGCCCTGGGGCAGTGCAAAGTACCCTGAGTTCATGTTGTTAGTGTGAGCACTCGCCCTCGGTGTCTTATACAGCAGCTGTGCCCACGCCACGAATGTCAGTCCAATTCCAAATCTCTCCAATACTGCCAACAAGTAACCCCACTCTGCCCAATCAAACTCCTTCTGAGTCCATTGGCACTCCCACCTGTGCCTCCTTTCCCTCTGCTGGAGACAGGATCACATTCAGCAATCTCATGTTCAAGGTCACCTACCTTTTCTTCACAAACTGAATCTGACCCTCCCCAATCACCTTAGGGAGACATCCCTCCAATCTTGACACCAGTACCTTTGTCAATATCTTGGCATCTACATTCAGTAGAGATTTGGGCCTCTACGATCCACACTACACTGGATCCTTAACCTTTCGCAACATTGAAATAGATGTTTGCCCGATCATTTGCAGTAAGATACCCCGGTTTATTGTATCCTCTAACTTTCCCACCATCATCGGCACCAACATCCTTAAATTTCTTATAAAGTTCAACTGGGAACCCGTCAGGCCCCTCCACTCTCCCTGCCTCCTCCCAATTGCCTCCTTCACCTCCTGCTCCCCCACTGGCCCCTCCAACCCTGGCCTATCCTCAGATACTCCACCTTGTTCAGGAACTCCCTCATTTCCCCTCCGCTTCTCTCCCGGTGGTTCTGACCTATATAGATCCTGATAAAACTCCTTGAATACTTTATTGATCTGCTCCGGGGCCACCACTAGCTTCTCCATCATGTCGTGTACCCAAACTTTCTCCCTCGCTGTCACTTCCCTCTGGCGCTGGTCGGCCAGCATACGCCCTGCTTTCTCCCTGTGCTCGTCGACCCCCCCACCCCCCCCATCCTTCTCAATTGCAACTCCTCAGTAGCTTCATTGTCTCATCCATCATGGAGACTGGGTCTGTGATATAAAGAAGATCATCTGCGTACAGGGACACCCTGTGCTCTCTCCTTCCCCTCTATTCCCTTCCATTCTTTGGAAGACCTCAACGCAATAGCCAGTGGCTCGACTGCCAAGCCAAGCAGAAGTGGAGACTGTGGGCAATCCTGCCTTGAACCCCAGGCTGAAAGTAGCCTGAGCTCAACCATTTGTACAGACACTAGAGTGGGAGCCCTATACAACAAATGGCTCCAAGATTTGTTGAAAACTGAACCTCTCCAAAATTTCAAATAGGTACTCCCACTTCATCCTATCAAACACTTTCTCGGCTTCCAATGAGGCAATCACCTCCGGATTGGTCACTCGAGAGGGGGACAGGGTGATATTTAATAGACAACATTTGGCCGACAGTTGCCGACCCTTAACAAAACCTGTCTGCTGCTCCGAAATCACCCCGGAAGCCCGGCTCCGACCTCCCTGCCAACACTTTAGTCAACATAAAGTTAACAATGCATAAAGTTAACAAAGTATTGGAAACTTTTTATAAGAACCTTTTATAGATCAGATGGTTCTGTTATGGGTAGGGATGTCTGAAGATTCTGTAGCATAGGGCTCTCTCCTGCGACGCTGCTACAGGCATCTATTTCCTTTCTACTGATAAAAGACAAGGACCCTGTGGACTGCGAGTCGTACCATCCTACACCATTACTTAACGTGGACACCAAGATATTGGCTGGTGGCGAGGTTGGAACCCTGTCTTCCAAAGGTGATTGGGGACGATCAGATGGGATTTGTTAAGGGCGGCAATTGTCGTGAAATGTGCTGCAATTGCTAAATGTGGTTCGTTCACTGTCAGACAGGCCCAATCCAAAGGTAATCAGCTCGTTAAGATGCTGAAAAGGCACTTGGCAGGGTAGAATAGGGGTATTCTTTAGCGGTTTTGGAGAGGTTCGGCTTGGGGCCCAAGTTTATGTCATGGATATGCCTGTTGTATAAAACTCCCTCAGCTAGTGTTAGCACCAACACAACAAGCTTTGAGGGCTTCCGGTAAGTGGTGAGGAATAATTAGGGGAGGGGTGGAGCATAGGGCAGTGTTTGTCAAAGTGGGGGTCACGACCCATGGGTGGGTCGTGGGATGATGTAAAATTGGTCGTCAAAAAGTCTTCAAAAATGATCCCCGGAGATCGCCTGACCTTTTCCCATTTTCTCCCTGGGTGAATTCTGGCTACAATGCAGTATGTGGCCACATGAGGCTGATGCAGAGGTTGGTGCCGTGGACTTTCTGCCTCCTTGGGTCACTCTTATTATACCCTCCGTCAACCGACACAGCCTCCAGCAGCCACTCCCATTTCTGCAGCAGCTGATCAGCCAGGTTAGTCAGCACCTGCACCTGAAGAGTTTAAAAGAAAAAAAATAATTATCTTTACATTTATTTCCTGCAGATACTCCTTGGCCTTTGACAAGGTCCCTCATGGTAGACTGGTACAGAAGGTGAAGTCTCACGGGATCGGGGTGAGCTGACAAGGTGGATACGGAACTGGCTCTGTCATAGAAGGCAGAGAGTAGTAGTGGTAGGGTGCTTTTCTAATTGGAGAGCTGTGACTAGTGGTGTACCACAGTTTCCATGCTGGGACCTTTGCTGTTCGTAGTATATATAAATGATTTGGAGGAAAATGTAACTGGTCTGACTGGACGACACAAAGGTTGGTGGAATTACAGATGGCGATGAGGACTGTCAGAGGATACAGCAGGATTTAGATCATTTGGAGACTTGGGCGGAGAGATGGCAGATGGAGTTTAATCCGGACAAATGTGAGGTAATGCATTTTGGAAGGTCTAATGCAGGTCGGGAATATACAGTGAATGGTAGAACCCTCAAGAGTATTGAAAGTCAGAGAGATATAGGTGTACAGGCCCACAGGTCATTGAAAGGGGCAACACAGGTGGAGAAGGTAGTCAAGAAGGCATACGGCGACTTCTGGTAGCGGCCATGTCCGAATAGGTCGCGCACACGGCAGCTCCCGCCGGGATCGGAGTTTCGGGCCTTTAAACGGAGCGGCAACGGCACTTTGGCGGTGATTCCCAGCGTGGCAAAGGACCCTGGAGAGGTTCCCACCCAGTGCTGCATGGAGGGAACCAGGAGTGGGGCCGTTAAAAGAGCGATTGCGGAAAAGCGAGCGGAGTGGGTCCCGGAGGACAAAATGGCGGCCGGCGCGGACCAAGCAGCGTGGGCCCAGTGGTCAAGAGAGCAGCAAGAAAATTTTGAGCAGCTGCTTCGCAGAGCTGAAGACAGATGCTGGCCTCTATGAAGGCCTCCATGGAAAAGATGGTGGAGACTCAGAAGGTCCAGGAGAAGGTGATTAAAGAGGTGGAGAGGAAGGTATCTGATAATGAGGATGAGATCCTAGGCCTGGCAGTCAGAGTGGAGGTGCACGAGGCCCCACACAAGAGATGGCAGGAGAGACTGGAAGACCTCCAGTATAGGTCCAGGAGTCATAACCTGTGGATTTTGGGCCTCACTGAAGGTGCGGAGGGGGCGGACACGAGCACGTATGTGACTACAATGCTGGGGATGCTGATAGGCGCGGGGGCCTTCCCGCGGCCTTGGAACTGGATGGGGCGCAAAGAGTCCTCGTGAGGAAGCCTAGGGCGAACGAATCACCGAGGTTGATGGTGATAAGGTTCCACCGCTTCACAGACAGGGAGCGTGTCTTGCTTTGGGCAAAGAAGGAGCGGAGCAGTAAGTGGGAGAACGGCAAGATTCACATATACCAGGACTTGGGAGCTGAACTGGCTAAGAGGCGTGCAAGATTCAACTGGGCTAAGGTGGTCCTCTACAGCAAGGGGGTGAAGTTCGGTGAGGCTTTGGGTAACGTACCAGAACAGGCACCATTACTTTGATACGTCGGACGAGGCGTGGACATTTATTAAACATGAAAAGCTGGACTCGAACAAAGGGGCAGCTGCAAGTGGGAGAAACACTCTGGCGGGGATGTGTAACCGGTTGTTGGCCTGATGTAAGATTAGCAGTGAATTTAAGTTGTTCGCTTTTCTTCTTCTGGGGTTTTTCTCTTTTTTCTTCTGTGTTTCTCTGAGGGTGAGGGGTGATGCCCGGGTTGTGTTTTTCATTGCACGGGAAGAATCTGGATGGCTATTGCCCTCTTACCCTGTGGGGGAGGGGGGGTTGGTGGCCCGAAGGAGGAGACAATAGTAAGTTTGGAGATAGAGGCGGGAGCGGCCGGGGTCAGGATGGGTCAGCTGACTTACGGAAGCGTAATGGAGGGGAAATCAGTGCTAAGCGGGTGCTTGGCACGGGGAGTTGGCACTGGGGGCGTGGGGCGCTGCCTTGCTGACTGACAGGGAGCCAACTGTTGGGGACGGATGGAGAGTTGGGTTGAGGGGCCTCCGGCGGGAGGGCTGGAGCGAGCAGGGGGCGCGGGCACGTGGCTGGCCAAAAAAAAGGAGATGGCTAGTCGGCAGGGAGGGGCCGGTCAAAAGGGCCCGCGTGTTCTCTCATTTAAAGGGATTAAAGGTGGGCGTGGCCATGCCACAGGAGACGCACTTAACCTCGTTTGGTCAGCGAGTTTTAAGGAGGAGATGGGTGGGCCAGGTGTTCCATTCGGGGCTAGACTCTAAGACCAGAAGGATGGTAATTCTGGTTATTAAACAGGTGGCATTCGAAGCAGGGAGTATTGTGGCAAACAAGGGGGGGGGCAGGTACATAATGGTGAGTGGCAAGCTGCATGGTGGGGGGGGGAATTTCAACACTGTCCAGGATCCGGTCTAAGTCCAGGTCGGGAAAGAGACCGGAGGCTGCCAGAGCCCTGTGAGAATTCATAGATCGGATGGGGGGTGTGGACCCCTGGAGATTTGCGCGGCCAAAGGCGAAGGACTTCTCCTTTTTCTCCCACATCCACAAAGTCTACTCGTGGATTGACTTTTTTGTGTTGAGCAGGGCGTTAATCCCGAGGGTAGAGGGGGTCGAGTATTCGGCCATTGCGGTCTCGGACCATCTCCCGCACTGGGTGAACTTGTGACTGGGGGCGGAGCGAGAGCAGCGCCCTCTCTGGAGACTGGATGTGGGACTGCCAGTGGATGAAGAGGTGTGTGGGCGGATAAGGAGGAGCATCCAAAACTATGTGACAACAAATGACAGGGGACGTAACAGTAAGAATGGTTTGGGAGGCAATGAAGGCGGTTATTAGAGGGGAGTTCATTTCTATTAGGTCCCACAGAGAGAAGAGGGAGAGGTTTGGTGGGAGAGATACTTCGAGTAGACAGGAAGTATGCGGAGACCCCCGAGGAAGGGGTGCTAAAGGACCGCGGAGATTGCAGGCGGAGTTTGATTGGCTGACCACTGGGAATGCGGAGGCACAGCTGAGGAAGGTGAAGGGGGCAGTCCACGAGCATGGGGAGAAAGCAAGTAGGATGCTGGCGCACCAACTTCGCAGGAGAGAAGCGGCCAGGGAGATCGGGGGAGTGAGGGATAAGGAAGGCAATGCGGTCTTGGACCCAGAGAAGATCAATGAAGTATTCAAGAAGTTTTATTGTAAACTGTACGAGTCAGAACCCCTGAGGGGAGGGGAAGGGATGACGCAATTTATGGATCAGTTGAGGTTCCCAAGGGTGAATGAAGATCTGGTGGAGGGACTGGGGGCCCCGATTGTGTTGGAGGAGATAGTTAAGGGCCTAGCAAGTATGCAGTCGGGCAAGGCCCCGGGTCTGGACGGCTTCCCTGTAGAATTTTACAAGAAATTTTCAGAGCTACTAAGCCCACTCCTTTAACAAGGCAAAGGAGAGAGGAACCCTCCCACCGACAATGTCGCAGGCATT
Source organism: Scyliorhinus canicula (assembly GCF_902713615.1). Taxonomy (NCBI): domain Eukaryota; kingdom Metazoa; phylum Chordata; class Chondrichthyes; order Carcharhiniformes; family Scyliorhinidae; genus Scyliorhinus; species Scyliorhinus canicula. The sequence continues at coordinate 141,003,623 of NC_052146.1, read as the reverse complement.
GATCTCGCTCATTTTGAAGAGGGAGGAGGAACCGCTTCACTGTGGGTCCTACAGACCGATATTGCTCCTGAATGTGGATGCCAAACTGCTGGCAAAAATTTTGGCTACCAGAATAGAGGACTACGTCCCAGGAGTGATTTGAGGAGGACCAGACGGGTTTCATCAAGGGCAGGCAATTGAACACAAATGTGAGGAGGCTCCTGAATATCACGATGATGCCCTCAGAAGGAGGGGACGCAGAGGTAGTGGCTGCAATGGATGCGGAGAAAGCCTTTGACAGGGTGGAATGGGAGTACCTGTGGGAAGTGTTAGGTAGGTTTGGATTTGGTGAGGGATTCATAGGGTGGGTCAAGCTACTGTATCAGGCCCCCATTGCAAGTGTATCCACGAACCAGCTGAGGTTGGAGCATCGAGGGACGAGGCAGGGGTGCCCCCTATCCCCGCTACTATTTGCCCTGGCAATTGAGCCGTTGGCCATAGCGCTGAGGACTTCAAGGAACTGGAGGGGGCTGGTCCGTGGGGGGTGGTGGTGCTAGGAGCACCGGGTTTCCCTCTACGCAGACAACCTGCTATTGTAGATTTCGGACCCAATAGAGGGGATGGGGGAGGTCATGCAGATGCTAAGGGACTTTGGGAGCTTCTCGGGATACAAGTTGAACATGGGGAAAAGTGAGCTGTTTGTAATCCACACTAGGGGTCAGGAAGAGAGACTGGGGGAGCTCCCGCTCAAGATGGTGGAGAGAAGTTTTCGTTACCTAGGTGGCTAGGAACTGGGATGCCCTACCCAGACTCAATCTATCTCGGCTTGTAGAGCAGATGGAGGGGGCCTTTAAAAGGTGGGACATGCTCCCGCTTTCCCTGTGGGAAGGGTGCAGACTGTGAAGATGACCGTTCTCCCCATATTCCTGCTTGTTTTTCAGTGCCTTCCCATCTTCATCCCTGATGCACTACTAATTGACCACAGAAGCGAAGTTGTAGTCCGAAACTGAAGGCTTTAATAGACAAGATGTTTCCCCAGCAGCTCAGGTACAGAAAGGAAGCTGTGGGGAACACATGGGCTCTTATACCCCGCCTTAGAGGGCGGAGCTACCTTACAGCTCTAACCAATGGGTGGCTAGTGTTACATACCATTGGGCCAATGAGCAGCAAGCCTTCTCCACCAATGGTGTCTCAGCATTGCTAGTTACCGTAATACCTCTAGTCATACTACCACAATCCAGAAGTCCTCCTTCAAGCGGGTGAACAGGATTATCACGGGATTTGTGTGGGCAAAAAAGACCCCGCGAGTTAAAAGGCTGTTTTTGGAGCGCAGTCGGTGTGGGTGGGGGGGGGGGGGGGGGGTTGGCATTGCCAATCTTCTGTAGTTACTATTGGGCGGATAATGTGGCCATGATAAGGAAATGGGTAATGGAGGAGGGGGGCGGCTAGAGGTGGCGTTATGCAAAGGCACGAGCCTAGGGGCACTAGTAATGGCACCGCTGCCGTTCTCACCGGCACGATACACCACAAGCCCGGTTGTGACGGCGGCACTGAGGATCTGGGGTCAGTGGAGAAGGCACAGGTAGGAGGAGGGGGCCTCAGTTTGGACCCCGATACGGAACAACCATAGATTTCCTCTGGGCAAAATAGACGGGGGATTTCATGGCAGGCATTAGAAGGATGGGTGACCTGTTTATAGATGGGACATTCCCTAGCTTGAAGGTGCTAGAGAATTTCAGCCTACCCACGGGAAATGCCTTCAGATACCCCCAAATCCGTGACTTTCTCAAAAAACAGGTCGGGACATTTCCGTTGCTTCCCCCTCAAAGGATACAGGACAGGGTGGTGTCTGGCATCTGGGTCGGAGAGGGGAAGGTGTCGGACATCTACCAAGAGCTGCAGGACGTGGAGGATGCCTCAGTGGAGGAACTGAAGGGCAAGTGGGAGGAGGAGCTGGGTGAGGAGCTAGATGAGGGCCTGATGCCCTGCGCAGGGTGAATTCTTCCTCATCATGTGCCAGGCTCAGCTTAATTCAGTTTAAGGTGGTACATTGGGCTCACATGACGACGGCGTGAATGAACAAGTTCTTTGGGGTGGAGGACAGGTGTGTGAGGTGTTCATGGAGTCCGCCGAACCATGTCCATACGTTCTGGGCATGCCCGGCTCTTAAAGAATTCTGGCAGGGCTTTGCAAGGGCTATGTCAAAGATTTTGGACACGCGGGTGAAGCCGAGTCTAACAATAACGATCTTTGGGGTGTCAGAGGATCCGGGGGTGCAGGAAGCGAAAGAGGCCGAGGTGTTGGCCTTTGCTTTCCTGGTAGCCCAGAGGCGGATCTTGTTAATGTGGAGAGACTTGAAACCTCCGAGTGTGGAGACCTGGGTTAGTGACATGGCTGGGTTCCTCAGCATGGAGCAAATAAAGTTTGCCTTGAGAGGGTCCGTGCTGGGGTTCTCCTGGCGGTGGCAACCTTTCCTTGACTTTCTAGGGGAGAGGTAAAATGGCGGCAGCAATCGGGCTCAGATGGGGGAACTGTTTATTTAATGTATATTTTCTTTTTGTATGACAACAGTCACCTAGTTTTGTTAAATATTTTTTGTTTATTTTTCTGTTATTAGTTGTGTAAAAATTCTGTTTGAAAAAGCTTTAATAAAAACAATTTTTTAAAAAGGCATACGGCATGCTTGCCTTCATTGGCCGGGGCATTGAGTATAAGAATTGACAAGTCATGTTGCAGCTGTATAGAACCTTAGTTAGGCCACACTTGGAGTATAGTGTTCAATTCTGGTTGCATACTACCAGAAGGATGTGGAGGCTTTAGAGAGGGTACAGAAGAGATTTACCAGGATGTTGCCTGGTATGGAGGGCATTAGCTACGAGGAGCGGTTGAATAAACTCGGTTTGTTCTCACTGGAACGACGGAGGTTGAGGGGCGACCTGATAGAGGTCTACAAAATTATTAGGGGCACAGACAGGGTGGATAGTCAGAGGCTTTTCCCCATGGTAGAGGGGTCAATTACTAGGGGGCATAGGTTTAAGGTGCGAGGGGCAAGGTTTAGAGGAGATGTACAAGGCAAGTGTTTTTACACAGAGGGCAGTGGGTGCCTGGAACTCATTGCCGGAGGAGGTGGTGGCAGCAGGGACGATAGTGACATTTAAGGGGCATCTTAACAAATACATGGATAGGATGGGAATAGAGGGATACGGACCCAGGAAGTGTAGAAAATTTAGTTTAGACGGGCAGCATAGTCGGTGTGGTAGTATGACTAGAGGTACTACGGTACCTGGGAGTGTGAGCTGCTATTGGTTTAGAAGGCTCGCTGCCCATTGGCCCAAGTGTTGTTCCACCAAGCTTGAGAGGGTTGTTAAGAAGGCGTACGGTGTGTTAGCTTTTATTGGTAGAGGAATTGAGTTTCGGAGCCATGAGGTCATGTTGCAGTTGTACAAAACTCTGGTGCGGCCGCATTTGGAGTATTGTGTGCAGTTCTGGTCACCACATTATAGGAAGGATGTGGAAGCATTGGAAAGGGTACAGAGGAGATTTACAAGAATGTTGCCTGGTATGGAGGGAAGATCCTATGAGGAAAGGTTGAAGGACTTGAGGCTGTTTTTGTTAGAGAGAAGAAGGTTAAGAGGGGACTTAATTGAGGCATACACGATGATCAGAGGATTAGACAGGGTGGACATCGAGAGCCTTTTTCCTCGGATGGTGATGTCCAGCACAAGGGGACATAGCTTTAAATTGAGGGGAGATAGATATAGAACAGATGTCAGAGGTAGGTTCTTTACTCAGAGAGTAGTAAGGGCGTGGAATGCCCTGCCTGCAACAGTAGTGGACTCGCCAATACTAAACGCATTCAAATGGTCATTGGATAGACATATGGACGATAAGGGAATAGTGTAGAGGGACTTTAGAAGGGTTTCACAGGACGGTGCAACATCGTGGGTCGAAGGGCCTGTACTGCACTGTTATGTTCTATGAGAGGAAGGTAGCTCCACCTATGAGGCGGAGTATAAGAACCCGTGTTACCCAGCAGCCATCGTTCTTTCTGTACTCAAGCTGCTGGGCACACTTGTAGATTAAAGTCTCTGATTCGGACTACTCCTTCGTTTCTGTGTTCATTGATCGCGCATCAGTCGGCACGGGCTTGGAGGGCTGAAGAGCCTGTTCCTGTGCTGTACTTTTCTTTGTTCTTTGTTCTTCTGCACAAAGTTAGTTTCCAGCAGTGCTTTGCAATAAAAAAAAAGTCTGCATCTCCCACCCAAAACCAAGAGACTGCTGACTGGAATATGTTTCCACAAGTACATCAGTCAATAACTCGTAGTCGGAATACTTCCTTATACAAGATCTAGCTGGAGCAGATAATTTCTGTGTATCCTATGGGATCTCCCACAATATTAGTCTATTATCACAAAGCTGATTCATGTTTGCCCCATCCTGAACTCGACTCTAAGGCGACTGGTGTGGGCTTGGGAACTCCAGCTGTCCCAGTCAGGGAGGAAATGCATCTGTTCAAGTACAGCTCATAGGAAGCATCGAGTCACTAGTCACACAAAGAGACTGAATTCAGGGTTAACGTTCTGAATCGGATGCATTATTAATGTCTGCCACTGTTACCATTGTCAATTAATCTTGAATTCTTGTTACCATTAACATTCAGTGTTGGTTCAATTTCAGGACAGGTAATCTTGTTGATGTCTGTTGAGTTTCAGTTACCTTGTCAATCAGATCTATGTTTAAAGTTGTGCTGTGTGTGCATAAGAGGTTTAATGTATATTTAAAATGGAGAGCCATTCTGCTCACTTTTTGAGATCAGTCGCTCTCTCTGTGAGACTGACTTTGCGATCAATGGTGAGTCTCCATCCTTCCCCATCAGCCCAAAATCCAGTCTTGTTTCCAAGAATTGTCTCATTCCGCCTTAAAACACCTCAGGAATCTGCGATTAAAAGTCTTGCTCACTGATCTGCGCAGATATTTTTATTACAAGTTATTAGATCTCCAAATAACAACAAAAATAGAAAATATATTTTAATTTACAATTTTTTTACATTTAATAGTACAGAAGTGCCAACAATGAATGTGATGTTTTAAAAAGTAATGTGGAGAATCTATTGTCTATTGAATCTATAACATGGCGTGGGTTGTGAGAGGCGGTCATTTTGCAAACATGGGTTGCCGGGAAAAAGTTTGAAAAACACTGGCCCAGGGTGCCCCTGTATCCTGATGACTTTTTACTTTACATGATGGCCCAGTCCCCACTGCGGATGATATTATGGAACTACTGAGGTGTTTTGGCTTCTTTTCCAGACATAAATTAAATCTGGAAAAGTGTTTTTCGGTTAAACCCCCCCCCCCCCCCCCCCCCCCCCCCCCCGAGGAGGGGAGCCAACCGGGGGTGCTTCCATTTTGCTTGACCGGATCCAGTTTTCTGTACCTGGGGGCCTGACTTCGTAAACTAAATTATACTAATCTGGTATAATCAGGGCCTAGTTTAAGGCTGATTAAATTGGATATCTTAAATTAAAGAATTGGGCATTTTAAAATCATACTGCAGTCAAACCTCAGGCAGGCTGTTGGAATTCAGACTTGACCAAAGTCAAATACACAACCTACAGATAAGCTCCCAGAACATGTCTGGGCCTGTCTCATTCAATCACCCATCAAAGATCATCGCACTCTACTGAGATTGAGCAGGAAATCATCGTACCCCATTGAAATGCACAGGTCTACTGTCTGTAGCCCAGATTGAGCCAGAGTTTCTACTGTTACCTTACATGGGAACAGATCATGTGCAGCCCACACCACCAGAGATGGGACACCTGGGGTGGGCTCAGGTGGCCTGTCAAATGATCCCATTGGCTGCTGGGATCCCCACCGGAAACCTCATTGGCTGGAAGCCAGAGAAGTTTCTGGAAAGGCAGGGAGAGAGAGGGATAAAAGTATGCCCCTCACGACACACCAGCAGCAAAGTGTGTGGCGACCTTGACCAGACCAGAAGGAAGGAAGAGACCGGAGGAATTCCAGCGATCAGACCCACAGCCTATCAAGCTATCTTTGCGGATGGTATACTTGAATTTGGGGTATCCTTTTGTTTTATGTGGGTAATATAAAAGGTTAATTGTGTTAATAAATATTGTTGAATTTTGAACTTGTGTTTGTGGTTTGTTTCCTTGTAAATAAAGACATCCTAGGTAAAACCTTTGAATAAGTAAACTGGTCGAAAGACCTAAGGTTTTACAGGTACAACATTTGGCACATACCTGATAAGTAGCTTGATAAGTAGAGTCAAGACCAACCTGCAACTTGGCGGGCAGGGTCCAGTTGATCAAGATGGGCATTCTGCCACGATTTTTGTTCTTTTCCTAATGTCTACTGGTTTTCGTTACTAAATCGTTTTTGGGAGGGTTGAGAAGTTGGTATCATCCTTTATGTGGGCAGGTAAAACTTCAAGGACTTGTAGGACAGTCCTTCAAAGGGAATAGACAGTGGCGAGGGGGGTTGGGGGAGGGGGTCTGGCATTCCCGAGCCTGATATTTTATTACTGGGCAGCTAATGCAGAGAAGGTGTTGGGTTGGTGTAGTGATCCAGGGGATACGTGGCTGCAGATAGAATTGAGGTCATGCAGGGGGTTTGGTCTGGGGACATCACTGACGGCCTCACTCAGATTCTCACCGACAAAGTAATCGTCAAATCCAGTGGTTGTTTCCACTTTGAAGATATGGAGCCATTTCCGACAACATTTTAAACTGGGGTCATTGTCAAAGCTGGCTCTCATCTGTGCGAAACATCTGTTCAAGCGTGTGAGATTAGATGGCATATTTCAGGGGCAGGAAGGGAAGGGTTGGAGAGAATGGATGATTTGTTCTCAGAGGGGTAGTTTGCCAGTCTAAAGGAATTGAGGAAAAGTTTGGGCTCTCGGGTTCAAATTCATAAAGATATCTCTGATTTTCCCGACATTCCTCGTGCGCAACCAACATCCCTAATGGAGAGGGTCCTTTCACTCATGGGATCGAGGAAGGGCGCACTTCCGATATTTAGGGACAGGTTTTGATGGAAGATTCAGTGTCAATGGAGAGGGGTTAATGCTAGATGGGAGAAGGATTTGATGCCAATATTAGATGAAGTGTGGGGTGAGGCCCTTCACAGAGTGAATCCCACATCCTCGTGTGCGAGACTTGGTTTGATCCAACTCAAGGTCGTTTTTAGGGTGCAACAGGCCAAATCCAGAATGAATCAGTTCTTTTTAGGGTCGAAGGACAGGTGAGCGCTGTTCAGGTCATGCTAACCACACGCACATGTTCTGGTCTTGCCACAAGCTTGTAGGTTTGTGGGTCTCATTCTTTCACACCATGTTAGCGATTATGAGGACTGAGTTGGAGCCCTGCCCTTTAGTGGCCATATTTGGGTTGTCAGACTCGCTGGAGCTGCAGACAGGCACAAGGGCTGATGTCCTGGCCTTCGCCTCGCTAATTGCCCGGAAGCAAGTACTGCTGGTCTCCATCTCCACCTAGTGCCCCGGTGTGGCAGGGGGATCTGATGGAGTTCTTATACCTCGAAAAAGTTTTTTTAAAAACAAACAATTTTATTGAGGTATTTCAGGCATATAGAAAAAGTGACAATGTACAGTACAAAAACAAAATGTCAAGACACAAATTACAAATTAAACATAGTGCAAACCACAGCTCTGTTCAAGCACGGAGCTGCCTCAATATCCCCCACTCTGCTCTACCAAAGGCCCCCCCCCCCCCGACACTTATTCCTCTGCGAAGAAGTCAATAAATGGCTGCCACCTTCGGGCGAACCCTAGTAGCGAACCTCTCAAGGCGAACTTGACTTTCTCTCGGTCAAGAAAGCTCACCATGTCCGATAGCCATACCTCAGCCCTCGGGGGCTTCGAGTCCCTCCATGCTAACAGTATTCGTCGCCGGGCTACCAGGGAAGCAAAGGCCAGAACGTCGGCCTCCCTCTCTTCCTGGACTCCCGGGTCCTCCGAAACCCCAAAGATTGCCACCTCCGGGCTCATTACCACCCCAGTTTTCAATACCAGGGATTTGCAGATGTCATGTCCCGGGTATTGAAAACTGGGGTGGTAATGAGCCAATACTCACTGAGTTTAGGGCCCACCGGCGCATCTAGCACACTTTTCCTCCAGCCCGAAGAATCTGCTCAACCGGGCCACCGTAATGTGGGCCCGGTGGACGATCTTAAACTGGATCAGGCTGAGCCTGGCGCATGTTGCGGTTGTGTTTACTCTGCTCAGGGCTTCTGCCCAAATACCGTCCTCCAGCTCCCCCCCCCCCCCCCCCCCCCCCGGCCACCCCGAGCTCCTCCTCCCACTTAAGCTTCAGGTCCTCGGTCTGCATATCCTCAGCTCCTTGTAGACATCTGAAACTCTACCCTCTCCCACCTCTCCCCGAGAAACTACCCTGTCCTGCCTCCCATGCGACGGGAGACGTGGGAAGGATGGCACAAGTCTGGGTGCAAAATCCCTCACCTGCAAGTATCTAAAGTCGTTCCCTCTCACCAGCCCAAACTTCTCCTCCAGTGCCCTCATGCTCGGAAAGCTCCCTTCCAGGAACAGATCCCCAATCCTCACAATCCCCGCCCTCCTCCACAGTCGATACCCCCCGTCCATGTTCCCCGGGGCAAACCGGCGGTTGCCGCAGATTGGGGTCCATACTGATGCTCTTACCTCCACTGGCCCCAGATCCGAAGAGCCGCCACCACTATCGGGCTGGTGGAGTACCGTGCCGGCGAAAGCGGCAGAGGCACCGTGACCAGGGCTGCCAAGTTAGTGCCCCTGCATGAAGCAGCCTCCATCCACTCCCAAACCGACCCCGCACCCACCATCTATTTCCTTATCATCGCTATGTTGGCCGCCCAGTAATAGTTGTTGAAAATCCGCAATGCCAGCCCCCCCCTTCTCCTCTGTTCCTTTCAAGCATCACCCTCTTCACCTGCGGGGACTTCCCTGCCCATACAAATCCCAGAATCATTTTATTCAGCCTCTTAAAGAAGGACCGCGGGATAAAGATGGGGAGACACTGAAAAACAAACAAGAACCGCGGGAGAATCGTCATCTTAACAGTCTGCTCCCTCCCCGCCAATGACAGTGGGAGCGCATCCCACCACCGGACCTCCTCCCTCACTCGTTCCACCAGTCGGGACAGGTTGAGCTTATGCAAACTGCCCCAGTCCCGTGCCACCTGAATCCCCAAATATCGGAAACTCTCCCCCACTAGCCTGAACGGCAACCCCTTCAGCCTACTCTCCTGCCCCCTCGCCTGAATAACAAACAACTCGCTCTTAGCCATGTTCAGTTTGTATCTGGAGAACCGGCCAAATTCCCTCAGGGTTGCCATAATACCGTCCATCCCCACCATTGGGTCCGATACATATAACAGCAGATCATCCGCGTATAATGAGCCTCTATGTTCCACTCCCCCCCGGACCAGCCCCTAGACGCTATCAGTGCAATTGCCAGCGGCTCTATGGCCAGCGCAAACAGCAGTGGGGAGAGAGGGCAGCCCTGTCTTGTCCTACGGTGCAGTCTAAAGTAGTCCAATGTCGTCCTGTTCATCCTTACACTCGCTTCCGGGGCTGGTACAATAGCCTAACCCAGTCGATGAACCCCGCCCCGAACCGTCCTAGTACCTCCCACAGATAATCCCACTTGACCCGGTGAAAAGCCTTTTCAGCATCCATGGCTACCACCATCTCCACCTGCCTACTCTCCGGGGGCATCATAATCACGTTCAGCAGCCTCATGTTGGCCACCAGCTGCCTCCCCTTTACAAACCCGGTTTGGTCCTCCACAATTATATCCGGTACACAGTCCTCAATTCTGGTCACCAAAATTTTGGCCAGTGACTTGGCATCTACGTTAATCAAAGAGATCGGCCTGTATGACCCACAGGCCTCCGGGTCCTTATCCCGTTTCAGAATGAGCGAGATGGTGGCCTGCGACATCGTCGGGGATAAACTTACTCTGTCTCTTGCCTCATTAAAGACTCTGACCAGCACCGGCCCCACTATCCTGGCAAATTTTTTGTAAAACTCCACCGGATACCCATCCGGCCCCGTGGCTTTACCCGACTGCATGACCTTCAGGCCCCCAATACCTCTTCGATCCTGACCAGGGCCCCAGTCCGTCCACCAACCCCCTCCCCATGCTTGGGAAGGTCAGTCCCTCCAAGAATCACCTCATCCCCCCCAGTCGGTTCCGAAGTGTACAGCTTTCTATAAAAGTCCCTAAGACCTTGTTCTGCCCTGCTGGATCACCCACTAGATTACCTTCCCCATCCCTATCCTCCCTATTTCCCTAGCCGCTTCCCTCATCTTCAGTTGCTGCGCAAGATTTCTACTGGCCTTCTCCCCATGCTCATAAATCAGACCTTTTACCTTTCTGAGCTGCTCTACAGCCTTGCCTGTAGTCAGCATCCCAAATTCAGCCTGCAGCCTCTGTCGTTTCCTGAGTAACCCTGGCCTCCGGGATTCCGCGTAACTCCTGTCTGTCCGTAGAATTTCCTTAATCAGTCGGTCCGTCTCTGACCTATCTGTCCTGTCCCTGTACGCCCGGATTGAAATCAGCTCCCCTCTCACCACTGCCTTCAGCGCCTCCCAGAGCACCGCTGCCGAGACTTCTCCAGTATCGTTCACCTGCAGGTAATTCTGCATGCATTTCCTCAGCCTCTCACACAACACCTCGTCCGTGAGTAGTCGAACCTCCAGCCTTCATGGTGGGTGCTGAAAGCTGTCTTTACAAAACTGCAGGTCTACCAAGTGCGGAGCATGGTCCGATATGGCAATTGCCAAATATTCTGCCCCCACCATTCCGGCCAACAGGTCCCTACTCACAACAAAGTAGTCAATTTGGGAATACACCTTGTGGACGTGGGAGTAGTACGAGAACTCCCTCGCCGTCGGCCGGCTAAATCTCCATGGATCTGCTCTCCCCATTTGCTTCATGAACCCTCTCAGTTCCTTTGCCATCGCTGGCAACCTGCCCTTTCTTGAACATGACCGGTCCAGGCTCGGGTTCAGGATTGTATTAAAGTCCCTGCCCATGATCAACTTCCGTGAGTCCAAGTCGGGGGTCTTCCCTAGCATCCTCCTAATAAAATCCACATAGTCCCAATTAGGGGCATACACACTGACCAGGACTACTCTCACCCCTTCGAGCTTACCCCTCACCATAACGAAGCTGCCACCCCCATCCACGACTGTGCCCTCCGCCTCAAATTGCACCCTTTTATTAATCAGAATCGCAATCCCCCTTGTTTAGAATCAAGCTCCAAATGAAAGACCTGACTGACCCAGCCCTTCCTTACCCTAACCTGGTCTGCCACTTTCAGGTGCGTCTCCTGCAACAAGACTATATCCGCCTTCATGAAATGAAAATCGCTTATTGTCACGAGTAGGCTTCAATGAAGTTACTGTGAAAAGCCCCTAGTCGCCACATTCCGGCGCCTGTCCGGGGAGGCTGGTACGGGAATCGAACCGTGCTGCTGGCCTGCTTGGTCTGCTTTATAAGCCAGCGATTTAGCCTTGTGAGCTAAACCAGCTAAATCAGAACCCACAGATGCGCAAACACACGCGCCCTCTTCACTGGCCCGTTTAACCGTCTAACGTTCCAGGTGATCAGCCTGGTTGGGGGGCATTTCGCCCTCCCCCTTTGCCGATCAGCCATCCCCTTTCCTTGGCCATCCCCCCAGCCATGTGTCGTGCTTCCTCTGGCCTGCCTCCACCCATGACCTCCTCACTGTTACCATGCCCAGTTTCCATCCCTGTCAGCAGAACTCTCCCCCCCTCCCCCCCCTCCATCACCCACCACCCCCTAGCAACACCATCCAATCACCTAACCCCTGCTTTAATCTAACTATATGGACACCCCCCACCTCGGCTCCCGTTGACTAGCTGCACTCACCAACCTCGGCACCAGCCCGTCTCCCACCCATTGTTATACCTCGAAAAAAGTTAAGTACAACATGAGGCGAGCAATCGGAGATGGCAGCCTTTTATTGTTTATTTCAAGGAATTGGTCATCTTTAGTGATTAAGGGGGATGGGGGGAATTTAGGTTTTGAGAGAGATTGTTCTACTTTTGGTTTTATAGTTTAAAATTTTTTTTAGAGTGCCCAATTCATTTTTTCAATTAAAGGGCAAAGAGATTGATGCCTGCATCAATGTAGCTGGCAAAGCCCCCAGGCCAAGGAATTGATATATAAGTCCAATATCAGTGGGGCCAACTGCCCCGTAAATTGATAAAATTCAATAGGAAGTCCATCCGGGCCTGGGGCTTTACCCGGCTGCATTGAACCAATACACCCGCAAATGGGTCTTCTGCAAACACACATCAGCATTCAAACTCTTTAGATGAGCGAATATCCTCGCCCTCTTCACTGGGCCATTCAAATCCCTCACGTTCCTTTTTTATAAATAATTTTTATTGACATTTTTTACAGAAAATATAACAACAAACAATGAAAAGCAACAATAAAACACCTGAATAACTGTAACACCCCCAAGACCGTATCAACGCATGTATCACACACCCCCCCCCCACCACCCCCCCCAAACCCAGTAAACAGCCAGAGAATTCAAAAATAAATTAAATTAAAATTAAATAAAATAAGTAAACATAGTCAACACCCCCCCCCCCCCCCCCCCCCCCCCCGGGTTGCTGCTGCTGCTGACCCAGTACCCTATCGCTGAGCCAGAAAGTCGAGGAAAGGTTGCCACCATCTAAAGAACCCTTGTACCGATCCTTTCAGGGCAAATTTGACCTTCTCCAGTTTGATAAATCCCGCCATGTCATTGATCCAGGTCTCCACGCTTGGGGGTCTCGCATCCTTCCATTGTAGCAAGATCCTCCGCCGGACTACTAGGGAAGCAAAGGCCAGCACACCGGCCTCTTTCGCCTCCTGCACTCCCGGCTCCACCCCAACCTCAAAAATCGCGATTCCCCAGCCTGGCTTGGCCCTGGATCCTACCACCCTCGACAGCGTCCTCGCCACCCCCTTCCAGAACTCCCCCAGTGCCGGGCATGCCCAGAACATATGGGCATGGTTCACTGGACTCCCCGAACACCTGACACACCTGTCTTCGCCCCCAAAGAACCTGCTCATCCTAGACCCGGACATGTGGGCCCGATGCAGCACCTTGAATTGGATGAGGCTAAGCTGTGCACATGAGGAGGAAGAGTTAACCCTTTCCAGGGCATCAGCCCATGTCCCATCTTCGATCTGTTCCCCCAGTTCCCCCTCCCACTTAGCCTTTAGCTCCTCTACTGACGCCTCCTCCACCTCCTGCATTACCATGTAGATATCAGATATCTTACCAGCCCCGGCCCAGACTCACGAAAGCACCCTGTCACTCACCCCCCCTCGCGGGAAGCAAAGGGAATCCCTCCACCTGCCGCCGAGCAAACGCCTTTACCTGCAGGTACCTGAACATGTTCCCCGAGGGGAGCTCAAATTTCTCCTCCAACTCCCCCAGGCTCGCAAACCTCCCATCAATTAACAGGTCCCTCAGCTTTCTGATGCCCGCTCTGTGCCAATCCTGGAACCCCCCATCAATGTTCCCCAGGACGAACCGATGGTTCCCCCTTATCGGAGCCTCCATCGAGCCCCCCACTTCCCCCCTATGTCGCCTCCACTGCCCCCAAATCTTGAGGGAAGCCGCCACCACCGGACACGTGGTATACCTCGTAGGAGGGAGTGGCCACGGCGCCGTTACCAGGGCCCCCAGGCTTGTGCCACCACAAGACGCCATCTCCAACCGTTTCCATGCTGCCCCCTCCCCCTCCATCACCCACTTGCGCACCATCGACACATTGGCTGCCCAATAATACCCCGAGAGATTGGGTAATGCCAGCCCCCCACCATCTCTACCCCGCTCCAAGAAGACCCTCTTCACCCTCGGGGTCCCATGCGCCCAAACAAAGCTCATGATACTGCTAGTCACCTTCCTAAAAAAGGCCCTAGGGATAAAGATGGGCAAACACTGAAAGGAACAAGAACCTCGGGAGAACCGTCATTTTGACGGACTGCACTCTACCCGCCAGCGATAGCGGCACCATGTCCCACCTTTTAAATTCCTCCTCCATCTGCTCCTCCAGCCTGGTAAAATTAAGCTTATGGAGAGTCCCCCAACTCCTGGCCACCTGCACCCCCAGGTATCTGAAACTCTTCACTGCCCTCTTAAATGGGAGCCTCCCAATTTCCTCCTCCTGATCACCCGGGTGTACTACAAATACCTCACTCTTGCCCAGATTTAACTTATAGCCCGAGAAGCTCCCAAACTCAGCCAACAGCTCCATCACCCCCGGCATACCCTCTGGGTCCGCCACATACAACGGCAGGTCGTCCACATACAGCGATACCCTATGTTCTTCCCCACCCTGCACCAGGCCCCTCCACCTCCCCGACACCCTCAGCGCCAAAGCTAAAGGTTCTATCGACAGTGCAAAAAGCAAAGGGGACAGGGGGCACCCCTGCCTGGTCCCACGGTAGAGCCTGAAGTACTCTGATCTCCTTCCATTGGTAACTACACTCGCCATCGGGGCCTCATAGAGCAACCTCACCCATTTGATGAACCCCTCCCCGAATCCGAACCGCTCCAGCACCTCCCACAGGTACCCCCACTCAACTCTATCAAACGCCTTCTCCGCATCCAGCGCCACCACTATCTCCGCCTCCCCCTCCACCGCCGGCATCATAATAACATTTAACAATCTCCGCACATTCGTGTTAAGCTATCTACCCTTGACAAATCCTGTCTGATCCTCGTGTATCACCCCTGGCACACAGTCCTCTATCCTGGTGGCCAGGATCTTCGCCAGCAACTTAGCATCAACATTGAGGAGCGAGATAGGCCTGAATGATCCACACTGCAAGGGGTCCTTATCCCGCTTTAGGATCAGAGAGATCAGTGCCCGCGACATCGTCGGGGGCAAAGCCCCCCCCCCCTCCCATGCCTCATTGAAGGCTCGCACCAACAGGAGCCCACCTGATCCGCATACTTTTTACCGAATTCCACCGGGAACCCATCTGGCCCCGGGGCCTTACCTGATTGCATTTGACCAATCCCCCTGATTAGCTCCTCCAACTCTATTGGCGCCCCTAGCCCCTCCACCAGCTCCTCTTGCACCTTTGGGAAACGTAGCCTGTTCATGAAGCTCTCCATCCCCCCCACCCCCCACCCCACCGGTGGCTCCGACCGGTACAGTTCCTCGTAAAAGTCCCTAAAGACCCCATTCACCTCTGCCCCCTTCTGCACCGCATTCCCACCTTTATCTGTCACTCCACCAATTTCACTAGCCGCATCTCGCCTGTGGAGCTGATGCGCCAACACCCTGCTCGCATTCTCCCCATACTCACATTCTGCGCCCTCCTCCACTGTGTCTCTGCCTTTCTGGTGGTCAAAAAGTCGAACGTGGCCTGCAAACTACGCCGTTCCCCCAGCAGCCCCTCCTCCGGGGCCTCCGCGTACCTCCTATCCATATCTAGGAGCTCCCCCACCAGTCTCTCCCTCTCCTTCCTCTCCCTCCTTTCCCTATGGGCCCGGATGGAAATCAGCTCCCCCTGGATCACTGCTTTCAGAGCCTCCCAGACCATCCCCACCCGGACCTCCCCCGTGTCGTTGGTCTCAAGATATCCCTCAATACTTCCCCGGACCCTCCTACACACCTCCTCATCAGCCAGCATCCCCACATCCAGGCGCCACAGCAGGCGCTGGTCCCGCGCCTCTCCCATCTCCAGATCGACCCAGTGCGGAGCATGGTCTGAAATCGCTATGGCCGAGTACTCGGCATCCTGCACCTTCGGGATCAATCCCCTGCTCAGGATGAAAAAATCTATTCGGGAATAAACCCTATGGGCATGAGAGAAAAAGGAATACTCCCGCGCCCTCGGCCTCCCAAACCTCCAGGGATCCACCCCTTCCATCTGGTCCATAAACCCCCTCAGCACCTTGGCCGCTGCCGGCCTCCTACCCGTCCTTGAACTGGACCGGTCCAGTGGGGGATCCAGCACTGTGTTAAAGTGTCCCCCCATGATCAGGCCCCCTGCCTCCAGGTCCGGAATGCGGCCCAACATGCGTCTTCTAAAGCCAGCATCATCCCAATTCGGGGCATACACATTAACCAGCACCACCTTCTCTCCCTGCAGCCTACCCTTCACCATAATATATCTGCCCTCCTTGTCCGCCACCACCTCAGACGCCTCGAACGCCACCCTCTTCCCCACCAGAATCGCCACCCCCCGGTTCTTTGCGTCTAATCCTGAGTGGAAAACCTGCCCCACCCATCCCTTCCTCAGACGAACCTGGTCCGCCACCTTCAAGTGGGTCTCCTGAAGCATAGCCATGTCCGCCTTCAGCCCCTTCAAAGGAGAGAATACCCTAGTTCTCTTAACCGGCCCATTCAGTCCCCTCACGTTCCAGGTGATCAGCCGGAGCAGAGGGCACCCCGCCCCCCTCCCCCTCCGACTAGCCATAGCTCATCGACTGCTCGCCCCAGGCCAGCACAGCCTGCCCGACACGTCCCCCATTACGAAACCGCCTCCCCTCTACCCCCCCCCCCGGCCCACACCAGCTCTCTCCCGGCCCTTCCACCAGCCACCCCACCCTTCTGACGCAGCTCCCTGAATTGCAGCTTCACCCCATCCCCGTACAGAAGAGAAAATAAAAACCAAACCCCCAACATTCCCCACATAACTCAATACCATACCCAACAGACCCCCCCGAAAACAGAGCAAAAACCAGCATAGAAAACACATGTCAAAATTACCAAAACAGCAACAGCAAAAACAGCAACATCCGTAGTGCACCGGACCCCGCAGCCCCCAGACCCTAGTTCGAGTCCAGCTTTTCCGCCTGTACAAAGGCCCACGCCTCCTCCGGGGACTCGAAGTAGTGGTGCCGGTCCTTGTATGTCACCCACAGACGCGCAGGCTGCAGCATTCCAAATTTGACGTGCTTGGCATGCAGCACCGCCTTCGTCCGGTTAAACCCGCCCCGCCGCTTAGCCACCTCCGCACTCCAGTCCTGGTTGATTCGCACTACCGAATTCTCCCACTTGCTGCTCCTCTCTTTCTTGGTCCAATGCAGCACACAATCCCGTTCACTGAATCGATGGAACCCCACCAGCACCGCCCGCGGGGGTTCATTCGTCTTGGGCCTCCCGGCCAGCACTCTGTGGGCTCCCTCAAGCTCCAGGGGCAAGTGGAAGGACCCCGCCCCCATCAACGAGCTCAGCATCGTGGTCACATAAGACGGAAGGTCCGACCCCTCCAGCCCCTCCGCCAGGCCCAGGATCCTCAAATGCTTTCGCCTCGTGCGAAAGTCCAGCTCCTCCAAGCGGTCTTGCCACTTTTTGTGAAGTGCCTCGTGCAACTCCACCTTCTCCACGGCCTCCTCCTCCCACTCAGCGGCCTGCCACTGCAACTCCTGAACGGCCACCCCCTGGGCTGTCTGGGTCTCAAGCAGTTTATTGGTACAGTTTGTAGTCGCATTCAGGGAGTCCAGCAACTCAGCCTTCAGCTCCGCAAAACAGCGCAGAAGAGCAGCTTGCTGTTCCTGCGCCCACTTCCACCAGTCCTCAGGTGCTCCGCCAGCCGCCATTTTGTCCTCCTTCCCCCGCTTTTCCTGGGGAGCTGCTGCCGCCTTTTCCTTTGCCCCACTCCGGCTAAGCACCATAAACTTCAGGGGAATGCTCCTCCAGACACCTTCCCCCACCGGGAATCGTCGAAACAGTGCCATTTGGGGCCCTAAGATAGGCCCGAAAGTCCTTTAATAGCGGGAGCTGCCGAAAGTGCGGCTTAGCTCCGCATCACCGCAACCGGAAGTCTCCAAATCCCTCACATTCCTAGTGGTCAGACGAATTGGGGGCCGTGCATCCCTCCCCCCATTTACCCGAGTCAGCCATTTCCACAAAAGAGCTAGTCCCACAACTACTTAAAAGGTACAGACATTGAGTCCACCCAAGATGGCCATCAAACCCTCCATCAAGATAGAACAAAGAACAAGGTGTCGTCACCGTCAATAAAACTCCAAATCCCCACTTCCACCACATTCAAAGGACCAAACTGTCAGAAGACGAATAACAACTCCTACCTCAACAATCTCAAAATCCAAACAAAACCAAACTCCTAAGCTCATTATCTAAAACCTATATTAAGATAATGAGCTGTGGTTACCCAATCTCTTCACCCCCAATAGCCAACTTCTTCAGCGAGCAGGGCAACACCCGCTCAGGACATATAAAAATAAGTAACCATATCAACCAGCCCCCAGTCCACATCCAACTTTACTGAACAAGAAGAATCAACCATTTTATACAAGTATAAAACCAGGGGCTGGTTTAGCTCACTAGGGGCTGGTTTAGCTCACTCGGCTAAATCGCTGGCTTTTAAAGAAGATCAAGCAGGCCAGCAGCACGGTTCGATTCCCGTACCAGCCTCCCCGGACAGGCGCCGGAATGTGGCGACTAGGGGCTTTTCACAGTAACTTCATTGAAGCCTACTCGTGACAATAAGCGATTTTCATTTCATGAAGGCGGACATAGTCTTGTTGCAGGAGACGCACCTGAAAGTGGCAGACCAGGTTAGGGTAAGGAAGGGCTGGGTCAGTCAGGTCTTTCATTTGGAGCTTGATTCTAAGACAAGGGGGATTGCGATTCTGAATAATAAAAGGGTGCAATTTGAGGCGGAGGGCACAGTCGTGGATGGGGGTGGCAGCTTCGTTATGGTGAGGGGTAAGCTCGAAGGGGTGAGAGTAGTCCTGGTCAGTGTGTATGCCCCTAATTGGGACTATGTGGATTTTATTAGGAGGATGCTAGGGAAGACCCCCGACTTGGACTCACGGAAGTTGATCATGGGCAGGGACTTTAATACAATCCTGAACCCGAGCCTGGACCGGTCATGTTCAAGAAAGGGCAGGTTGCCAGCGATGGCAAAGGAACTGAGAGGGTTCATGAAGCAAATGGAGGGAGCAGATCCATGGAGATTTAGCCGGCCGACGGCGAGGGAGTTCTCGTACTACTCCCACGTCCACAAGGTGTATTCCCAAATTGACTACTTTGTTGTGAGTAGGGACCTGCTGGCCGGAATGGTGGGGGCAGAATATTTGGCAATTGCCATATCGGACCATGCTCCGCACTGGGTAGACCTGCAGTTTTGTAAAGACAGCTTTCAGCGCCTACCATGAAGGCTGGAGGTTCGACTACTCGCGGACGAGGTGTTGTGTGAGAGGCTGAGGAAATGCATGCAGAATTACCTGCAGGTGAACGATACTGGAGAAGTCTCGGCAGCGGTGCTCTGTGAGGCACTGAAGGCAGTGGTGAGAGGGGAGCTGATTTCAATCCGGGCGTACAGGGACAGGACAGATAGGTCAGAGACGGACTGACTGATTAAGGAAATTCTACGGACGGACAGGAATTACGCGGAATCCCAGAGGCCAGAGTTACTCAGGAAACGACAGAGGCTGCAGGCTGAATTTGGGATGCTGACTACAGGCAAGGCTGTAGAGCAGCTCAGAAAGGTAAAAGGTCTGATTTATGAGCATGGGGAGAAGGCCAGTAGAAATCTTGCGCAGCAACTGAAGATGAGGGAAGCGGCTAGGGAAATAGGGAGGATAGGGATGGGGAAGGTAATCTAGTGGGTGATCCAGCAGGGCAGACAATAAGCGATTTTCATTTCATTTCATTTTCAAATACAAACTTATATAAAAGACCCCAACAAGACCCCAGAACTACAAGCCTTCTCCAATAAAAACATAATACAGAACACAATTAAATTGCCCCCAGCCCATGCTTCCTCAAAAAAAGCATCGGCCTCCTCCGGCACCTCAAAATAATAGTCTTTTGAGTTATAAGTCACTCGGAGGCGTGCAGGGTAAACCACCCAAAACCGAACACCACTTTTGGATATCGCTGCCGTGGCCTTGTTGAATGCCTTTCTCCTTTTAGCAAGCTCTGCTCCCACATGCTGATAGAGCCTTATGATGATTGCCCGTGGTGACTCTCCCAGGTGAGACTTCCGCCGGGCCTTGAGAAGTTTCTTAATCGGACAATGATTCTTTGCTTGCTGGCTTCTTCAACCTTGATCTCCCTGGCATTTCCACATTAAGGTGGCCTTATCCCATCAAATGATTTAAATGATCACCCTGACACCCTTCAAAAACTGGGTGGCGGGAGCTGCCTTACGTGCAGTCGCTCTCTACATTCCACCATCGGAAGTAAGTAACCATTCTTTATATGTTGGCCTGGGCTATTGGTTCATTTAAATAGGGGGGAGCTCAGTTAAGGCCAATCCTGATATGCCGGTGAGATGCGCTGTCCAAAAGGAATCGCTGTCTGATGCAACAACCAAATTGTTTTCTTCCCCCTTTTTAATCAAGGGGTATCGATAGTGGCGGACTGGGTCTAAAAATATTGGTTGCCAGGAGACAAAGGGGGCCCACCCACAACTACAATGCTATCATTTAATTTTCATAACGAATAAATAAAATTTTCAAAAAATACATATGGAAAAAAGGGTACAATTAAAAGTTTTGTGGAAAAAATGTGTATTTCTTAGTAATTACAGTGTACATGTACTGTACATATTACTGGCAGTAGATACCAAATGTAAATACAGAATGTTATAATTGAATTATTTATTTATTTTTTAAAATTTTAAGTAATTGGTTGATATTTTTAAATAGTTTACTGCACAATTTACACATTAACAGATAGTTCAAAAGCACAATAGAGCATTGCATGCAGTCCACTATATTAAGAGCAATCGTTTGTGTTCGCTAGATGATTGTGCGAATCAGCCAATAATTGCTTCTGCATCCAATTCATCTAACAATTCCTTTTCAATGGATAGCAACATGTATGATTCCAAATTCTCCTCAGACAGCGAATTTCTTAACCTTGTCTTTCTGATCTTTAGCTTTGAAAATGTCCTCTCACATTGGACTTGAGTAACTGATAGTGTGCAGATGACTTTATAAAGTTCATAAAGGTTATCATATACCTTGTCATGACGTCTGTTGGATGCCAGAATTTTTAGTACACACGATGGGCAAGTGCTGCAAATTTTACAATTGTTGCAACTGGAATCCATATTCTCACCATCATTAAGCAATAGCTTTAATACATCAAAGTTTGAAGCAAAAGAAAACAATTCCAATATTACTTGATCTTTGCTGATTTGTGGAAACAGCTTAATAATACCTTCCAATGCTTCATCTTCAAGGCCCTGCTCTGCAATAGTTTTAAACTTTGCTGGGTCCAAGCAGGACAAATCTTTATACAACTGTTTGTGTTGTACAAAGCGTTATTCTAGTGACTGGACAATGCGATCCATTATTAGGTTAAACACATTTACTCGAAAATCGGCTAGAGAATCTGAGGAATTTCTTTCATCATCAATAAGCTCATCTGCCATTCTTTTCTTCTTCCTCTGCCTCTTAACTGGCAATGCTGTTTCCAACGCAACAATTTCCAATGTTTGAGTTTCATCCATATTCATCTGTGAAATCCTGTCATTACATTTATTTACAAATTCCAAAGCCTTGCTGTGAACCTTATCAAATGTTCTTGTCTGTTCCTTCAACTTTGTTGTAGCTGAATCTACCAAACTCCATGCAGCAAACATATCTAAACCACTTGTCTGTAGATAACTTGATAACGGGTTTGTAGTTTCAAATATATGCAAGTAAGTAAATGCTGTCAATATGGTTTCAAACTTTAGAAGACTTTGAAGTAAAACATTTGCTTCATGTTTTGTTTTTGCATCAAACTTTTCTGAATCTTGTATCATTGATAAGCATGTCAATAGATTTACGAAAGTACTGGCAGGGGCATCATCAAAACGTCCAAATATAGTTGTTGCTGCATTGGATTTTCTTGACCATCTGGTCTCACCAATTAGCTTTAATCGTTTCATTTTTTCTTGTCCTAGATGTTTTCCAACAACTTCTGTCCATACAGCCATTCTCTTGTATGATTCTTTCACAAAAGTTGCTATATTCTGGAGCAAATTGAAAAAAGAAACTGCAGGCACACAACATTTTGTTGTTTCAGTTATCACCAAATTCAAGACATGGGCATAGCACCATATATGAACATGTTGATCAGCCACATCAGCAATTTTACTTTGTAAACCATTATACTGGCCATGGTAGCTTGCAGCGCCATCTGTGCTACCAGATAAACATTTTTTGGGGTCAATTTTAAGATGCTGTAATGTTTCAATCAATAGATCAAAAAGTCCCTGTCCTGTACCATCATTACTTGGCACAACTGAAAGTAGTCGCTCACAGATAATACCTTTAAGCACATACCGAATAATAATGCTAAACTGATCGATGGATGAATGATCTTATGTTGAATCAACCTGAATAGAATAATATTTTGCTTGAGAAACTTCATGACTAATTCTTTCTTGTATCATAGTCTTCATAATTTTGATTAACATGTTTATAGTTGTTTTACTCAGGTATGTAACAAGTCCACCACGGCCTTTACTTTGAGCCTTTCCTTGTTGCTCTAATCGTTTGATTCTTTGTTTAGACTTGTTTTGCACTGCAGAAACGTGAGCTGCCATAATGGGGTCATATTTTGCCATCAACTGCACTGTAGCTAAAACATTGCCATGATTCAGAACCTCATTATCTAGAGTGTAGGCCGATTCATTTCTGTGACCTTGAAAAGGAAGTGCTTGCTTGCCTAACATCTTTATGATGTCTATAATCCTCATGACAATACTTCTCTGCTTCAATACTTCTTCTTTCCTTTTAATTAGTGATGCTGCAAAAAATTTATCTAAGGTGCCATCATTAACCACACTGATATATTGCTGAGCATTTCTGACATGTGTTGTTGTCGATTCATGTAAAGTCAAGCTCTGGCTAATACGCCTGTACTCACTAAAGCCACGTTCAAAGGGTTATGGATTACAAGTGTTGGGAAACTCAAAGGCAAAGCAGTATGAACAATGTAAGCATCTATTTTCTTTGTTATATGTTAGCCATTTTCTTGGGACTGAGTTATTCATAATTTTCCTCTCATACAAACGAGCATCAAATGGCAGATCATCAAGTGGCTGAAGTGGATGTTCACCAAAAAGCTGTTTTAGCTTTGCTCGTGATAGATATTGGAAGATTCCAGTAATTGATCTTTCATTTTCTTGCGTAGGTTCATTTACTGGATGTGCTTCAGAAACCAAGTCATTTATGCTTGAAGGAATATCTGATTCCCTGTCACTAGTTGAAGCTATGTGTTCAGATGTTGCAACTACAGGCAGTACAGATACCGGAACAAGGAAGCCAGAAGAAATATTGGGCCTGGGTTGATTAGTAATGGATGCACTTGTATTTGTCTCTACATTCAAAGTAGATCCTCTCTGTTCTTGTAACTCGCATGTCATTGCATCATCACCATGAGCATTGTTTCTTGCTTCTTGATTATTTGTTGCAGAACTGGATATTGATGTGGATTGTGCTTGTGGTATTATAAACTCTGTAATAGGCCTGCATCGCTTGGCTGATTCCTTCCTTTCTGCTTCTTTTTGTCTTTGCGTTTTAGTGACCCAGATTTATGCTTTTTCTTTTCCATGCTGGTAGGGGTAATATTCCTGAAATAAAAACTTAATTAAAAATAGCCCACATTGGGAAAAATGAATATTGATGATTGCAAGAATAACTTGAAGGAACGCCAGATAAACCCCTTCTTACTTTTTTTTAAAATTTAGATTAGCCAATTATTTTTTCCAATTAAGGGGCAATTTAGCGTGGCCAACCCACCTACTCTGCACATTTATGGGTTGTGGGGGCGAAACCCACGCAGACACGGGGAGAACGTACAAACTCCACACGGACAGTGACCCAGAACTGGGATTGAACCTGGGACCTCAGCGCCGTGAGGCGGGTGTGCTAACCACTAGGCCACCGTGCTGCCCTGATAAACCCCTACTTGATAAAAAATATAAAATAACTTACTTACACTTCAATAGGCTATGTTGATTAGTCAATATTACTGTGGCCTATGCAGCTTCAGAAGAGGAGACAATCCACTGTCCAGTGTTCACACCAGCAAGCAACTGAGACAACTGTTGAAACTTAGAAGTTTGGTCCGACTATAGTAAGACATTAAGAATGGTCCCACGACCAAAGTTAACATGTCCAGTTTGATACCAGTGTAGTGTTACAAGTCGCAACCCTTTGAGTTTACCGATCATGGCTTATCACTTCAATATCTTTGACCTCATGATTCACGGTCAAAGGTACCGCTTCTCCTTTTCGGTGACCTCACGACCCTATGTACTGCTTGATATCCTTTCAAGTTGCCGACCATCTCAAATCACGAACTGTAACTTTATCTTTAAATTCACACACTCTTGCTGAAAACGTGGATTTCCAACTATGTCCGACCCGGGTGAACCAAACCCCCCCCCCCCCCCCCCCACTCCTTTTCACATCCGTTTAACACTGCTTTGTTTCCTTCATACACTGAGTGATTATTTGTTTGTTTCTTTATTGCATTTTTATTTGGTATTGCTCTTTTTAAAAACAATTATATTTTATTAAGTTAGAATACAAATCTCAGGAAAGAAGTTGGAGATTTATTTATCTAATGAATTATAATTTCAGAGTTTCATGGGCCCCTTCTTGGCTCTCCGGGCCCCGGACCGATGTACCGGCTGAACCAAGACTACTGCTTGATATCCTTTGAAGTTGCTGACCATCTCAAATCATGAATTGTAACTTTATCTTTAAATTCACACACTCCTGCTGAAAACATGGAATTTCCTTAATAATGCCCGACCCGGGCCCCCCTATTCCACATCCTTCCACTACCTCCCCTGCTACGTTCCTTTTCATGCACTGCTTATTTGTGTCCTATTCTCTTTTTTTTCTTATTCCTTTTTATTACTAAAACAGTTGACTGTGTTTGTTTCTTTATTGCATTTTTATTTGATATGGGGGCCCACTTCATCAGGGGCCCCTTGCCATTGGGCAAGCTGACACCCTGGCCAGTCCGCCAATGGGTATCGAGGCCAATTATAGTCTCCCTAACACTGTCTAGATGCGATCAGCAAGGACGAGTGATTCAACATTTTATTTATTCTTGGGATGTAGGTCACTCTTTTAGGGCTGCACTTATCACCTATTTTTAGTTGGTCTGAGCAAGGGGCGGAGCAAGGGCCTTCAGCAGATGCTTGTACTGATGGAGCTCCCACAATGATATTAGGTGAGGGTGGATATTGACTCCACAACATGAAAGAAATAATGATGCATGTCTGTCAAGTTGGTGCATGGCTTGGAAAAAATTATCAGATGATGGTGTTCCTACAACAATGCTGCATTTGTCCCTCTTGATGGTAGAGTTAAGAGGGGATTGAGGTGCTATTAAACTAATCTTTGTGAATTGATGTAATGACCCTCCAGATTGTATATTATGCGTGATTGATTAGATGGAGATTTCTTTGTTCTAATTGCTCCATCAGCACGGTAGCATTGTGGGCAGCAAGATAGCATTGTGGATAGCACAATGGCTTCACAGCTCCAGGGTCCCAGGTTCGATTCCGGCTTGGGTCACTGTCTGTGCGGAGTCTGCACATCCTCCCCGTGTGTGCGTGGGTTTCCTCCGGGTGCTCCGGTTTCCTCCCACAGTCCAAAGATGTGCAGGTTAGGTGGATTGGCCATGCTAAATTGCCCTTAGTGTCCAAAATTGCCCTTAGTGTTGGGTGGGGTTACTGGGTTATGGGGATAGGGTGGAGGTGTTGACCTTGGGTAGGGTGCTCTTTCCAGGAGCCGGTGCAGACCCGATGGGCTGAATGGCCTCCTTCTGCACTGTAAATTCTATGAACCTCTATGAACCATTGGTGGCTGTGCCTTCTGTTCGTGAGGCTCCAAACTCTGGAATTCTCTCCCTGCACATTTCCACCTCACCTTCCTCCATTCAAACACTTTTAAAACCTTTTTGACCAAGCTTTTGGTCATCCAACCTAATATGTCCTTTGTGGCTGGGCATTGTTTATTTTGAAAAATATTTTTATTCTCCATTTTCACATTTTCTTCAGAATTTACCCCTCACCAACAAACAGTAAATGGTAATGAATACAATGTCAATCACCCTACCACCAACAACGATCCCATCCTCCCACCACACCCCAAATAACGGCCCACCTGACAATATAAGCATCAAATAAAACTAAACCTCCCAAGGAGGCAAAAAGGAATCGCGAATCGCCCCTGATCACCGTTGACACATATAGTCCACCCCCCCAATCCCTCCCCTAATATTCAATGCCATCCAATCCCCGAAGGAGTACCGTGAATGGCACCCATGAATAGTTGACACCCCCCTACCACCCCTCCCAGACTCCTCCCCTCCACTTCCTCTTGTAAACTCCTCCCCCCAACCTCGGTTCCTTCCCCCAACTTTTCTCCCTGGCTAGACTCACCAAAACCTGTTCTACCAGGCTCTGATGGCCGCAGCCCTTCCCCCACCTCACTCACATTCACTGGCCGGTTGAGGCCCCTGCCCGGGTCTCCTTCTCCTTTGCCCGGTCCCAGGAAATCCAAAAAATCCGCTTTAGATTGGATTGGATTGGATTGGATTTGTTTATTGTCACGTGTACCGAGGTACAGTGAAAAGTATTTTTCTGCAAGCAGCTCAACAGATCATTCAGTACATTGGAAGAAAGGGAATTGAACAGAATTCAAGAAAGTACATGAGAACACACAACCCCAGCATACACACCCAAGACCTAAAGAACCATCATTGCAAATGAAAGTCCGAACGCTTGTCCAAATATACAGCGTCGACTCATTTAGTCGACCCCAACACACAGTGAAAAAATAAAGTTACATGAGGCTACATCAGTACACGACCCGCTCTCAGTCCCATTTCTCAATTCTGCCACAGACCTTCTGCCTTCGCAAACCCCTCCCCTGGCCACACCGGTCCCTTGGGGGGTCACCCCGACACCATCAGCCGGCACCATCAGGAGAGTGGGGACTTGTATTACACATTAAACACCCTTCTGCACAACCAGTATGATGCCTCTGTCACTTTCTTCAGCAATGCGGGACGACCTCCGAACCCTTGGCCCATCTCTATAGGCATCGCCTCCTCCTTGTGGCATCCATTAGCACTTCGGCCGTGGACATGTCCCCGAGGTTGTGGCCCACTCCCTGGATGTTCGAATGTTGGCCTCTGCGTGTGTATGTTGCCTCTTGCAGTGTTCACGCGCAGTGTCCAGGCATCAAGATGTGATTGGGATGCTAGGCAATGACTCCCACATGCTACATGGCCCGCCCACCCATGGGAATCCACATGGGTTGTGTGAAATGCTCACTTAACCATGATTGCCAATTCCTATTAGCAATAGCCTTGAGCCACACAGCCAGAGGCCTCGGCAGTCGGCAGGGGTTATGGGTAGTTGTTGGGGCAGATGGGGAGGGACAAGGGTTTCCCCAGGAACGGGTACACACAATCCAGAGTTTGGCATGGTGGTGCCGCGAGTGGTTGCCCCTCATTTGTTCCCCCAGTGCCTCCACCCCCACCCTCCTATGGGATGGTCCCCCACCCCCAGCCAAGGATCTCCTATACCCACCGAGAACAGGGGCCCCAATCCCAGCACCTCTGGGTTCTTTGTCTTTGACCAAAGATGGCTACTCACCTCCCTGACTCCCCACCGAAGCCCTTCCGCCAGGGTCACATTTTTCAAAAGGAGTACTAATCAGCGTTAGTGTGACAACTTGCTGGGGAGGCCGCTGAATGACAGGAGACCATTGGATATGGTGTGGCTCTCGTTAATTGTACGAAAATAGAACATAGAACATTACAGCGCAGTACAGTACCTTCGGCCCTCAATGTTGCCCCGATCTGTGAAACCACTCTAAAGCCCATCTACACTATTCCCTTATCATCCATATGTTTATCCAATGACCATTTAAATGCCCTTAATGTTGGCGAGTCCACTACTGTTTCTGGCAGGGCATTCCACGCCCTTACTACTCTCTGAGTAAAGAACCTACCTCTGACATCTGTCCTATATCTATCTCCCCTCAATTTAAAGCTATGTCCCCTCGTGCTGGACATCACCATCTGAGGAAAAAGGCTCTCACTGTCCACCCTATTTAATCCTCTGATCATCTTGTATGCCTCAATTAAGTCACCTCTTAACCTTCTCTATAACAAAAACAGCCTTAAGTCCCTCAGCCTTTCCTCATAAGATCTTCTCTCCATACCAGGCACATCCTGGTAAATCTCCTCTGTACCCTTTCCAATGCTTCCACATCCTTCCTATAATGCAGCGCCCAGAACTGCACGCAATACTCCAAATGCGGCCGCACCAGAGTTTTGTACAGCTGCAACATGACCTCATGGCTCCGAAACGCAATCCCTCTACCAATAAAAGCGAACACACCATACGCCTGCTTAACAACCCTATCAACCTGGGTGGCAACTTTCAGGGATCTATGTACATGGACACCGAGATCTCTCTGTTCATCCACACTACCAAGAATCTTACCATGAGCCCAGTACTCTGTATTCCTGTTACTCCTTCCAAAATGAATCACCTCACACTTTTCTGCATTAAAATCCATTTGCCACCTCTCAGTCCAGCTCTGCAGCTTATCTATGTCCCTCTGTAACCTGCAACATTCTTCCGCCCTGTCCACAACTCCACCGACTTTAGTGTCATCTGCAAATTTACTCAACCATCCTTCTACACCCTCCTCCAGGTCATTTATAAAAATGACAAACAGCAGTGGCCCCAACACAGATCCTTGTGGTACACCACTAGTAACTGAACTCCAAGCTGAACATTTCCCATCAACAACCACCCTCTGTCTTCTTACAGCTAGCCAATTTCTGATCCAAACTGCTAAATCACCCTGAATCCCATGCCTCCGTTTTTTCTGCAGTAGCCTACCGTGGGGAACCTTATCAAACACTTTACTGAAATCCATATACACCACATCAACTGCTTTACCCTCGTCCACCTGTTTGGTTTAAGGTTTGTGAGGCACAAAACCGTGTTGACTATCCCTAATCAAATTATTCCTTTCTAGATTATTATAAATCCTATCTCTAATAAACCTTTCCAAGACTTTGCCCACAACAGAAGTAAGGCTCACTGGTCTATAGTTACCAGGGTTGTCTCTACTCCCCTTCTTGAACAAATGGGACTTAAGTGGTGATAATTGGTTCATCGCCAAGCTGTGGCGAGATCCCGATTTCACCTGTGGGAGTGGGCCGGTTGCATCACAAACTATTTGGTGCCTGGCGCGGTTCTCCTTTTTGGCCTCTCCCGCTATTTACCGGCCTGGTTTCACTTGAACGAGAGTGTAACGAGGCCGGAGAATCGTGCCCAGTGCATTTCAATGATTCTTTTGCAACCAACAGTTGACCAAAAGTATGACTAACTGGAACTTTTATTTTTTCTGTGTCTTTGTTGATTTTTATTTTTTCCTCCAGTGTTTGTGTTTAAGCAGAGACTACTGATGATTGTACTGAGGTTGGGAGTGGTCAATATTACAAATAGCCCAAATAACCTCCAGAGCAGTACAGCGTGGTATTCTCCCTATTCATGGTCACTAGTTAAATATGTGGCTGAGCCACTGCGACTTTTATCCGTTTCCCTTCTTCGCTTCATTAATCACTGACTCATACTGAGGTATGACCCTGCAAGCTCTCCAGTATTTTGGCCGAGAGTTCATCCTTCGTCTGTGTCTAGACAAAATGTCAAGAACAACTTGCATTTAAAAAGTGACTTGACATGTGGAAAATGTCCCAAGGACACTTCAGACAGAGGGGAAGAAAAAAAATGGTTCATTATTGGTTTATGGTTTTGGAGCTATGCTTCCTTGTGTCATTACCACAGCTCCCCTGTCCCGTAATTTATTTGCAGAGGTTAGTTATACCTTTTCCACTGTCATGACAGCCATAGAACATAGAACATAGAACATAGAACGATACAGCGCAGTACAGGCCCTTCGGCCCTCGATGTTGCACCGACATGGAAAAAATCTAAAGGCCATCTAACCTACACTATGCCCTTATCACCCATATGCTTATCCAATAAATTTTTAAATGCCCTCAATGTTGGCGTGTTCACTACTGTTGTAGGTAGGGCATTCCACGGCCTCACCACTCTTTGCGTAAAAAACCCACCTCTGACCTCTGTCCTATATCTATTACCCCTCAATTTAAGGCTATGTCCCCTCGTGCTAGCCACCTCCATCCGCGGGAGAAGGCTCTCGCTGTCCACCCTATCTAACCCTCTGATCATTTTGTATGCCTCTATTAAGTCACCTCTTAACCTTCTTCTCTTTAACGAAAACAACCTCAAGTCCATCAGCCTTTCCTCATAAGATTTTCCCTCCATACCAGGCAACATCCTGGTAAATCTCCTCTGCACCCGTTCCAAAGCTTCCACGTCCTTCCTATAATGAGGCGACCAGAACTGTACGCAATACTCCAAATGCGGCCATACTAGAGTTTTGTACAATTGCAACATGACTTCATGGCTCCGGAACTCAATCCCTCTACCAATAAAGGCCAACACACCATAGGCCTTCTTCACAATCCTATCAACCTGGGTGGCAACTTTCAGGGATCTATGTACATGGACACCGAGATCCCTCTGCTCATCCACACTACCAAGAATTTTACCATTAGCCAAATATTCCGCATTTCTGTTATTCTTTCCAAAGTGAATCACCTCACACTTCTCCACATTAAACTCCATTTGCCACCTCTCAGCCCAGCTCTGCAGCTTATCTATGTCCCTCTGTAACCTGCAACATCCTTCCGCACTGTCTACAACTCCACCGACTTTAGTGTCGTCTGCAAATTTACTCACCCATCCTTCTGCGCCCTCCTCTAGGTCATTTATAAAAATGACAAACAGCAACGGCCCAGAACAGATCCTTGTGGTACGCCACTCGTAACTGAACTCCATTCTGAACATTTCCCATCAACTACCACTCTCTGTCTTCTTTCAACTAGCCAATTTCTGATCCACATCTCTAAATCACCCTCAATCCCCAGCCTCCGTATTTTCTGCAATAGCCGACCGTGGGGAACCTTATCAAACGCTTTACTGAAATCAATATACACCACATCAACTGCTCTACCCTCGTCTACCTGTTCAGTCACCTTCTCAAAGAACTCGATAAGGTTTGTGAGGCATGACCTACCCTTCACAAAACCATGCTGACTGTCCCTAATCATATTATTCCTATCTAGATGATTATAAATCGTATCTTTTATAATCCTCTCCAAGACTTTACCCACCACAGATGTTAGGCTCACCGGCCTATAGTTACCGGGGTTATCTCTACTCCCCTTCTTGAACAAAGGGACCACATTTGCTATCCTCCAGCACTATTCCTGTAGCCAATGATGACCTAAAAATCAAAGCCAAAGGCTCAGCAATCTCTTCCCTGGCTTCCCAGAGAATCCTAGGATAAATCCCATCCGGCCCCGGGGACTTATCTATTTTCACCTTGCCCAGAATTGCCAACACTTCTTCCCTACGCACCTCAATGCCATCTATTCTAATAGCCTGGGTCTCAGCATTCTCCTCCACAATATTATCTTTTTCTTGAGTGAATACTGACGAAAAGTATTCATTTAGTATCTCGCTTATCTCCTCAGCCTCCACACACAACTTCCCACCACTGTCCTTGACTGGCCCTACTCTTACCCTAGCCATTCTTTTATTCCTGACATACCTATAGAACAGTACAGCACAGAACAGGCCCTTCGGCCCTCGATGTTGTGCCGAACAATGATCACCCCACTTAAACCCACGTAACCCGTATACCCGTAACCCAACAATCCCCCCATTAACCTTACACTACGGGCAATTTAGCATGGCCAATCCACCTAACCCGCACATCTTTGGACTGTGGGAGGAAACCGGAGCACCCGGAGGAAACCCACGCGCACACGGGGAGGACGTGCAGACTCCACACAGACAGTGACCCAGCCGGGAATCGAACCTGGGACCCTGGAGCTGTGAAGCATTGATGCTAACCACCATGCTACCGTGAGGCCCCCTATAGAAAGCTTTTGGGTTTTCCTTGATCCTACCTGCCAAAGACTTCTCATGTCCCCTCCTTGCTCGTCTCAGCTCTCTCTTTAGATCCTTCCTCGCTTCCTTGTAACTATCAAGCGCCCCAACTGAAACTTCATGCCTCATCTTCACATAGGCCTCCTTCTTCCTCTTAACAAGAGATTCCACTTCTTTGGTAAACCACGGTTCCCTCGCTCGACCCCTTCCTCCCTGCCTGACTGGTACGTACTTATCAAGAACATGCAATAGCTGTTCCTTGAACAAGCTCCACATATCCAGTGTGCCCAACCCTTGCAGCCTACTTCTCCAACCAACACATCCTAAGTCATGTCTAATGGCATCATAATTGCCCTTCCCCCAGCTATAACTCTTGCCCTGCGGGGTATACTTATCCCTTTCCATCACTAACGTAAAGGTCACCGAATTGTGGTCACTGTTTCCAAAGTGCTCACCTACCACCTACCTCCAGATCTAACACCTGGCCTGGTTCATTACCCATCAGTTAATTCTGGCATGTTGTCATTGCTGAACCACTAAAGGAGTGAAACATCTTCCATCAAATTTGAACTAACATATTGTACATTTACATTGCTCTGCCATGCCAGAGCCGTCATCCCAGGGGCTGGATTCTCCGATTCTGGGGCTATGTCATCACGCCGGAGTGGGAACGGTGGTGTTTTACGCCAGAGTAAATGGCGCAAAATGGCCACCTATTCCCCATTTTGCTGGGGGCTAGCATGCCGGCAGCATAGAGCACCCGGCTCTAGCTGCCGATATGCCCCAGAGAATTGCTTTGTCCGTGACCGTGCATGCGCACAGCGGTAGCCTGCAGCAGCCGCCCCGTGCTACATGGCGGTGGCCGCTCGCGGACACTGCCTGCAAAATAGTCCCCCACCCCTTCAGCTGGCTCGCACGCCACAGACCACCCCCCCCCCCCCTCCACAGTGCCCCCAGCTGTGAATAAGGCCCCCCCCTGCCCGGGGATTGGCCCTCCCTCGACTGTGGCAGCGCTAGACTGAGTCAGCAGCCGCCACGCCGAGTTCCCGACAGGTGAGACCATGAGAGACCCACACCGTAGGGAACTCGGCCGGTCGGGGACGGAGCATCTGAGCGGCAATGTCCTGAGGCTGTCGATACATGGTGCGGCGTACTCAGAGCACGTCGTTTTGGAGGGGGTGGAGCATTGCGAAAGCGGCGCCACCCCTGATTTGGTTGGGAACTCGGATTGTTCGGTCATTCGAGAATCCAGCCCCAGGTCGCATAAAGCAAACATGTTATTTCCAAAGAAGTCTGAGGATTCAGGGTAAACCATTTCGGACAGATATAAGGAGACATTTGTTCACCCAAAGAATGGTGAGCCTGTGGAATTCATTACCACAGGAAGTAGTTGATGCTAAGCATTAAATATATTCAAGAGGCGGCTAGATATAGCACTTGGGGAGAATGGGATCAAAGGCTATGGGGAGAAAGCAGGATTAGGCTATGGGGAGAAAGCAGGATTAGGCTATTGAGTTGGATGATCAGCCATTTTTTTGTTTACAAATTTAGGGTATCCAATTATTTTTTTCCAATTAAGGGGCAATTTAGCGTGACCAATCTACCTAGCCTGCACATCTTTGGGTTGTGGGGGCGAAACCCACGCAAACACGGGGAGAATATGCAAATTTCACACGGACAGTGACCCAGGGCCGGGATCGAACCTGGGGCCTCGGCGCCGTGAGGCAGCAGTCCTAATCACTGCGTCACTGCCCAGATGATCAGCCATGATCGTGATGAATGGCGGAGTACGCTCAAAGGCCCAAAAAGCCTCTCCCTGCTCCTATCTTCTATGTAGATATGTATCTATGTATGTGAGCCCATTTCCATCTTGTTTTGGTTTGATCTGAACTGTTTTGCATGCACCTCTGCATCCACAGGATGTTATTGTCTCATTGAAAGGGGGGGCTCAGTGGCACAGTGATTAGCACTGGTGTCTCACAGTGCCAGGGACTCGGGTTCAATTCCAGCCTTGGGTCACTGTCTGTGTGGAGTTTGCACTTTCTCCTTTTGTCTGCGTAGGTTTCCTCCGGGTACTCCAGTTTCCTCTCACAGTCCAAAGATGTGCCAGTTAGATGGATTGGCATGCTAAATTGCCTCTTAGTGTCCAAAAAGTTAGGCGGGGTTACTGGGTTACGGAGATAGGGTGGAGGCGTGGGCTTAATTAGGATGCTCTTTCCAAGGGCCAGTGCAGACTCGATGGCCCGAATGGCCTCCTTGTGCACTGTAAATTTGATGATTCTGTGAAAACAAGCTCTCTTTTAGGTACTGGCCACACTGAAAACTCTGCGGCGGCATTGCCACTCTGACCTTAACTGACAGAGTCAAAGATCACCTCTCCGAAGCATCCAAAAACGGACAGTGTGTGAAATTGAATATAAATGTTGCTCTTTCTCTCGGACAAAGCCTG
Source organism: Scyliorhinus canicula (assembly GCF_902713615.1). Classification (NCBI taxonomy): domain Eukaryota; kingdom Metazoa; phylum Chordata; class Chondrichthyes; order Carcharhiniformes; family Scyliorhinidae; genus Scyliorhinus; species Scyliorhinus canicula. Next base: position 140,969,112 of record NC_052146.1, on the reverse strand, counting down.
ATTGTACTTCAAAATGCAACCAAGGACAGGAACAGGGTTGAAGCAAAAACAGAAAGCAATGGGAACACTCAGCAATTTCTATACTTGGAACAGGGACTTGCACTTTCTCCAGAGTGTTACCACGCCTGTTGAATGCTTCCAGGATTTTCCGGTTTTGTTTCAGATTTCCAGTATCCACGGTATTTTGCTGTGTTCTCGGAACACACTTTTACCAGATTCCTGAAACCGGTGACTTGACTGGAGCAGTTCCAGAGCTGCACATGGCCTCTCATCTACATGCCAAATACTTGATGGGATGAGCATTGGTACCATGGTTGACCATAGGGATCATCACAGTTAAGGAAAATCCTGTCCTCAGTCTCAGGCAGGAGGGGCGAGTGGGCAGGAAGGCACTCATGGCTGATGTTATATTTTCTGATGACTAAAGTGGCAGTCTTCGAGGAGAATCATAACCTCCACCACAGCCCCAGCTTTTTTGCAATCCAACTCAAGGTGGATTAAGGATGGGTTACACTGAGACTTTCCCGGTCTGTTTGCCTCAGTACTACCCCACGTGTTGCACAATGCACTCGGGAAGCTCCACAGTAAACTTGCTTAAGTTTACGAAAGTGAAGCTGAAGGTAAAGGATAAAAATTTCAATCGGCAAACTTGGTCGGCAGCACAATACCTCCCTTACTTAGTTTCTTTCCTTCCCTTACATTTTTATAAAATCATGAAACATTTCACAATTTTTATAAAATCATGCAACATTTCACTTTAGCAATACAACACTTTGAAAATAAAAGCATCATTGAGGAAATGGTTGCATGCAGTTCTGAAGCTGCATTAATAGTGTGCTCTTTAAGGTTATGGAACTAGAATTAAGGTTTTTATTTGTGCACTGCATGACACTGAACTTTAACAAAAAAAGTCTGCTGTCTTGAATTAAACTGTGGGGGTTCTTCCCATAGCAAGCTGAAGGCTGTGACCGTCTACTTGTAATGGATTCTGAATTGCTGTGGGCTGCACTCATGTGCGAGAGTCGAGCCTGACTGATTGTGTTCCACAGCAGATGGGGAGAGATCCAGCGCTAGTTCTTTATCTCAGAGAACATCTTCATGACATATTGTGGTTCCCATGGAAACATTCAATTTGAAAGCAAATGAACTGAAATGACCAGGGATTGGACGGTGGTGCGCCTGGAAAGTGATGACACTAGCCTTGTAATAATTAATTCAGGATCAACTTGGAGGATGTGGTGTCAAGGCTGCTGGGAAACTAAAACATCGAATCTTACAATGCTGTAGGATGCCATTCAGCTTATAGTGCCGGTGTTGGTTCTTTGAAAGAATTGTCAAATATAGTCCCCAAACCCTAGTTTTTTTCTCCCATGACCCTCGTCATCCTGTACTTCCCTGGAGTGGAGAAACTACGACATCTTCTTCGCAGCCTTCAACACGTCATAGATGAAGACCAACATTTTGCCAAGACCATCCCCACACCCCCACTACTTGCCTTCAAACAACCGCGCAACCTCAAACAGACCACTGTTTGCAGCAAACTACCCAGCCTTCAGGAGAACAGGGACCACGACACCACACAACCCTGCATGGCAATGTATGCAAGATGTGCCAGATCATCGACATGGATACCACTATTACACGTGAGAACACCACTCACCAGGTGCGCGGTGAGTACTCGCGTGATCGGCCAACGTTGTCTACCTCATACGCTACAGGAAAGGATGTCCCGAAGCGTGGTACATTGTTGAGACCACGCAGATGCCGCAACATCGATTAACAGACATCATGCGACAACCACCAGACCGGAATGTTCCCTTCCAGTCGGGGAACACTTCAGCAGTCAAGGGCATTCATCCTCTGATCTTTGGGTCAGAGTTCTCCAAGGCGGCCTTCAGGACGTGCGACAACACAGAATCGCCAAGCAGAAACTGATTGCCAAGTTCCGCACACATGCGTACGACTTCAATCGAGACCTTGGATTCATGGCGCACTACATTCACACATACCATCTGGCCTGGGCTTGCGAAATCCTACCAACTATCCTGGGTGAGACAATTCACACCTCTTGAACCTGTGCTTATCCCTCTGTCCAGTTGCACTATCTGGACCTGTAAAGACTTAATTACTTGCAAAGAGTCGCATTCAAAGTATCATCTTGCATCATTGACTTTGTCTATATATGTGTTTGTGGAACCTACCTCTTCACTCACCTGTTGAAGGAGCTGCGCTCTGAAAGCTAGTGATTCCAAATAAACCTGTTGGACTTTAACCTGGTGCTGTAAGACTTCTTATTGTGCTCTCCCCAGTCCAACGCCGGCATCTCCACATCATGTCCTGACACTTGAAACACTTACCTTCTGCTCTAAGGAGAACAACCCCAGGTTCTTCAATTTCTCCACATAGCTGAGGTCCCTCATCCGTGGTGGGATCTGCACTGGCTTTGACATCTCCCTACTATGTGATACTCAGAACTGTCCATTCTTGCTCTACCCTGCATTCTCCTCGTTGTATGAGAACTGGTGTCCATCCTCCTCCTCCAGCACGTCGCTGCTCTGCTTCGCGATGTTGTGGAGGACGCAGCAGGACACCACAATGTGGGCAACCCTCCCAGCGCCGTACAGGAGGGCCCCTCCAGAGTGGTCCTGGCACCTTAACCACACCTTCATGATGCTGAAGTACTGTCGTTGAATTGGATCTCTGCGTCTGTCTGTTGTCTCCAGATAGTTGTCATCAGCCACGACCGCAGCAGATAACCCCTGTTGCCCAGGAGCCAACCCCCCAGCCAGGAGTACGCCTTGAAGAGGTTGGGAATCGTCGAGTGTGCCAGGATGAAGGCGTCATGCACATTGCCCGGGTATCGGGCGCAGACGTGCATGATGCACGTCTGATGAACTTAAGATCATTAGAACTAGGAGGAGGAGTAGGCCGCCTGGCACCTCAAGCCTGCTCCGCAATTCAATAAGATCATCGCTGATCTATTTGTGGACTCAGCTCCACTTACTTGCCTGCTCTCCATAACCGTTTATTTCATTATTGTTCAAAAATCTATCTATCTTTGCCTTAAAAACATTTAATGAGGTAGCCTCAACCGCTTCACTGGGCAGAGAATTCCACAGATTCACAACTCTTTGGGGGAAGTAGTTCCTCCTCAACTCAGTCTTAAACCTGCTCCCTCTTATTTTGGGGCTATGCCCCCTAGTTCTAGTTTCACCCACCAGTGGAAACAACCTCCCTGCTTCTATCCTATCTATTCCCTTCAGAGTTTTATATGTTTCTATATGTTTTATATGTTTCCCAGTCTACTTAGTATATCCTCATAAACTAATCCTCTCAACTCCGGAATTAATCTAGTGAATCTCCTCTGCATACCCTCAAGTGCCTGCACATCCTTTCTCAAGTAAGGAGATCAAAACTATACACAGTACTTCAGGTGTGGCCTCACCAGTACCATATACAGCTGCAACATAACCTCTCTGGTTTTAAACTCCATCCCTCCAGCAATGAAGGACAAAATTCCATTTGCCTTCTTAATTACTTGCTGCACCTGTAAACCAACCTTTTGCAATTCATGCACTAGGACACCCTCTGCATAGCAGCATTTTTTTATCATTTAAATAATAGTCCATCAACTCCAGATCATTATGTAAATTGTAAACAATTGCGGACCCAACACTGATCCCTGAGGTGCACCACTAGCCACTGATCGTCAACCAGAAAAAAACATTTATCCCCACTCTTTGTTTATCCTCTAACTGTGCTAAAACATTACCCGTATTTTATGCAGCACCCTTTTGTGTGGTACCTTCTTGGATGCCTTCTTGAAATCCAGATACACCACTACCACCGGTTCCCCGTTGTCCACCGTGCTCCCCGTTGTCCACCGTGCTCCCCGTTGTCCACCGTGCTCGTAATATCCTCAAAGAATTCCAATAAATTAGTGCAACATGACCTGCCTGTCATGAACCTCTGCTGCAACTGCCCAATAGGACAATTTCTATCCAAATGTCTCACTATTTTTTCCTTAACGACAGATTCAAGCATTTTCCCACTACAGAAGTTAAGCTAACTGGCATATAATTATCCGCCTATTGTCTACCTCCTCTTTTAAACAGTGGCGTCACATTTGCTGTTTTCCAATTTGCTGGAACTGCAAACTTTGGTAAATTACTACGAGGGCATTTGCTATTTCCCCTGCCACCACTTTTAGTACCCTGGGATGCATTCCATTAGGGCCAGGAGATTTGTCTACCTTTAGTCCCATTAGCCTGCCCAACACTACCTCCTTAGTGATAATGATCGTTCCTAGGTCCTCACCTGCCGTAGCTTCCTTGCCAACAATTATAAGCATGTCATTTGTGTCTTCCACTGTGAAGTCTGACACAAAATACCTGTTCAATGTCTCAGCCATTTCTTCGTTTCCCATTATTAAATCCCACTTCTCATCCTCTAAAGGATCAATGTTTACCTTAACTAATCTTATTTGTTTAATAAATTCATAGAAACCTTTGCTATCATTATCTATCTTACTTTTTTTCTAGCTTTTCTCGTGGCTTTCTGTTGACCTTTAAAGATTTCCCAATCCTCTAGTTACCCACTAATCTTTGCCACTTCGTATGCATTTTCTTTCAATTTGATACACTCTTTTGTTTCCTTAGATATCCATGGCTGATTATCCCTTTTCCGACAGTCCTCCCTTTTCACTGGTAAATACCAGTGGTCACACCTCAGCTGCACGTTCATCGAGTGGAACCCCTTTCGGTTTGTGTAGATCGGCCTATCATCTGCAGGTGCTCGTAGAGTGACATGCATCCCATCGATCACTCCCTGTTTCCGGGGCACCTCCCCGATAGCAGCGAACTCTGCTGCCCGGGCATCCTGGTGAGCTCGGTCCACATTGAAACGGATGTATTTTGCCAGCTGGGCATACAGGGCCTCCATGATGATGCGGATGCACCTGTGCACCGAGATCTGTGAGATCTAAGACAGGCCCTCTGGATCCCGTGGTGTAGATGTTCAAGGCGACCTCAACTGGATGGCCACCATGTGGGTCTCACCGTAATAGCCCAAAATGATCTGCAGGGTAGGTGAATTGGCCATGCTAAATTGTGTCTTAGTTGGGGAAAAAACCTTAATGGCCACCAGGATCGGTGTCCTCCCCCATTCCCCCGCAGTACGAGATGTGCCATGATTTGGCAGATATGTCGCACTGTCCCCTGCTCAGCCAGAGTTTTCGACGGCATGCCCAGTCCCATAGGTCTACGAATGACAGGCTCTGCCGGCACACATCAGGCCTCATGCAGCGCATGCTTTGCACCTCCTCCTCCTGGACCTGTTGGGCGGCCGGCTCTCCATCCTCACTGACTGCCTCCTGTTCCTCCGAGGCAGTTTGCGCTGCTGCAGCTTCTTCCTCCTCGAGCAACTCCAGCTCGTACAGACGCAGTGCATCTCCCAGGGTTGCAGCAAGTAGGAAGGCCGCCATTGCTGATTGAATTCCTATATCCATTGTCTGCAAGGGGTGGCCGACACGATGGCCCTGGTTGGCACTGCAGACTGTGCCCCCATCTCACCCCACCAATCCCTATCCCCTCACCCATGGCCTGGTGGGGGGCTCTGGCCCGGCGCCCATCCCTGCTGTCAGGGATACCATTGGCTGGCACTGCCCATGCCAGCGGTATTCTCTGTGACCCCTGTCCGGTACCCCCCTGTAGGGCTATTGCCCTTGGGTGGGCCGCGCGATGACCTGCTGGCGGATGGTGGCTGGTTGGGGGTGTGGTATGGCGGAGGATGGGGGATGGAGTATGGGGGTGGAGAGCGGGTGGTGGGGTGCGGGCATGGTGGGGTGGCGGCACCCATATGGTCGGTGTCACTCTGCAGAATCAGGTGCCAAGCTGGATGGTCAGTGGGTGCACAGCAAAGTAGCTGCCTTGCGTGCCGCGGCAATGGCGGTCCGTGCCTGGACACCGCCGCAGTCCCATGGGGGGTCACCCTGGCCACATGCATCTCTCCCAACCAGCCCGGACAGTGTGAGGACGCGCAGCCCATGTTCGCGCCTCTCCGGGTCCTACCTCCTCTCACTCATCAGCCACGGGGCCTGTTTCTCGATTTTTAAAAGCACAAGTGAACCTCGCCATCGGGAATAACCCCCCCAGTGAGGGCGGCGAATTATGGAGGCCCTGGAGAATACCGGTCCAGGCCCGCAAATAATATGCCAGTGGCGTTTACTGTACATGTGGAATGGAACGCATTGACGCCGTGTTGAGGCACCGGAGAATTGCAATATGGTGTGAAAGCAGCGCCCGCTACAATTACGGCCTCAGAATCGATTCTCTGCCCAATTGCGTTTCCCGTTTCCGGCATCAGCAATGGAGAATCCTGCCATTTGCTCTGACATTAAGGCAGCTATTACTTAATGTGATCACTGACTGTAATCAATCTTTGCAATGAACATTTAAAGACTGCTGAAGGAACACAAGATTTTCAGATGAACACAATTAAGTGCTTGCACTTTAAGATTACATATTAGGTGCAATGTAACGGGAGAAGAACTAAGTAAGCGAGAATTGCTTTCCGACGGCTGACTTGGTAAGACCACAACCGGTATCTAATGCCAATTAGGACCAGTAATAATGCCCCATGGGGTTCACAATGGATATGGCTGTCCCACCAGCTGATTCGCCTGGACACCGTGTCCGCTAGCTCCCCGCTAACGAGCAGGAGCAGCGCTTAAACTGTTCCCTCCGAGCAAACCCCAGACAATACACAGCGCTACCACCAAGGAGACCTGCACCATGATTCGGAGATGCTGACATGGCCAGACTGCTGGACGCAATGGAGTCATGATGGGACACTCTGTTCCCCTGAGGGCAATGGAGGATCAGCCACAGGTCAGCTGATGCTGTCTGGGAGGCAGCAGCAAACAGCTCGGTAAGTGTCACCAGGAGGACTGCTACCCAGTCCTGTTCAATCTATACCTCACAAAACTGTAAAGCTTAATAACCTCCACCGGGCTGCGTGGGTGCGTTGGCATCAGCCCTGTGGCACCAGAGCCACCTGTCACCCCCCCCCCCCCCCCCAACATCCCGGTGATGGGGCACCGCACACCCCCCCCAGCACAATACTGCGGCTGTATCCCGGCATACCCTGGCACCCACCAGCGCACCCTGCCCTGCCATTGGCAGTGTCCACTCCTATCCTCTGCCATAATCTTCCCAGCAATGCATGGAGCATGCGGCTCACTGAGCCCCCACTTTGTCCCCGCAGGAGAAGTCGGCACACAATTGACGGGAAAGGGCCCGGATAGGCAACGGGGTGTCGGACATCAAAGTCCTCACCCCCGACGAGGAACGGGACCTGGAGGTCACGGGAGTGACTGAGGACAGAGCGGTTACCGACGTTGAGCTTGGCCTGCACCGCAGAGCTGAGGATCCACCGGCCCCCCACCCAAATGACCTGTCACAAATGAGTTGTTTATGCCAGACATAATGATCCTTCCCTCCCACTGACCACATGTCCAGCCTCCTGCAGGATCTCCATCCGATGGTGACATCGCACGCCTTCCAAGAGAACTCCTCGGAGAGCTCTGAGGATGCCATCACTGAGGCATCACAGCTGTCATCCGACCTTCCACCAGTGCAGAGACACACACTCACTGGCTGCCTCCTGTTCCTCGGTGGGCAAAAGTAGTGGGCAGGTTTCTGGGGCACAGTCTGGTGAGCACCACACACTTGCTGATGCAGGGGGGGACAGCAGTCGGCGGCCTGCTGGATCACAGGATCCAACTGGGTCCCAGCCCGATACTGAGCTTCTGGACCAGGTTATCCCAGAGCTGATGCAGATGCTAGGATGTGGCCGTTAGATTCAGAAGGGGACGTCAGTGACACTGTAGCGGGTCCATAGCCGATTGGAGAAGTCATAAAGGGTAGGGGTTTTGCAGGAGATGGCGCCAGCAATGTGTGGCACCGAGGCCAACATTGCTAGGATGGCGACCACAGTGCAAAGCCTGGAGCACGACATCAACACCATGAGTGGTGATGTCCAAGACGTTGCTCTGACAGTGATGGCCATGGCTGAGCACCTCCACAGCATGTCCCAATCGCTGGGACACGTGTCCCTGGTGCAGGTGGACGTTGCCGAAATGCTGCGGAGCATGTCCCATTCTCAGGTGGGCATTACCGAGGCACTCCAGAGCATGTCCCAGTCACTGAGGAATGTGTCTCAGACACAGATGAACATTGCCGAGGCACTCCAGAGTGTGGCCCAGTCAGAGGGACATCGTTGAGACCGTCAACACCATGGTGCAGACAAAGGGGAGCAGCCAAGGCTGGCAGAGCCAGATGATTCAGAGGCCACTGGAGCTCACTTCAGCAACCCTTCCATTCCAAGGTGACATCCAGGTCCTACGGGCACCCGGAGCCTCCCTACAGAGAAACAATGGTGGTCACCAGCTCTCTACTCCTGACAACGGCACATCTCGGAGTCAGCGGGAGGAACAGGATGGCACAGTGAGGCATGTGTCACCTGCAAGGTGGCTGGGGCCCCCTGCCCCAGGACCTCTAGATGATGCACGCTAGGGGCATCAAAGGGCACAGGATGTGGTAAGCAGCTGGCTGCCTGCACCTCTGATGTGGAGACACCTAGATATAGCGGCAGAGCACAGAGGCCGAAGCAGTTTGAGGATCACTGAGAGGGCACTGAGGGGCAGTACCATCCAGGGGCAGGTAGGATCACGATTGTACACCATTAAAACCCGTTACACCAGAGACATGAAAAGCCTCTGTCACGTTATACCGCAGTATGGCCTGGCCTGCACCTGCACCCTGGTGCCCTCCACCCTCCCCGGACATCAATCCCCTGAGCACTGTGGTCCTAGATCTGGGCATCCCTCCCGAGGCAGACTACATGCAGGTGACGAGTGTGAGAATCCTGTCAGCAGACACACAGGAATCAGACTATGGTATGGATTGATGAGCACAGAGCTCGCCTCACAGCAGGTTATCATCACCCTCCTGCCTTGTATATTGATCTGCTGACAATGCCAACACATACCCATCACCCTGGAGTGATGTTACACAGACCCTGGGAGGGTGGAACAGGGTGATTGGGGTGGGAGAGGTTGGCGAGAATGGGTGGGTGGGGGGGTGGGGAAGAGGCCGGTCCGGGGGGGGGGGGGGCGTGTGGAAGGTGGGTGGAAAGGGGGTAGGGGCGCGATGACAGAAGATGACACATGCTATGGGAAGCGGGCAAGGATAAGGGCCTCCCTGGTCCCCCGGCATGTCGGACGCTCGGCATTGCCTGTCCTGCATCCACACCATTATGGTTCGGTTCCTCCTTGTCCTCCTCCTCAGACGAGGCTGTGTGTCCCTCCTCCTCCACCTCCAGCATGTCACCCCGCTGCTGTGCCAGATTGTGGAGGGCTCAACAGATCACCACAAACGGGCGACCCTGTGGGGGGTGTTCTCCAGTGCACCACCAGAGCGGTCAAGGTAACGGAACTGCGTTTTCAGCCGTCCGACGCACCGCTCAATGACAGCCCAGCTGGCCACGTGGGTCTCATTATATTGGCTCTCCACATTGGTCGCTGTGCTGGCGTCATTAGCCAGGACCTCAGAAGATACCCCTTATCCCTCAAGTGCCAACCCGTCATCCTGGGGTGTCCCTTGAGATGCCAGGTTCTCTGACTGTCCCAGGATGTAGCTATTGTGCACACTCCCTGGGAAGCGTGCACACACGTGCATAATCATGTACACGAGTTGGACGTTCAAGGAGTGGAATCCCTTCCTGGTGATGGAGCAGAGTCCTGATGCCCAGTCATCTTAATGGCTTGGTCCAGGTCAAAGTTTATATAGTCAGCGGCCTGGGCAAATCGCGGATCCGTGACTTGTGGGCTGGAGGTTGTAAATGCCACACACGTCCCTGTTTGAGTCCTGGGATGAACCCGAAGTGTAAACGTTCAGGTCTGCGGTGACCTTCACGGCCACCGGGAGCGGGTATCCTCCTCCTTCACATGGTGTCAAATCTGCGGAAGGAGAAGTGCTCCAAAAGCTCGTGTTTGAAACAAACTTGTTGGACTTTAACCTGGTGTTTTAAGACTTCTTACTGTGCTCACCCCAGTCCAACGCGGGCATCTCCACATCATGTATATGGCGAGACAGTTTTATGTGGAGCCTTGTCCCAAACCTGTGCTGGATATTGTTGGTAGTCTTGACCATGTATTAAAGATTTGCCGAACAGCCTCACCTCCAGCAGTACCTGTAAATCCTGACCCATGGGCAAACTAAGCCAACACCCACAACAATGACAACAGAGGAGTGAGCGTGGCATAAAAGTGTAACACCATTTAATAAAAAACATTTAAACAAGGAAAATGAGACCCGTTAAAAGGTAAGTCACATTTTAAACCAACAGCAAAAAAAGAAGCACAGGAATTATTCAAAGTGTGACAGGGGCTGAGCAGGTGCCATGAGCCGCTTGGCAGAGAGAGAGGGAGAGTGTGTGTGTCCCTTTAAGAACCTTCCCGTCTTGTTGCGAGTTGCATTTGGTGAAAACAGACGATAATGGCGATCGTGTTCGTGGCTGTCCGGGTCGTCCTGGGATTTTTCTTCATGTTGGTCGGAGCCACGAAGCTAACGGATCGTATCTCCCCCAAGCTGTACGCAGAGGCGGTGGGTATGAGAGCGAGGAGCAGCGCTGGAGGACAGCAGGCGTCCCGGGGCTTCAAAGTGTCTTGTTGCTGCTTTAGACACACATCTAACTAGTTTGGCGCTAAATTAACCGGGGGGGGGGGTAGGTGTATATTGGTGAATAACTGTTCAGTTCTGGTCTAATGTCTTTAACAAATATATAGAAACCATGAACTGCTGCAAAGCAGAATAAGGAATAAAATGGACTGGAGGTGCAGACTTGTGCAACACTTCAAACAAATGCACCGATCCGTCTGATTGTGCAACATTCCTGTTGTTTTAACGAGGTGGATTTTGCATTCACTTTAACTCAATATTTGCCATCTCCAGTGCCACACAGTTTGCTGCTTATTGCAGTCCACAGTTTGCACCAAGAGTTTCACATTTTGTTTACAAATTGGTTTCCAATTGACTTGAGATGAAGTAAGGTAAAAAGCAAATTCCTGATAAAATGGATAAAGTAAGAGTGTTTTTTAAAAAAAAAGCTTTTTTTAAGGAACTGCAAAGCAATGACAACGCACTGAAAGTCGTGGGTAACGAACCTCTCTAACCAGCGTCACTGAGAAGTTGAACTCACATTTTAAAATTTAAAAATAAACCCCCCCCCCAGGGAAAAATTATTTAAAAAGGGAAATTGCATTCGTGGGCGTTGAGGGGAAGTGAACTAAGGCGGCTGTCTTAGTTCACTAAGGGGCGGAGCATCTACAACAACAACTTGCATTTGTGTGTCTCCACTTTAAAGGAGATCAACAGAAGGGTGATCAGATAAAAATAGGACATCAAGGTAAAGATGGTGAGATTAGAAGGGGGTGGGGCGACCAAACGTTTGGTGGATCAATGCGTTTTAAGGACCCCCTTAAAAGAGAGGGAGCCTTAGGCAAAGAGCTTCCTAGGAGAATAATTAAAAAAATGAAATGAAAATAGCTTATTGTCACAAGTAGGCTTCAATGAAGTTACTATGAAAAGCCCCTAGTCACCAGGCGCCTGTTCGGGGAGGCTGGAACGGGAATTGAACCCCCGCTGCTGGTCTTGTTCTGCATTACAAGCCAGCTGTCTTAGCCCACTATGCTAAACCAGCCCCGATGGGTGTAATAATAATCACTTATTGTCACAAGTAGGCTTCAATGAAGTTACTGTGAAAAATCCCTAGTCGCCACATTCTGGCGCCTGTTCGGGGAGGCCGGTACGGGAATTGAACCTGTGCTGCTGGCATTGTTCAGTATTACAAGCTGCTGTTTAGCCCACTGTGCTAAACCAGCCCTTATTCAGTCAGCACTGGTAATAGGTAGACAGAATAGGTAAAGCATCAGGAGCATTCTTTTGTTTTATTCATTTACGGGATATGGTCATCGCTGGTTAGGCCAGCATTTATTGCCCATCCCTAGTTGCCCTTCAGTTGGTGGTGGTGTGCTGCCTTCTTGAATTGCTGCAGTCCCCGAGGTATAGGTACACCCACAGTGCTGTTAGGGAAGGAGTTGCAGGATTTTGACCCAGGGACAGTGAAGGAACAGCAATATACTTCTACGTCAGGATGGTAAGTGACTTGGAGGGGAACATTCAGGTGGTGTTGTTCCCAGGTATTTGCTGTCCTTGTCCTAGTAGTGGTTGTGGGTGTTGGAGTTGCTGCTGAAAGAACCTTGGTGAGTTCCTGCAGTGCATCTTGTAGATGGTACAGACTGTTGCCACTGTTCATCAGTGGTGGAGGGTTTGAATGTTTATGCAAGAGGTACAAATCCAGTGGGGCTCTTGTCATGGATTCTGTGGAGCTTCTTGAGAGCTTGTTGTTGGAGCTGCACTCAGCCAGGCAAGTGGAGAGAATTCCATTACACTTATACCTTGTAGGTGCTGGACAGGCTTTGGAGAGTCAGGAATTGAGTTACTCGCCACAGGATTCCTAACCTCTGACTTGCTTTTGTAGCTACAGCATTTATATGGCGAGTCCAGTTCAGTTTCTGGTCAATGGTATCACTTCAGGATGTTGATGGTGGGAGACTCAGAGATGGTAATGCCATTGACTGTCAAGGGACGATGATTACACTTCTCTTGTTGGAGTTGTCATTGCCCGGCACAACCAACTGAAAGAAAATTTGGAACAGTAAAAAACTTTCCATGTAATGAAGCTTGGGTTCCACAGTGTAAATGTGCTCTTCACTTTTCATGCACAAAACATGGAACCTGCAAAACTGCCCAAGAAAGGAAACCAGAAGATTTGATATCAGATGTTTTTGAAGGATTTTAGGGATATACTCAAGGGACTGTAGGCTGAACACTGAAGTAAGAAAATGCTCAGTACAAACTCCTGTTCGATCCATCATCAGCAAAAGATGCTTCACCTTGCTTGGACATGCTGGCCTCCCCACTCCCACTGACTTCCGCATTGCAGCTTGCCCATCAGGTCATGGATGCAGAAGAAGAGGGTGAACCAAGATGAACAGGTGCCAATCAATCAAGATCTCTAGCTGGTCAGCAGACACAGGAGCGCTGCCGGAATGCTGCCTGTGGACGGGAGAGAATGGAATGCTTCGTGTTCCGAGATTGGGGAAGCTGCAAATTCTAAATTGGAAGAGGTAAGGGAGGTGGTGAGGTAAAGTGATTAGGGATGGAATCACAGAGTGAGGGCTGGGATGGTTAAAGATATGGACTCCAGTGCTGGGATGGGAGCTGCACAAGGGACTAGAGTCAGGTGGACAGAAAGTTCTGTGGTGTGTTAAGATCCCAGACCAGACCCCAACACTTGTTAGGATACCGGACAAGAATCCCAAACACTTAAAAAAAAAAATTTGTAAAACTGTGAGAAAAGGATACTTTGCTCCAGGTGTGATTCCACTGACAAATCGGGATACGGTAAACAAACTTTATTATTTTTTTAAATTTAGAGTACCCAATTAATTTTTTTTCCAATTAAGGGGCAATTTAGGGAGCCAATCCACCTAGCTTGTACATTTTTGGGTTGTGGGGGCGAAACCCACGCAAACACAGGGAGAATGTGCAAACTCCACACGGACAGTGACAGAGCCGGGATCGAACCTGGGACCTCGGCGCCGTGAGGCCACAGTGCTAACCCACTGCTCCACCGTGCTGCCCTTACAAACTTTATTCTTAACACAGGGTTTTTTTTGGAAATAATTTTTATTGAAAAATTTTGAATTTATACAACAATAACACACCATAGTAAAATACCAAAAATACCAATAATATTAACAATCAGAAACATTCGCCCCACCTCCATGAACAACACAGCATTTTAACAACAACGCAAATTAACACAATATAAAGTTAGAGAATAGACACTACAATAAGGAACACCCCCCCTCCCCGGGTTGCTGCTGCTATTGACCAAGTTACCTATCTTTGAGCCAGGAAGTCCAGAAAAGGCTGCCATCGTTTATAGAACCCTTGTATTGATCCTCTCAGGGCAAATTTGACCCTTTCCAATTTTATAAATCCCGCCATGTCACTGATCCAGGTCTCCACACTTGGGGGCCTTGCATCCTTCCACTGTAGCAGAATCCTTCGTCGGGCTACTAGGGACGCAAAGGCCAGGATACCGGCCTCTTTCGCCTCCTGCACTCCCGGCTCTACCGCAACTCCAGAAATCGCGAGTCCCCACCCTGGTTTGACCCTGGATCCAACCACCCTCGACACCGTCCCCGCCACCCCCTTCCAGAATTCTTCCAGTGCTGGGCATGCCCAGAACATATGGGCGTGGTTCGCTGGACTCCCCGAACATCTGGTGAACCTGTCCTCACCCCCAAAGAACCTACTCATCCTAGTCCCGGACATGTGGGCCCGGTGCAGCACCTTAAACTGGATGAGACTAAGCCTCGCACATGACGAGGAAGAGTTGACTCTCTCCAAGGCATCCGCCCAAGTCCCGTCCTCTATCTGCTCCCCAAGTTCCTCCTCCCATTTAGCCTTCAGCTCCTCCACTGACGACTCCTCCACCTCTTGCATTACCTTATAGATGTCAGACACCTTCCCCTCTCCGACCCACACCCCCGAAAGCACTCTGTCCATCGTCCCCCGCGACGGCAGCAGAAGGAATCCCTCTACCTGTTGCCTAGCAAACGCCTTTACCTGCAAGTATCTGAACATGTTCCCTTGGGGAAGGCCAAATTTATCTTCCAGTTCCCCCAGGCCCGCAAACCTCCCGCCAATAAACAGGTCCCTCAATTTGCTGATGCCCGCCCTTTGCCACCCCCTAAATCCCCCATCCTTGTTCCCCGGGATGAACAGATGGTTGCCACCCAGTGGAGCCTCCATCGAGCCCCCTGTTTCCCCCCGATGCCGTCTCCACTGTCCCCAGATTCTTAGGGTCGCCGCCACCACCGGGCTCGTGGTAAACCTCTTAGGGGAGAGCGGCAACGGTGCTGTTACCATGGCACCCAGGCTCGTACCTCTACATGACGCCATCTCCATTCTTTTCCACGCCGCCCCTCCCCCCTCCATCACCCATTTACGCACCATTGACACATTGGCTGCCCAATAGTGCCCCAGAAGGTTGGGCAGCGCCATCCCGCCTCTATCCCTCCCTCGCTCCAGGAACACCCTCTTCACTCTCGGAGTCCCATGTGCCCACACAAAGCTCAAAATACTGCTAGTCACTTTCCTAAAGAAGGCCCTGGGGATAAAGATGGGCAGGCACTGAAAGAGGAACAAGAACCTCGGAAGCACCGTCATTTTGACGGACTGTACCCTCCCCGCCAACGATAATGGCAGCATGTCCCACCTCTTGAACTCCTCCTCCATCTGATCTACAAGTCTGGTGAAGTTATGCTTGTGAAGAGTCCCCCAGTCCCTGGCCACCTGCACCCCCAGGTACCTAAAGCTCTCCCCTGCCCGCCTAAGCGGGACTTAACACAGGATTAAGTTACATTAGCATCCCAGAAAATAGCTTCCAATTAATAGTTAAACAATTCTTAGAAGGAAACACTTTAACTATTAACGATACCTTCTCTATCTCCAATCAAGCAAAACCCATTACAGGTCAAAAAGCCACTTATAAATTATTGCTTGTTATGCTCTCCTTAATTACTCTGTTTTAGTTATGCTAGCTCAAGAGTCGCCAGGTATCCTTTTGATACCGCCACAAGGTTGAAAACCGAATACTGATCAAAGACTCAATACACCAGTTAGTAAGTTTGAAATCAATGCACATTTATTTACACACACAGTCAATTATACTCGTGCACAAACTCTACTCACTAAACTACAACTACTACGAAAAGCCTATACTTAGCTTCGGGTGCCCACTCAGTCAGAGGAACAATGGCCGTTGTCCGGTTCTGAGGCTGCTGGCATCGAACTTTTATAGAATAGTAGCTAGGAGCGCCTATCTCGTAGTGTGCGTTGACTTTAGACTTATTTGTCTGGTGCATGGCGGGTCTCTCGTCGCTGAGAGCCAAGGCCAAGATGATGAAGATGAAGAAGAGCGATCTGTCTTGGGGGCTCCTTTTTATACCCCAAAGAGGCTTCGCGCTCTTTTGGGCAGTCCTTGAACTTGGCTCCAATTAATTGGACCATGGCCTAATCATCTGTATTGATTTTCTCCAATAAAGGGCTGGTTGCTTGATCGCTGGGCGGGCCCTAGGTGACCGTTGGCCTGCCTTTGTTTTAGTCTCCACTGGCGCCGGGGAGTCTGCTCTGGTATCGTTTGCTTAAATGTTTCTCTTTTGTCCCCGGAGATAGCTCATTACTATGCTAATGGCTTGTAGTATTGGTCTTGTCAGGGAGCTGGAAACTCCAATCCACAGACAAACCTTGCATCTGCTTGTTTTCTTAGCATTGTCCAATTTTCCCTTTACTCTCTGCAAGTGTCCATTTTGAAATCGGGAAGTGGCCACCCCAGGTGGCTACAAAATGCAGTTAGCAAAAACAGGGATATTTGTTGCCTGTACACTTGAATATTGAGTCCTTGGGAAAACTGCTTGGCGAGAGAGAGAAACCCTTTCAGACACTGGCTGCAAGTTTTGCTGTCTTTGGGAGATTACTGCTTAACCTGACAGCCTTTGGCAAAGGTCCCTGCTCAGGCTCAAGCTCGTAGCAAAACTGAAAACTAAACTGCGTGCTACAGACCTAGCTCTTCACATTAATTACATAATGTCTTTCCCACTAACTGGGTTATGGCCATCTTACTAAGGCTAACCACAACCCTCAATTATTTGAACCCCAAGGGAAGCTTCCTTCTATAGATAAAATTCCATTATCCCTATATTGGTAAACATTATGCGTGGTTGAATGAATGATGATCACACTTTTACAACATCTTAATTGCCCCTTTTGAGGACACAGTCTGCCTGTATGTTAAACCAGGAATTTAAAGGAAAATACTGCAACAGTCGTATATATCTTAACTCAGGCTTTTAATAACATTATTGCAGCATATTTATATAATACAGTACACTCAATATAAAACATTCTCACATTTATCACGGGGGTTATAAAGTCGGAGGATATTCCAGAGTAAGCGAGGGATGAGATCAGCGAGTTCAGGGCAGGGGGACTATGGGTGTGTGGTCAATAGTTGAAGCAAAGAAGGACAATAGACTTACCTGGCTTATGTGGAGAAGATTGATGAACAATAATACATCGCCAACATTGAGGGCATTTAAAAGTTTATTGGATAAACATATGGATGATAAGGGCATAGTGTAGGTTAGATGGCCTTTAGTCTTTTTCCATGTCGGTGCAACATCGAGGGCCGAAGGGCCTGTACTGCGCTGTATCGTTCTATGTTCTATGTTCTATTACAGTCACTGAGGAAGTCGCTGATGACTTTGACAAGGGCCATTTCAGTGCTGTGGCAAGGACAGAATCTTGATTGGAGAGATGCAGTTGGGAGACAATGTCCCATTCAAGAATCTTTGAGAGGAAAGGAATATCAGAGACAGGTTGGTAGTTTGCAAGGACTGGAGTTAAGAATGGTCTTTGTGTTGGGGGTGGGATGATGATCATCATTTTGAAAGGACAGATGAGAAAAGGGAAGAGTTTTTCATGTCAATTAGTATTGGGGTGTGAGGGGGCAGTGGTCTGATTGACAGGAAAAGATGTTGGGTGATCAGCAATTTAATGTGAATGCGGTCAAAGAACCAAAGGTGGATCTCTTCCCGATTAGATGGTCGACCTTGGGATTTAAGTGTCTGGGCGTTTCAATTACTACTTTCTTCAGGGAGTGATAAAGAGCCAATTCCCCTCACTTGATTGCCAAAGCTTTGACAAAGAGTCATTCATACACAAAATGATAGCTCTGTTCTCTCCACAGATGCTTTCATACCTGATGAGATTGTCCAGCCTTTTTGTTTTTGTTTTGGATTCCAGCATCCACAGTCATTTGCTTTTAGCACAGAATATACTCCTGGCTGGCGGACTTCAATGCTCATCATCAAAAATGGCTTGGTAGCACCACTACTGACCGAGTCCTAAAGAATACAAGAGTGGGCAGCGCGGCAGCACAGTGGTTAGCACAGTTGCTTTAGAGCTCCAGTGTCCCAGGTTCGATTCCCAGCTTGGGTCACTGCGGAGTCTGCACGTTCTCCCCGTGTCTGTGTGGGTTTCTTCCGGGTGCTCCGATTTCCTCCCACAGGCCAAAGATGTACGGGTTAAGTGGATTGGCCATGCTAAATTACCACTTGGTGTTCAAAAGGTTAGATGGGGTTACGGGGTTAGGATGGTGGCATGGGCCTAGGTAGGGTGCTCGCGAGAAGTGGTGGCGCAGACTTGATGGGAGGAAGTCGGAGCACCCGGAAGAAACCCACGCAGACCGGGATAGGGTGTAGGCGTGGGATTGAGTAGGGAGCTCTTTCCAAGGGCCGGTGCAGACCCAATGGGTAGAATGGCCTCCTGCACTGTAAATACTATGATTCTATGATAATATAGCTGGCAGACTGGGTCGGTGGCAGCTGGTGAGGAAACCAGCAAGAGGGAAAAACGTACTTTATCTCATCCTCACCAATCTGCTGCCACACTGCCACAGATGCATATGTCCATGACTGTATCAGTAGGTGTGACCACCGGCCAGCATTTCTGGAGTCAAAACCCTGCCTTCACATTGAGGACACTCTCCATTGTATTGTGTGGCATTACCACGGTGCTAGATGGGATAGATTTTGAACAACCCTAGCAACTCAAAACTGAGCATCCAGGAGATGCTATGGGCTATTGGCAGTAGCAGAATTGTACTTGATCACAATCTGTCACGTCATGGCCGGCATATTCCCCACCCTACCATGACCATCCAGCTGAGGGATCAACAACGGCTCAATGAAGAGTGCAGGAGGCCACGCCAGGAAACAGGTGGTATATCTAAAAATGAGTTGACAACCTGGTGCAGCTACAATGAGGGCTACTTGCATGTCAAACAGCAGAAGCAGCAAGCGATAGACCGAGCTAAGTGATACCACAGCCAATGCATCAGATTTAAGCTCTGTAACCCTGTCATATCCTGTCGTGAATAATGATGGATAACAACTAACAGGAGGAGGCGGTTCCACAAATATCCACATCGTCAATGATGGGGAGCCCAGCACGTCAGTGCAAAAGATAAGTATGAAGCATTTGCAGCCATCTTCGGCTAGAAATATCAGTTGGAAGATCCATCTCTGCCTCTTCCTGAACTCCCCAGCATCACAGATGCCAGTCCTCAGCCAATTCCGTTCACCCCCACATGATATCAAGAAATGGCTGAAGGCACTGGATACTGCAAAAGCTATGGGTCGGACAATATTCTGGCAATAGTACTGAAGACCTATGCTCGAGAACTTGCCATGCCCTTGGCAAATCTTTCCATTGCCACTACAACATCATCTACCCAGCAACATGGAAAATTGCCCAGGAATGAACTGTCCACAAAAAGCAGGACCAATCCAACACTGCCAATTACTGCCCCATCACTCTATGCTCAACAAAGTAATGAAGATGTTGTCAACAAAGCTGCCACGTAACACTCAACAATAACCTGCTCACTGATGCTCAGTTTGGATTTTGTCATGGCCACTCAGTTCCTGAACTTGGTCCAAACATGGACAAAGAAGCTGAACTTGAGATGAGGTGAGAGTGACTACTCTCGACATCAAGGCAACGTTTGAGTTTGGCATCAAGGAGCCCTAACAAAACTGAAATCTATGGGAATTTGGGAAAACTCCTCTAGTTGGAGTCACACCTAACACAAAAATTACGATTATCTCAGTCACAGGGTGTTGCTGCAGGAGTTCCTCAGGGTAATGTCCCTGGACCCAACTACCTTCAGCTAATTCATCAACGACCTCCCTCAATTATAAGGTCTGAAGTAGGGATGTTCGCTCATGTTCAGCGCTATTAGCGTCTCAGATACTGAAGCAGTCCGTGACCATACTTGCCTGGATGAGTGCAGCTCCAAAAACACACAAGAAGTTCAGCACCATTTGGACAAAGCAACCTGCTTGATTGATACCCTTTCACCACCTTAAACATTCACTCGCTCCACCATTAGTAAGCAAGGGAGATAAGAGAGGAAGATACTATATCGATGGGGTGGGAGTTAAAAAGAGTTAAGGCATTTAGGTAACTATACTTCAAGTGGCAGTGTGCACTGGAGATGAGAAATTCCAAGTCCCTCCTTTTCTCCCTCTTCGCCACCCTCCAGATGACTGACCTTGAATTCAGAGTGATGTTTTTTGTCTTATTGATGAGTAGTTCTAATATCATCATTGGCACTCCTCAAAGCAAATAACCTACCCTCTAGTGTAGGGAGCAGTGCAGATTTATCATTTTCATGGATCTCGCTGCCTCTTCCTGTGGCCCACTGAACATTTTGAGCTGTTCAGTGCATCAGTGTAGCAGGAAAAAGAAGCAGGTATATAGAAACAACTTGGTAACTTGAACATCAGTGATCAAATCATCTTTGATATTCTTTAATTGAATGATTTGTACAGCGGTCTATACATTCGTGCCATTGCAGGTTGTCTTAATGCAGCATTTATGGGAATGTACATTGAAGATACAGTTGTGTATATTTGTACTGTAGATTTACACATTAGAGGGTTTGGGCAGCTATTTTGCGGAAGGAGTCATGGACATGGCTGTACTACACCGGGCGACAATGTAAATTAGGGTTTTCTAACTGACAATGTTAGACCTGTTCGACTTGGGCTATTGTCTTTTGTGAATGCATTGTAATATTTAGTGATTCAGGTTAATGGCTGCCTATTTTAGAGGCTGACAGTGTAATTGTCACTTATTTTGAATTTAGAATACGTTGCATTTTGAGAATTTTTGATTCTTATGGACTCTACACTGTGTAATGGATCAATTCTGTACTTTCAGTTTGTAGGTTTCCTGATCTTAATTAATTCAGTTTACCAACAAAAAGGAAGGACGGTAGAAAGAGGGAAAATCGACCGTGGATATCTAAGGAAATAAGGGAGAGTATCAAATTGAAGGAAAAAGCATACAAAGTGGCAAAGATTAGTGGGAGACGAGAGGACTGGGAAATCTTTAGGGGGCAACAGAAAGCTACTAAAAAAAAGCTATAAAGAACAGTAAGATAGATTATGAGAGTAAACTTGCTCAGAATATAAAAACAGATAGTAAAAGTTTCTACAAATATATAAAACAACAAAGAGTGGCTAAGGTCCTTTAGAGGATGAGAAGGGATATTTAATAATGGGAGATGAGGAAATGGCTGAGGAACTGAACAAGTTTTTTGAGTCAGTCTTCACAGTGGAAGACACAAATAACATGCCAGTGACTGATGGAAATGAGGCTATGACAGGTGAGGATCTTGAGATGATTGTTATCACTAAGGAGGTAGTGATGGGCAAGCTAATGGGGCTAAAGGTAGACAAGTCTCCTGGCCCTGATGGAATGCATCCCAGAGTGCTAAAAGAGATGGCTAGGGAAATTGCAAATGCACTAGTGATAATTTACTAAAATTCACCGGACTCTGGGGTGGTCCCGGCGAATTGGAAATTAGCAAACGTGACACCACTGTTTAAAAAAGGAGGTAGGCAGAAAGCGTGTAATTATGGGCCAGTTAGCTTAACATCGGTAGTAGGGGAGATGCTGGAATCTATCATCAAGGAAGAAATAGTGAGGCATCTGGATGGAAATTGTCCCATTGGGCAGACACAGCATGGGTTCATAAAGGGCAGGTCGTGCCTAAATAATTTAGTGGAATTTTTTGAGGACATTACCAGTGCGGTAGATAATGGGGAGCCAATGGATGTGGTATATCTGGCTTTCCAGAAAGCTTTTGACAAGGTGCCACACATAAGGTTGCTGCATAAGATAAAGATGCATGGCATTAAGGGTAAAGTCGTAGCATGGAAAGAGGATTGGTTAATTAATAGAAAGCAAAGAGTGGGGGTTAATGGGTGTTTCTCTGGTTGGCAATCAGTAGCTAGTGGTGTCCCTCAGGGATCAGTGTTGAGCTCACAATTGTTCACAATTTACAGGGATGATTTTGAGTTGTGGACCAAGTGCAACGTGTCCAAGTTTGCAGACGACAAGAAGATGAGTGGTAAAGCAAAAAGTGTAGAGCATACCGGAAATCTGCAGTGGGATTTGGATAGGTTAAGTGAATGGGCTAGGGTCTGGCAGATGGAATATAATATTGACAAATGTGAGGTTATCCATTTTGGTCGGAATAACAGCAAAAGGGATCATTATTTAAATGATAAAATATTAAAACATGCTGCTGTGCCCGAGAGACCTGGGTGTGCTGGTGCATGAGTCGCAAAAAGTTGGTTTATAGGTGCAACAGGTGATTAAAAAGGAAAATGGAGTTTTGTCCTTCATTGCTAGAGGGATGGAGTTTAAGACCAGGGAGGTTATGTTGCAATTGTATAAGGTGTTAGTGAGGCCACACCTGGAGTATTGTGTTCAGTTTTGGTCTCCTTACTTGAGAAAGGACGTACTGGCACTGGAGGGTGTGCAGAGGAGATTCACTAGGTTAATCTCAGAGGTGAAGGCGTTAGATTACGAGGAGAGGTTGAGTAGACTGGGACTGTACTCGTTGGAATTTAGAAGGATGCGGGGGAATCTTATAGAAACATATAAAATTATGAAGGGAATAGATAGGATAGATGCAGGCAGGTTGTTTCCACTGGCGGGTGAAAGCAGAATTAGGGGGCACAGCCTCAAAATAAGGGGAAGTAGAGTAGGACTGAGTTTAGGAGGAACTTCTTCACCCAAAGGGTTATGAATCTATGGAATTCCTTGCCCAGTGAAGCAGTTGAGGCTCCTTCATTAAATTTTTTAAAGATAAAGATAGATAGTTTTTTGAAGAATAAAGGGATTACGTTATAGTGTTCGGGCCGGAAAGTGGAGCTGAGTCCACAAAAGATCAGCCATGATCTCATTGAATGGCGGAGCAGGCTCGAGGGGCCAGATGGCCTACTCCTCCTAGTTCTTATGTTCTTGTATCACTCCTCCCTTTAAGGTGTCTTTACCTCCAAACCCCAGTATTAGAATTCGTTTGGAGGATTTCTCATTGGATAAGACATTTTATAGAATTAACATCACAATCTGTACATTCAGATACATTTCTATTCGTACAGCACTCGAGTTGATTCTTATCCAATAAATTCTGCAATCTTTAAAGCAAAAGCTAAATTTTAAGTATCATTATGTCTTATCTGCTTTTATCCGTAAGCTTTGGCAGCAACTCTCATCTGCCGTGAACTTTATGTTGCTCCTGAAATGCTGGCTCCTACAAATTGAAACTTCACTCTCAGTCACTGATCTTAGCAGACTGTTTGGCTGGTGAGCAGCCCCTGGGCCGCTTGTATTATTTCTCATGCTTTAGTAGAAATGCTTCTTACGCACTTCAGCTGCGATGCATCCTGATAGTTTGGGGGAGGCGGTGGTGTAGTGGTATTGTCACTGGGCTACGAATCCAAAGACCTAGGGCAAGATCAGGGGACTCCGGTTCAAATCCCACCATGGCACATTCAATACAAAATTCAATTAAGAAGTAACCTGGGATTAAAAGTCTAACGATGACCATGCAACCATTGTCAATTGTTGTAAATAACCATGTGATTCACTAATATCCTTTCGGGAAGGAAATCTGCCATCCTTCTTTGATCTGGCCTACACATGACTCGAGACTAACAGCAGTGGAGGGTAGTTAGGGTTGTGCAATAAATGCTGGTCCAGCCAGCGATGCCCACATCCCGAAATTTTAAAAATGAAATATTCGCAAGCAGGTTTAACTATCAAAGTTAGCATAACCTGATTTTACATGTTCGAGGTTTCTGTATGTACCTACAAAGTGACGCTAAAAGTCTTTTGATTCTCGGCCTGTTTACTGACATTTGGTTCCATTTATAAACTACCAATGGGCCATAGTCACCATTTCTACTGAGACCTGCTATCGTTTCCTGCAAACATTAATAATCTAAGAAGTGCTTGACTCGAATAAACCCTGGCCAGGAATCTCCGAGCCGCAATCCCGCTCGGTGCGGGGGCGGAGAATGAGGCGTCAGACCCATGATCGGGTCCGACGCCTTCGCGCGATTCTCCGGGGACTGGAGAATAGCCACCAATCACGGCGCATGGTCGACACGGCGCCGGTCAGGGGCCATTGAAAGAGGCCCCCGCGGCGATCCTCCGCTGACAACTGGCCGAGTTCCCGCCGGCGTGGTTCGCTCATGGTTCCACCCGGCGGGCACTCGGAGTGGCGGCTGCAGACACAGTCCGCGGCCGCCCTGGTGGAGGTGGGGGGATCCGTCACCGGGGAGGGGGGTGGGGGGTCGACTGGGTCAACCACGTTGTGCCGGGCCACGCGGACCCGCAGTCGGAAGTGCAGGGTCCCATATCAGCAGCCGGAGCCGCGTGGAGTACTCCGGGGCCCTGCAAGCCCCCTTCAAAACGGGGAATCACTCTGGATTTTCTCCAGGTAAGTCCAGAGTGATTTGCTCCCGTTATCCCGTGGGCGTGGGGACATAGTCCCATTCACAGAGAATTCCACCACCTGATCTGGCCTGAATTCCACTGTTCTAAAACCTGGTCAAATTTATTTTCCCATAACACAAAATTAAAACCGGATCAGTGCTTGTGACTTCAGCAAGAAAAGAAAGATAATAGATAACTTATTTGATCTATTGATCTCTCACAGGGGGTTTCCTTTTTTAAATTTAGAGTACCCTTTTTTTTTCCAATTAAGGGGTAATTTAGCGTGACCAATCCACCTACCCTGCACATCTTTGGGTTGGGGTGAGACCCACGCAGACATGGGGAGAATGTGCAAATTCCACACGGACAGTGATCCAGGGTCGGGATCAAACCTGGCTCCTCAGCCCCGTTAAGCAGCAGTGCTAACCACTGAGTCACCGTGCAGCCCCTTCTCACAGATTTCCTCATGTTCATTAGATGTTCACTGCTGTGCACCTGAAGGAAATTTTAGTCCATCTGTTTTCAGTTTCCTTACTTGTTCTCCTTTGTTTTCCAGTACAGGCTGGCTGCTATTTGCTGCGTTCCATATGGTCGACAGTCTCTTCTCATCTTGTGCCATCTATTTGCCCTTTGCCCTCACTCCACCCTTGGGTTCACCATCTATATCTTGAGTAGGGAATTATTTATCTGGCTATACCACCAGGTTTTCTAGAACATTGCGCACGGTTGCAATCTGCACTGATTTACGGACACAGGTTTGAAACTATTATCAGTGTGGCCACTGAACAAGTATGTTGCATTCATTGTTCCAGTTTCCACAAGCTGCATATGGTGGGCCATTATAACTTTGATTCTGTGCTCTGCTATTGTTGGAACGAGAAAGAGGAGCAAGCCTGAGTGAGCAGGGAAAGCCTTTTATTTTGGAACTCTCTGGAAAAGCAAATTTGACAAATGGTTAAACAGAAGAGTTCATGTTTTTGTGCATGTTAATGATTATATCTCGCTCTGTGCTGGAAGTGAACAAATGTTTCAGCAGCTTGAAGTGATATTGTCTGGTAGTCTAAGATGGCCATTGTGGCATTTTCTCCATTGCATTAAGTAGCTGCTAAAGCTTGGCTTGTAGGGAGGAAACAAAACAACTAGACTTTGGGGGAATGTTTCATCTGTCAAAGCTACTTACTGTGCAGAGTTTCCCTATTAATTGAAAATTTGGTTCACCTCACCGGGTCTTAACCCAAATTCAGGCAGCTGATTCTGAAACAATCCCTTTATTGTGCAATTAAGGGAGGTGTGAGATTATGATAGAAGAGAACAGACTAATTATTCATGAGCTATGGCCCCTGCATGTGTGGCAGTAAATGTGGATGAATCCAAAAATGATGAAAGCAGCCTCTATGCTGACAGTTGTTTATTAAAAGTAAGGCCATAATTATTAGTGTCCAAATATTTACCTTGATTGAATAACATTTCTTCATTCATTAAAAGAGAAGGCAAATGCTTCATGTGCATGTGCTAAGTATTGATCTTCTAATATATTCTTCTGGCATCGTTTCGCACTTGAGTCTTGGTTAATGACCAGTGAAAGTAAGTCTCACTTTGGTGGGTTCAGACTTTGACTGTTCATGGATTTGTTTGTCAGCAATTCTAATGCTAAGAGTGCTGATGGAGCTTTTGGCAGCCTCTCACTTAACTGAGATAGAACTATTGATTACGGCTTTGCTATTTGAACTTCATTTCGGACAGATTGACAGTTAGTTGGCCCGATACCAAGGAGACTCGAGGGCATTGCTTATTGCTCAGTTAGAGTGGGCGAAGGAACTTCTTTGATGTAAATGATTTCCATCAATACTGCATTCATTATGTTGTTTGTTTAAAAAAAACTCTCTTAAGTGATTATTCACCAGAAACGGGCTTCATTAGTGCACCCTGCACTATGAGGTATTCTGGCCAGATTTATGTCTGTCTGTAGTGAGATTACCCAATTTTAGCCAGTGCAACTGTTTTTAAAAATAAATTTAGAGGACCCAATTTTTTCCAATTAAGGGATTGCGTTGTCGGGGGGGGGGGGGGGGGGGGGGGGGGGGGGGGGGGGGGGGGGGGACGGACCCGCACAAACACACACGGGGAGAATGTGCAAACTCCAAACGGACAGTGACCCAGAGCCAGGATCGAACCTGGGACCTTGGCGCCGTGCGACTGCAGTGCTAACCACTGCGCCACCATGCTGCCCTGTCAGTTCAACTGTTGAGGTGCTACAGTTAGTGAGGGGTGTCGAGAAGAAAACCTCCTGGCACCTGTGCACGCTGTAGCGAAGCAGTACAGGTGTGAATTCAGCAGGTATCAGAGTGGCCTGGAGCACTGAGAATTTAGTTGCAAGCCATGAGTAAGTCTTGTTAAGCTTTCAGGCTTGTTTAGAAGACCACATATCATTATAATAGTGTTGGTGCCAGCTTTGCTCATTTTCCTTTCTTTGGACTGGGATCAGTAGAAGCTTTATACCCACAGGAAGTCTTCAAAGTGGCAAAAGCTTTTCAATTTTTCCCCAATTATTTTTTTTAGTTGGGGGCTGCTGATGTTATGGACTTCAGATTATTTTTGATATTAAAATCGTAAACTGTTAGAAAATGATTTTAGGCAGCCAATTATGGGTAGATGTTTGTGCTAAATTTGCTATTTGAAGTGTTTGTATGGTGCAAGATTAAAAAGGAGGAATCGACAGGCCTCCAAACATACATGCAGGCCTTGGATCAGCTACTGGCCAATGATTGAGAATACTGGCTCCACCTCGTGTAGTCCAGCAGGATGTCAGTTGCAAGATACTGTTGCCATTTGGAGCAAACTTGCCTGCAGGCAAATTGTAACTCGGGGATGGTTGTGCTGAGCTGTGCCTTGTAACAGCAAACTCTGCAAAATCAGTCAATGTGCTGCTCACCACTGACTCAGACAGATGCCTGATGCCTCCCAGTCTCTCTTCACAATGAACAACAGAGCACAACTGGCCTTTTTCTTTTAGCGTGTGCAGTAATCATCAAGCCAGGCAATATTTTCTGTAGCGACTAAATGGAGCCCTCCGCTGAATTTTGTCAGGGGACCGTTTTCAGTGATGTGAGTCATTGATTGGGGTGCACCACGACTGCAGCCCAGGTTCACTGCGAGGCCCCACTTGTGCCCATTTGCTGCACAAGGGCCTTAGCCAGTGCAGAAATAGTTGAGGAGTGCCCAATGTTGGCGCGACAGGTTGAAGCCGGGTGGGTGGGCTGTGGGATCTGTGATTAGAAAGCTGTGTTTTTTAATAAATTGCCAATTAATTTTTTCCAATTAAGGGGCAATTTGGCATAGCCAATCCACCTACCCTGACCATCTTTGGGTTGTGGGAGGCGAAACCCACGCAAACACGGGGAGAATGTGCAAATTCCGCACGGCCAGTGACCCAGAGCCGGGATAGAATCTCTGACCGTGGCGGTGTGAGGCAGCAGTGCTAACCACTGCCCCACCGTGCTGTCCCGAGGAAGCTGTTTTTAACGGTGGTGTGTTGGTTCCATTCCTGCCTCCAGAGGGCCTTTGCTGTTATTCCTTGGCATGATGGTCTTAGTCATACAGACTTGCATGATGGGAGGCGAGCAGCGGGTGGATTGATAAGGTCCTTGTGTAGCGGCAGGTTTGGGTTGATGTAAACCTTCTCGAGGAGCTTTCATGTTGCACCATCCCTCATTCTGTGAGGGAGTGGGATGTTGGTCAGGACTGGGAGCTGGGAGAGTTGAGTTGATCGAAGGGTACCCGCGATGATACACGTTGTTGTGTTGAGCTGGGTATCTACAAGACTGGTGTGGGATGAATTGTACCAAACTCGTGCACAGTCAAGTAGACAATGACCAGAGCTGAGGTCCTTAACGTTTGAGCATCTGCACCCCATGGAGAGCCAGCAGGTTTGTTGAGGAGGTTGTTTTGCATTGTCTGATGCATTTCACAAAATGTGAAAGGTCGTTGATGGCTGCTTAGTGCCCACCCTGGGTGTTAGTAGGTGACCATGTTTCTGCGCAGTGGTATGCCTGAAATTCCTGGGAGACGTGAACATGGCAATTTATGTGGAGGGTGGGAGGAATGTGAAAGCTGTGGGGGAGGAATGCAGGCAAGGTGGGGTGGGGGTGGGGGAGGGGGGGGGCAACATTTCTGTTAATTGTTGCAAGAGGACCTCATTGTCGTTTTTTTTCTTCTGATCTCAGCTTGTCACGTCCTTTTATAATCTGTCACCTTCTCCCTTGTTCACTCCCTATTTGTAGACCGCATACAGCTAGCCTTCCACCTTCTGTTGGGCATGGTAAACAGCCAGCTTGTATGAGGTGCCCTCTATGCAACCCTGTCTGTAGCACCTTGTACACGACAGTTCCAGCCAGCAATTAGAGTTGGAGCCAGCGTTGTGCCATCGCTCGCCTACAGCCTCTGTCTCACACCTCAGCATTATATATTTTGAAAAGGCAAAAAAGGTTTTAGAATATTGAAGAGGAAACACACTCTTGCAAAATGCCTGTTCGTGTGGCCATTGCATCTTTAAATGCTGCCAACGTTTCCCAGTGGGTTTTCTTCCTTTAATTTGTCTGTTGCCACAGCAAGTTCAAAGTGGGTTTGAGTGCTGGGAGCAGATTGATTTCAATATGCTCTCTCCAAGTTATAGAACAGTGTCATGTGAGAGTACCTTTAAGAAATGGGTGTTTATTACTGCAGTGATGTCAGAGAGGGGATGGTGCTGGGCTGTCTGTCAGCTTTTTACTTTTGTTTCAGGCTGTTTGCTGAAGGGTGTGTTTTAGTTTCATTTTCAGAGCTGGATAGCTGCAGTCACAGCCAGAAGGTGTATTAGAGTCTCTCTCTGTAATCTAAAGACTGTAAATCGATCTTGGTGATTTAAAACTGATAACAGTCGTGTCTTTAACATAATGTGTTTCTGGTAAAAGGTGTTTTAAGTCTCATGGATGTTAAAAGGAAAGCTTAAAGGATTACTTAGTGTTGTATTCTTTGGGGGTTGTATTTGAATTAATGGTTGCTAAGATGTTCACTGTATGTTTTAAAAAGGTTAACTTGAGTTCATAGAATAAACATTGTTTTGGGGGTAGAGACGGTCACACGCAGTACCTTACGGACAGAGACTAAAGCAGACTGTTAGATTTGGCAAAAACATTGCAGTTAACATTACCCGACAAAATGTGAAATGATGAGGTCATTATGGCGGTGGCTAAGCATTTAAAGTTGCCTGAGATACAGTTTGACTCATTGGAAATGTCAAAAATTCAGTTACAATTTAACAAATGGAACATGAGAAAGAATTAAAACAGCTTGAATATGAAAGAGAGAGAGAAAAAAGAGAGAGAAAGAGAGAGGAAAAAGAGAGAGAAGAAAAGAAAACAGAAAGAACAGCCCTAGCAGAACAAAAAGAAAGAGAGAGGAAAAAGAAAGAGAGAAGAAAAAGAGAGAAGAAAGGAGAAAATAAAGAATAGCCCTCACAGAAGAAAGAGAAAGGGAGATATAAATCAGGGAAAAAGGATAAAGAGAGAGTTTGAACTTCAGAAAATGGCCATGAAACATGACAGTCAGTTAAAATTGGCAGAGGTAAAGGAAAACGTACAGTTGGTGGATAATGATGAGGATAGTGAGAAAAAGCGTCACGGTCAAAGGCTTGATGGGAATCTCTTTAAATATGTCCAAGCATTGCCAAGGTTTGATGAGAAGGAGGGAGAAGCCTTTTTCATTTTATTTGAGAAGGTAGCTAAACAAATGAAATGGCCACAGGACATGTGGCTGATTCAAACAAAGCTGGTAGGTAGGGCCATTGAAGTGTTTGCATCACTACCGGAGGAGGTATCTGAGACGTATGAGGAGGTGAAAAAATCCATCTCAGGTGCATATGAACTAGTGTCTGAAGCCTACAGACAAAGGTTTAGAAATTTAAGAAATAATTTGGTCAAACGTACATGGAGTTTGAAAGGCTCAAACAGAGTAAATTTGACAATGGATAAGGGCTTTGAAAATAGACCAAACGTATGAAGTTCTCAGAGAAATTATACTTTTGGAGGAGTTTAAAAATTCAATTCCTGATGTAATGAGAATTCATGTGGAAGAGCAGAGGGTTAAAACTGCGAGATTAGCAGCAGAAATGGCAGATGATTGAGAATTAGTTCATAAATCAAAGCTTGGTTTCCGATATCAGTTTCAGCCTGTGAGGGATAGAAACTGGGGACATGAGAAATACTCAAGTGGTAAAGTAAAGATGATCTGATGGGAGATAATAAGGAGAGTGTACCTCAGATTGAAAAAGAAATCCAGGAGGGTGGAAAAGAAATGAAAAGTTTCAAATGTTTTCACTAATAAACTAGACCATGTAAATTCAGTGTTGGTGGTTGAAGAAAAGTACTGGGAAGGCTGATGTGGTAAAACAGGATAAGACAGTAGGGTTTGTTAAAGTGGTAAAGGAAAGCCCAAGTGAAGCGAAGGAGGTGCAAAATATTGTACAACTTTATCAAGAGGTGATTGATGAGAAGGTGCCAGATCTCTTTAAAGAATTTCCTTGTGTGGGTAAAGTTTACTGATGTATATCAGGAGGAGCAGGTAAAGAAGTCACAATTTTAAGAGATACGGGAGCTAGTCAATCTTTAATGGTAAGAGATGAGGAGTTATGCAGTTTGGGAAGAATGTTGCCAGAAAAGGTGATAATATGTGGAATTCAGGGTGAGAGGAGTTGTGTTCCATTATATAAGGGAAGGTTGGAAAGACCAGAGAAGAGTGGTGAAGTGGTAGTAGGAGTAACAGAGAAACTATCTTGTCCAGGAATACAGTTTATCTTGGGTAATGATATAGCTGGATCGCAGGTGAGAGTGATGCCTACTGTGGTGGATAAGCCAGTGGAAAATCAGACAACGAAAGCGTTGAAGGACGAATATACTGGGATTTTTTCCGGATAGTGCTGTAACAAGGTCACAGTTTAAGACAATGGGAGAAATCAAAGAGTGAAGATGAGATTGAAGTGCAATTATCAGAAACGATTTTTGATCAGATGGTTGAAAAAGAACAAGAACAGGTGGAGGCTGAGGCGGATATTTTTAGCTAAGGAAAATTGGCGGAGTTACAACAGAAAGATGTAGAAATAAAACGGATGTATCAGAAAGCATAAACGGAAGAGGAATCTGAGTGTATACCAGAGTGTTATTACTGTAAAAGTGATGTCTTGATGAGTAATTGGAGACCTTTACATATGCAGGCGGATGAAAAGTGGGCAGAAGTTCATCAAGTAGTATTGCCGGTAGGGTATAGAAAGGAGGTGTTGTGAGTTGCACATGAGGTACCAGTTGGAGGTCATTTGGGAATAAGGAAAACTCAAGCTAAAATCCAGAAACATTTTATTGGCCTGGACTACATAAAGATGTAGTTAAATTTTGTCAATCATGTCACACATGTCAAGTGATAGGGAAACCTCAATCAGTGATAAAACCAACGCCCTTAATACTCATTCCAGCATTTGAGGAACCTTTTACAAGGGTCCTAATTGATTGCGTGGGACCGTTCCTAAAACAAATAGTGGGAATCAATATCTTTTGACGATAGTGGATGTGTCTACTAGGTTTCCAGAGGCCATTCCAGTACGTAATATTACAGCTAAAAAGATTGTGGAGGAGTTACTTAAATTCTTTACTAGATATGGACTACCCACAGAAATACAATCGGATCAAGGATCAAATTTTACCTTAATGTTATTCAAAGATGTTATGAATAGCTTAGGAATAAAACAATTTAAATCAACTGCGTACCATCCAGAATTGCAGGGAGCGTTAGAAAGGTGGCATCAGACATTAAAGACAATGTTGAGGGCTTATTGTCACGATTATCCAGTGGATTGGGATAAAGGAATCCCATTCGCATTGTTTGCAATTAGGGATGCACCTAATGAGTCAACCAAATTTAGTCCGTTTGAACTATTTTTTGGTCATGAGGTAAGAAGACCACTTAAATTGATTGAGGAAAAATTGGTGAGTGAGAAATCGGAAATTACGTTATTGGATTACATGTCAAATTTTAGGGAACAATTAAACAGAGCAGGTGAATTGGCTAGACAGCATTTGAAAGTTGCACAAAATGTGATGAAACGGGTAGCGGACAAGAAATCCAAAGTTCGTAGTTTTGCCAGTGGAGATAAAGTTTTAGCGTTGTTCCCGGTGAACCTTTTAAAAGGTGAACCTTTAAAAGCAAGGTTTTGTGGACCTTATCAAATTGAAAGGAAATTAAGTGAGGTGAATTATATGGTAAAAACACCAGCTAGAAGGAAAATTCACCAAGTGTGTCATGTGAATATGCTTAAAAGGTACTTTGAAAGGGAAGGAGAGAAAAAGGAGGAGGTTTTAATGATTCGAACTCAAAGTGATGAACCAAATCCAGATGTCTGTGAATTTGACACGTCAAATTAAATTGGAAAACGAGGATGTTCTTAAAAATTGGGATAAATTGTTGAGTTACCTTCCAGAGGAAAAATGGACTGACCTGAAAGAGTTATTGATATCACATGGGCAAGTTTGTAGAGATAAATTGGGAAGTACTAAAATGGCTATACATGATGTAGATGTGGGAAATGCTGTTCCAATTAAACAACATCCATACAGACTTAACCCTTTAAAATTGGCACAGGTTAACAAAGCGATTGAGAGTATGCTTAAAAATGGCATAATTGAAGTGGGTTGCAGCCAATGGAGCTCACCCATAGTGATGGTACCTAAACCAGACAGTACCCAACGGTTGTGTGTGGACTATAGAAATGTTAATGCAGTTACAAGGATGGACTCTTATCCTATCCCACGTTTGGAGGATTGCATTGAGAAAGTGGGACAATCAGTTTTTAATTTCCAAACTGGATTTACTTAAAGGTTACTGGCAGGTACCTTTATCCGAAAGGGCGAAGGAGATTTAAGTTGTTGTGACTCCACATGGTGTATGCCAATTCAAAATTATGCCATTTGGCATGAAAAACACCCCAGCCACATTTCAATGGTTAACTAACAAAGTTGTTTCAGGATTACCCAATTGTGCGGTATACATCGACGATCTGGTAATTTTCAGCCAGACATGGAAAGAACATTTAAAATATCTGATGGAGTTATTCGATTGACTTCAGGAGGCGGGTTTGGTGGTAAACCTAGCCAAAAGTGAATTTGGAAAAGCCCAAGTCACTTTTCTTGGCCATATAATCGGACAGGGTCGAATGGTCCCACGGGATGTGAAAAAAAAAGTTATTGGGGAGTTTCCGATACCCTCTACTCGACGGGAAATAATGCGATTTCTTGGTAAGAGTGGTTTTTACCACACATTTGTGCTGAATTTCAGCAGTGTGGTCGCTCCACTGACGGACTTGCTCAAGAAGCGTAACAAATTTCAGTGGACAGCGGAGTGTCAACAAGCATTTGACGGCCTGAAGGCTGTGTTTTTTTTTTCTTTTTATAAATTTAGATTACCCAATTATTTTTTCCAATTAAGGGGCAATTTAGTGTGGCCAATCCACCTACTCTGCACATTTTTGGGTTGTGGGGGCGAAACCCACGCAGACACGGGGAGAATGTGCAAACTCCACACGGACAGTGACCCAGAGCCGGGATCGAACCTGGGACCTCAGCGCCATGAGGCGGTTGTGCTAACCACTAGGCCACCGTGCTGCCCCCTGAAGGCTGTGTTAACCACTGCTCCTGTCTTAGCCGTCTCAAATTATACAAAACCATTCAAAGTGGCGGTTGATGTGAGTGATGTGGGTGTAGGTGCGGTGCTTCTACAAGACGACGACGAAGGGCAAGAGTGGCCTATTGGCTATTTTTCAAAGAAATTGAATTCCCATCAGAAAAAGTATTCAACGATTGAGAAGGAGACGTTGAGTTTGGTGCTAGCTTTGCAACATTTTCACATTTATGTGACTTGCAATCCGTCTGACACCATTATATATACTGATCATAATTCTTTGACGTTTTTGGAGCGATTCCAGAATAACAATGCAAGGCTGTTTCACTGGAGTTTATTGTTACAGCCATTTCATTTAAAAATAGTACATGTAGCAGGATGAGAAAACGTTATAGCCGATGCTTTGCCACAAATGTGATGAACAAAAGCAATTTCAATTGGAGGAAGAAGAAAAAAAATGAAATAAATATTATACCTGTTTCCGTGTGTTTTTTGAAACAAAAAGGTATATTTACTGCATGCATTTCTTAAAGGATAGTGAAAAGGTGAAAAATGAAACCCATCTTGAAGTTGATAGTTTATTTTTTTTTCTTGTGGGGGAGGTGTCATGTGAGAGTACCTTTAAGAAATGGGTGTTTATAAATGGGTGTGTATATATATATATCTGTAGTGAGAGTACCTTTAAGAAATGGGTGTTTATTACTGCAGTGATGTCAGAGGGGGTGAAGTTGAGCTGTCTCAGCTTTTTACTTTTGCTTTTGCTGCAGGGTGTGTTTTAGTTTCGTTTTCAGAGCTGGATTACTGCAGGCACAGCCAGCAGTTGTATTAGAGTCTCTCTCTGTAATCTAAAGACTATAAATAGATCCAGGTGATTTAAAACTGATAACAGTAGTGTCTTTAACCTGATGTGATTCTGGTAAAAGGTGTTTTAAGTCTTATGGATGTTAAAAGGAA
Organism: Scyliorhinus canicula; assembly: GCF_902713615.1. NCBI lineage: Eukaryota > Metazoa > Chordata > Chondrichthyes > Carcharhiniformes > Scyliorhinidae > Scyliorhinus > Scyliorhinus canicula. The sequence continues at coordinate 140,933,905 of NC_052146.1, read as the reverse complement.
AGCTTAAAGGATTACTTAGTGTTGTATTCTTTGGGGGTTGAATTTGAATTAATGGTTGCTAAGATGTTCACTATGTTTTAAAAAGGTTAACTTGAGTTCATAGAATAAACAATGTTTTGCTTTAAAAAATACTTTTCCACTTCTGCTGTAGAGTGGGCCGTCTGCTCCCCATACCACAACCTGAAAAGTTGTGGGTCAGGTGAACCCCATGATACACTTTGGGATTCTCTAAACCCTGGCCCACAGGGTGTGGCCTGCTCTCAAAATGCCGGCATCTCAATGTCCTGCAACGTGGATTGCATCATTGGCCCTCCATTCCTCTTCAGCAACCCATGTTGGGTGTGTGTAGCTGTGATCACCCTCATCATTGTGGCACAACACTTCAACCCTAAACCGTCCATATAATGCAGAGGAAAAGATTTAATTTGGCAGAGAGGACCCCAGGAGAGTCCGTAACCGAGGTACAGACAAGGCTACGAAAACTAGACGAATATTGTGAATACGGAACTACACTTTCCTAAGTGCTATGCGACCGTTTGGTCTACGGCATAAATAACATGGTCACTCAGAAGAAGCTACCAGCAGGCTGTGCAAATGTTGCTTTCCCGCAGAAGCGCTGAGAGAGGAGAGCAAGAGATCCAGGAGATGGAGATAAACACCATAGCATGTGCCCTCACCCGGTGAGCGGCTGCCCAAGACTGAAACCCTGTCCTGGACAGAGTACTGTAGGGGTCAGGTCGGTTAGTCAAGGTCCAAAACAACCTAACGGGATACCTCCCCGGAGCCTGTAGAGCGAATGCCCAGGCATTGCGGGGCATGTGGATGCAGGAGCTGCAGGGAGCACAAGGCACAAGTCAGCCAGCAACCCCTGCGCCCCGTTTGAGGCCGGCACCAACCAAGGGCTCGCACTTTTCCACCTGTATCTGCCAGGGGAAGAGGGTACGCAGCTGAATTGATTTGTGGCGGCTTGAGTGACCCCCATCAAGATAACTGTGCAAGTTAATGGTCATCCATTAGACATGGAACTAGTGTCATGTGAGAGTACCTTTAAGAAATGGGTCTTTATCAAATAGCTGCAGTGATGTCAGAGTGTGGGTGGAGCTGGGTTTTGGTCTGTTGCTTTTTACTTTCGCTTTGAGCAAAAAGCTGATGTGTGTCTGTGTTTTAGTTTCATTTTCAGAGTGGAGCTGCATCCAGCCGAACAAGGTGTAATTTTGGTCTCTCTCTTCATGAAAAAGAATGTCTTCAGATCACTTGCTAATTTAAAATTGATAACTGCTCTCAGTAGAGAATTTAAACCAGTTGTCTTTGTTAAAGAGGGTATTTGTCTCATGGGTGTTGCGAGGAAAGATTAAGGGTTACTTATAGAGTACTTATAGAGTACTGTATTCTTTGGGGGAACTATTTGGGTTGATTGTTGCTAATATGTTTACTGTGTGTTTATAAAATATTAACTGGATTCATAGAATAAACAATGGGCGGGATTTTTCCAGCCCTGAGCCAGGCCGGAGAATCTCCTCCACACCGGGCCACGCCGCCCTGACGCCGGAACACGATTCTCTGCAGAGCGGAGAATCGGCACCATTGGCGCTGGCGTGGTTAGCACGGCGCCGGTCTCAGGCCGCTCTATGCGGCCCCCCCCGCGATTCTCTGGCACGGATCGGCCAAACGGCCGTAAGAAAAAAAACGAGTACCGTCGGCGCCATTCTAACCTGCTCTGAGCCGGCAGGACCTCGGCGTTGAAGGGTCGGGTGGCGCGGCCTGTGGTGGGGGGGGACTCCAACCCGGGGGGGGGGGGGGGGGCCCTCTGATGTGGCCTGGCCCGCGATCGGGGCCTTCTTTCCTATGCGCCGGCCCCTGTAGCCCTGCGCCATGTTGCGTCGGGGCTGGCGCATTGAAGGAGGTCACTGTGCATGCGCGGACCCCACGGCGCAAAGTTCGCACCGGGATGGGCAGCTGGAGCGGCGCGAACCTCTCCAGCGCCGTGCTGGCCCCTTGTAGGGGCCAGAATTAGTCATGGTAGCGGCCCGTTCACGCTGTCGTAAAACATGACTTTACGATGGCGTGGACACTCTGCCGCGGGATTAGAGAATCCCGGCAATTGTTTTGTTTTAAAAGTACTTTAGATCTCTGTTGCATCACACCTGTAGAGTGGGCCTTTATGCTCCCCATAACCAAAATCTCTTTAAAGTTGTGGGTCAGGTGAACTCCATGATATACTTTGGGGTTCTCTAAACCCTGGCCATAACACTAGACATGAGCTGTGGTTTCAGTTATTGGGAAGCGGACCTTCAACAGGATAAGGACGGGGATGTGGCATTCGATATCCGGGACACGGAGGCAAGATTAGCAACGTACACCAGCGAACCATTAGCCATTGCAGGAACTAGGTGCATAGTAAAGGGACACGGCCCCAGCCTGCTACGCTGCGATTGGCTGAAATGTCTACCACTGGACTGGCAGCATATTTTCCAATTGGGATGCGGGGGTGGATACGAAGTGCTAGGGAAATACCCCAAGGTTTTCCAACCAGGACCTGGGAAAATAAAAGGGGCCATGGCAAAAATTCAGGTAGATTCGGACGCACAGCCAAGGTACTTCAGGCCTCACCAGTCCCTTATGCTTTCTTAGCAAAAGCTGAGGCCAAACTCAGCCGGCTGAAAGGCCTTGGGATCATTAGACCAGTACGTTTTGCCGATTGGATGGTGCTCAAACTAGTTTTAAGATGATCAGACTATGTGGGGACTATAAGTTGATAGTCAACAGGACCTCCTGCTGGATCGTTAACTGATGCCCCGTATCAAGGACATACACGCAAAACTGGCCGATGAATACTCATTTACGAAGCTCGATTAAAAAGCCATGTGTATTTGCAGTTAGAATTGGACCCTGCCGTACATAAACACATCACTATAAACACCCATAGAGGCCTATACAAGTACACAAGACTACCGTTTGGAATGTCGTTGGCCTGTGCCACATTCCAAAGCGTAATGTAAAACATACTGGGATGATTGCCTTGCACAAGTGGTGGTGTATATGGACGATGTGTTAGTCACGGGCAACTGAACAGGAACATTTAAGTAATTTGGGCGAGGATTTCCGTCATTTCTAGAGATGGGTGTCCAAAATCAAAATACTCTTCTGCATCTCCGTTTGGTGGCTGGGCTTGGAAGCAGGTACAGAATGGGTAGATTAGCAGTCCGGTGTCTATCAAGAACAACAGAAGCTTCCACTAGCTGTGCCCCTTCACCCGTGGGAATAGCTGGGATGACCGTGGGTGCGGTTACACACTGATGTTGCCTGCCCCTTTCAAGGCTCGATATTCTTACTTCTGATAGATGCCCACTCTAAGTGGTTAGAAGTCCACAGAATGTCGTCAAGCACCTCAAAGGTGTGGGTGGCACAGTGACACAGTGGTTAGCACTGCTGTCTCATGACGCTGAGGACCCGGTTTCGATTCTGGCCCCAGGTTACTGTCTGTGTGGAGTTTTCACATTCTCCCTGTGACTGCGTGGGTCCCACCTCCACAAACCCAAAGATTGGCCTCGCTAAATTGCTGCTTAATTGGAAAAAAATGCACCTCGAAGGTGACCATTGAGAAATTGCATCTGTCTTTCAGCACGGTCTCCCGGAGGTGTTAGTTACAGCCTTTCACAAGTGAGGAATTCTCAGGATTCCTGAAGATAAATGGGGCATGGCACACCCATACGGCCCCGGACCACCCAGCTTTAAGTGGGCTGGTGGAAAGGGCGGTACAGATGTTTAAACGAGGGCTGAGAAAGCAGCCTTCGGGATTGATGGACACAGGACTGGCCAGATTTTTGTTCTGCTATCAGACCACTCCGCATGCCGCGACCGGGGCGAGTCCTGGCTGAATTGCTAATGGGCCGGAGGCTTCAAACCTGCCTTAGTCTGATTTTCCCTGATAATGGTGGGAAGATACGCCATAGCCAGGAGCAGAAAGGACTGCCTTGTTAGACGAAAGCCACCCAGACTGTGCCAGGTGGCGCAATCTATGTTCAGAACTTTGCAGATGGTGTTCAGTGGATCTCAGGGACAATCATCCACCGGACAGGGCCGGTATCTTATCACGTTCAGGCACAAGGTCGCAGCATGAAAAAGCATTCTATCACATTTGGCCCATTGGACGAGTCTTACGATAAATTCCTCTGGAGGGGAAATTTACAGTCCAATCAAATCCGATGCTAGTCGAGGCTAGAACATGACCCCAAGCGGGTCAAGAAACCAAAGGTTGTATATATGGATTCTGAAATGGAGACCCAGGCAGTGGAGGTCTCCGGGATTCAAGTAGTGCGGCAGCCCCCATGCATCCACCATGGCATTTCGAACAGAAATGGCATTCGCCTCCCAAATATACACCACCAAATCCAGCCCTGCAGGTGCAGGGAGCACAGACAGGGGAGAAGAGAGTCCGGCGCCCTCCTACTCGGCAGTCGTCGGAAGAGTCGTCAGACCTTGGGGGAGAGGCATGTTATAACCAGCACGCGACCCACAGGATTGGAGCAGTCAGTCTCCCTGTGAGTCTCACGGATTACAAACTCCTCCGTTAAGGGGGCGGGGAGCCCGAGGACATTCATGATTGAGCTCTATATAAAGTTGGCCAGGTATGGAACTGAAAGAATAGACCCGGCTGGGGTCTGATGCATATTGTAAATATAGGGCGGGATTCTCCCCTACCCGGCGGGGCGGGGGGTCCTGGCGTATTGGAGTGGCATCAACCACTCCAGCGTCGGGCCTCCCCAAAGGTGCGGAATTCTCCGCACCTTTAGGGGCCAAGCCCTCACATTGAGGGGCTAGGCGCCCCAGCGCCCGCCCGCGCCGCCAGTACCAGAGGTGGTTCAATCCATGCCGGCGGGAGAGGATTGTCAGTCGCGGGACTTCAGCCCATCGTGGGCCTGCCGACCGGCGCGGCGCGATTCCCGCCCCCGCCGATTCTCGGGTGGCGGAGAATTTGGTACACGGCGGGGGCGGGATTGACGCTGGCCCCGGGCGATTCTCCGACCCGGCGGGGGGGGGGGGGGTCGGAGAATCCCGCCCATAATTGCTTTGCAGTAAACCAAGTTTTCTTTTTACCAACTCAATTCGGCCCCGTTTGTGGTCTACTAAATGCTTGAAGTGATAGAGAGGATGGGGAGGCAGTTACCAGCCACCAGCAAAGTGCCCTTCATTTGGCTGTAAGGAGGGGGGAACAGCAATGGTCAAGTGATCATTTTCTTTTGATCTCCTTCTTGTTTATGTGATAATTCACGTGAATTTTTTTAAAGCAAAGAGTAAGCAAAATTGGTCAAACCCCATCAGGGGGTTTGGGAAGAGTTGATCCAGGCAAATTGGTCACTTTGGGCAGGATTTTCTGCACTGCGGCATGCTTTATAGCAGCAGAGGCAGCCTGCCATTGACCCGCAGCGGGATCTTCCAGTCCTGCTGCTATCAGCGGGGTTTCCCGTTTTTCGTATCCTCCGCTGTCGGGGAATCTGCGGCAGGGGGTCACTGCTGGCGTGACCGCAAGATCCTGCCGGTGGGTATGGCCGCAAAATCCCAGACAGTGTCTAAACTTCCAGGGGGCACAAATTTAAAACAAGGATGCGAGGGTGTATTGTGGAGTAAAACTTATTACGAAAAGAAAGACTTGCATTTACCCAATGCCATTCATGACCTCAGGTTGTTTCAGAGCACCGTTCAGCCAGCATTTCAAGTGCTGTAATGTAGGAAATGTCACGGCCATTTTGCGCACAGTAAACTCCCACAAACAGCAATGTGATAATGACCAGACAATCTGTTTTTGCATGTTGAATGAGGGATGAATATTAGCTAGTGTTTTGTATCCGACAATACATCCCTGCTGGTGGAATGAAAAAAAAATGAAAATGAAAATCGCTTATTGTCACGAGTAGGCTACAATGAAGTTACTGTGAAAAGCCCCTAGTTGCCACATTCCGGCGCCTGTTCGGGGAGGCTGCTTCGGGAATTGAACCGTGCTACTGGCCTGCCTTGGTCTGCTTTAAAAGCCAGCGATTTAGCCCAGTGTGCTAAACCAGCCCCTGGAATGTCACATGATCTGTTGTGACGTCAGCAGAGTGTTTTGCTTGGTCTTTCAGTTCACCATCTTGGATTGCATGAGCAATAAACCTTGTGTTTCTCCGAAATCCAAGAGTGTTGCAACTCCATAACTTTTCTTCTTGCAGCACTCCGAGAATATAACAACCAGGACACGGGGGAAAGCTCCCCTGCTCTTCCTTGAAATAATACCATGGGATCTTTTCCATCCACCTGTTGGGGCCGATGAGGGCTCTGTTTAACATCTTATCCAAAAGATTGCATCTGACAGTGCAGCATCCTCTCCTATTATTTCACCGCAGCATCAGCTTATGTTTTGTCTCAAGTGTAATATAGTAATTATGGAATAACTTAATAGTTCAGGCCAATTAAGAAAACAATATAAATAGGCTCATGTGTGTGTTTCTAGAAAAAGAGATGATTGAGGGGTGCTTTCAGAAGGTGGGTAGTTTGATCTAGGGAAACAGGAAAGATTGTGTGCTCACTTAGCCTCATCCTGTTCTTTGTTTCTTGCTGTACAATGCAGTTGATTTTCTTTCCCTTTCTGTGCTTCTCCAACAGGTGGACGAGTTTGTGAAGTTTGCCGATGTGTTCCCATTAAACGATGTGGGTGTCAAGTTAGACCCCATGGATTACCAACTTGTGGTGGGCTGGATTGAGTTGATTGGAGGCTTGTTGCTTGCGTTTGGGAATAAGGCCCTCCAGGAAATCAGTAATATTTTCCTTTCAATCCTCATGATGGGTAAGAACTGACAATAATCCAGTAGAATACACTTTGGCCAGACCCAATGAGGTCTGGTGTGAGCACACCCATTAATCAAATCTATGTGATTTCCTCCATTTTGGAACCCCCCTATGCCACCCATGTTGTATTAGATGAATTAGGTTCAAAGTTTGGCCAGGATTTTCCAACCTCGGCCGCTGCCGGCATCTTCTGGTCATTGGACATTTCGCTTGTACACAGCGGGTCCATAGCGGTGCCCCCACAGATGGGCATGAAAATCTCAGCCTTCGTTTTATCTGTTGGTAGCTTTAACAACCTTTAACCATGAATTTCTATGCTTTTTGTCTCCCCTCATGTCAGTAGTATATCAGTTCTAAATCTTAGCGCTCAATTTAATGGAAATGAAATAGAGTCCCGTGTCTAGTGTGATTAGCCAACAAAGACCCCGCCAGCTAATGGGACTCATTTCGGGGCCTCAGGGGAAACACCCCACCAAGGCCACACTTAGTCCCATTTCGCGTTCTGAGGAACTCAACTCGCCAGTGCAAAATGGCGTCCCGATCTTGAGACTCCGAAACATGATCTCCGGACTCCTCCCCCCAGTGCCCCAACTCATCAATAAGGGGGTCATTGAGCCCCCCACATCCCAGCTAATAAGGGCAGGCATCCATGGGCCCGATCCTCGCCATAGGCAAAATGTAACCCGGGCACCAAGTCACTGCCAGCCTGCCAGTGCCCCCGCCAGCACGGCAGTACCACCTGGGCATCCTGGCAGTGCCAGGATAGCGGTGCCAGAGTGTCCAGGTAGCATCGGGGATACAAGGGTACCACCCTGCTCAGAGCCTAGCCATCCAGGGGCCCCAATTCCCTGGGAGTCGCCCCCACTTCCCCCCCAAGTGCCGATACGTCTGGCCCCCATTTGTGAAGACGAGTATCAACTGGCACTCGCTCGGTGACTCTGAGGCATGGGAGTTAGATCCTGCGCCTTGGGTAACTCATGCGAGTCCATATCAAAGTCCTGCTAACACTAATGGCCAGGATCCAGATCACGACGTCTCCCAAGATCCTGTTAGATCTCATGAGGCTTGGAGAGCGGGGTAAATTGCACAAGAAATCGCTGCTAAAAAGGGTGTGGCTGTTGTGGAGTAGCAAGAAGGGAGGTGGCAGTGGACATCTGAGGGCGGTCCGGGAAGGTTGCGTGACATGGGCTGAGGCCTGGTCGAAGAAGGGGTATGGTTGATCGTCAGGAGAGGGGGCTGGGTGCCCCTGACCAGGTTGGTCACATGGAATGTGAGAGGGCTGAATGAGCCAGTCAAACAATCACACATGTTCGCGCATCTGAGGAGCTTGAAGGTGGATATGGCCTTTTTGCAAGAAACGCACTTGATAGTTTGGGGCCAGACTAGGTTAAGGAAAGGGTGAGATGGGCAAGGCTTTCATTCAAGATCAGATATGAAAATGTGAGGGGGTGTGACGGTGCTGATAACAGATGCGTGGCGTTTGAGGTGGGGAATACAGTGGCAGATTTGAGAGGTATGTTCGTGATCGTGAGTGGGAAGCTGGAGGCAATGCCAGTAGTCTTGGTGAATGTTTATGCCTCAAACTGGGACGATGTTGAGTTCATGAGGCGGGTGCTGGGAAAGACCCCAGAGCTGGACTCGGACCGGTTGATTATGGGGTTGGGGGGGGGGGGGGGGACTTTAACGGTCATTGAACCAGGTTTGGACCGGTCGAGACCATGGTTGGGGAGGGTGTCAGCGGTGGCGAAGGAGTTGTAGAACTTCATGGAGTGCATTGGCGGGGGGTCGTGGGGGAGACCCGTAGAGGTTTGGGAGGTCGAGGGTGAAGAAATATTTGTTATTGTGGTCTCAGACATGCAGGTGGACTCTGGGGGGGAGGTGCCAAGCACCCGCAGTGGAGGTTGGATGTCGGGTTTCTAGCGGATGAGGAGGTGTGTGAGCGGGTGAGGGTCACCTTCCGGGGGTATGTGGAACTGAATGATACGGGTGAGGTGTCAGCCGCCACACTATGGGAGGCGCTTAAAGCAGTGGTTAGGGAGGGTTTATATTGATCCGGGAGCATAGGGACAAGGTGGAACAAGCAGAGATGGCAAGGCTGGTAGACGAGATTCCGCGGGTGGATAGGAGATACTTGGAGGCCCCACATGCAGGGCTGTTGAAAGAGCGGCAGAACTCCAGATGGAGTTTGGGTTGGTGTCCACGGGGAAGGCAGTGGGGCAGTTGCAGAGGGGCAGTGTATGAATATGGGGAGAAGACGATTAGGATGCTGGCTAACCAACTTAGGATGCAGGAAGCAGTGTGGGATATCGGAAATGTGAAGGACGTGAGGGGAAGAGTGGTACTGGATCCAGTGGGGGTGGATGGGGTTTTTGAAGAACTTTATAAGAGGCTCTATGAATCAGAGCCCCCGAGCGGGCAGGGGGGAGGGAATGTGGCATTTCCTAGATGGGTTGGAGTTCCCCAAGGTGGAGAAGGACTTGGTGGAGGGGCTGGGGGCCCCCATTGGACTGATGATGAAGGAGATGGGTCGATGCAGGCAGGGAAGGCCCTGGGCCCGGATAGGTTCCCTGTAGAATTTTATTAGACGTTTTCTGGGGATCTGGGGCCCCTACCAGAAAGGGCATATAATGAGGCGAGGGATAAGAGGAAACTCCCCCTTACATTATCACAGGCTTCCATATCCTTAATATTAAAGAAGGATAAAGATCTGGAGCAGTCTGGGTCCTATTGCCCGATATTTTGTTAAATGCGGAGTCCAAACTACTAGCAAAGGCCTTGTGCTCGCGGATTGAGGACGGTGTGCCGGGGGTGTTGGGGAAGACCAGGTGAGGTTTGTAAAGGGGAGGCGTCTGTCGGCAAAGTCAGGAGATTACTGAATGTAATAATGGTGCACCCGGATGTGGACATGGCAGTCGCAATGGATGCGGAGAAGGCATTCGATCGGGTGGAGTAGGAGTATTTGTGCAAAGTGTTGTGTCAGGTTCAGGTTCGAGTAGGAGTTTGTTGACTGGGTCCGTTTGTTGTATAGTCTGTAGCGAGTGTACGTACAAATTGGGTAAGCTCGGGGGAACTTTGGGCTACACCGTGGGACAAGGCAGGTGTGCCCACACTTCCCGTTGTTCTTTGCCTTGGCAATAGAGCCACTGGCAATGGCGTTTAGAGCATCAAGGTGGTGGAGAGGGATAGTGCAGGGGGGTGGGTGGAGCACAGTGTCTCGCTACATGCTTTATATCTCGGACCCATTGGGAGGCTTTGGGCGAATTATGAATATTCTGGAGGGGGTTTGGCCGGTTTTCAGATTCAGTTAAACATGGGGAACAGTGAGGACTTGCCGATCGAGGCCAGGGGGCAGGAGAGGAGGTTGGGCGAGCTGCCGTTCAGGGTGGTGGGGGTAAGCTTTAGATATTTGGACATGCAGGTGGCGCGGGGATGGGAACAACTGAATAAATTGAATTTGGTGGTTGGTGGAAAGGATGAGTGGGAATTTCATGAAGAGAGATGTGCTCATTGGCCGGGCGGGTGCAGACAGTGAAAACTGTACCCCCAGGGCTCTTATTTGTATTTCAGAACGTCCCGATCATCATTCCAAAATCGTTATTCTGAAAGGTTAATGCTTTGATTTTGGGATTTGTGTGGGCGGGGAAATCCCCACGGGTAAAGAAGGTGCTGTTGGAGCAGGGTCGCAGGTTGGGGATGGGGGGGGGGGGGGGGGGGGCTGACCTTACCAAGTATGATGAACTATTACTGGGCAGCGAATATAGCCATGGTTAGGAAGTGGGTAGTGGGGGAGGGGTCAGTGTGGGAGCTGATGGAGGCAGCCTCCTGCAGGAGCACGAGTTTAAGGGCATTGTTGGCGACGTATCTGCCATACTCGCTGGCCGAGCACTCCATGAGTCGGGCGGGTATGGGGGGGGGGACATTGGAGACAGCATTCGAGGTTGATTTGGGTAATCATAGACTTGCACCAGTGGTGGGGTGGTGGGGAGGGGCGTTTAGATGCCGTGTTTCGGGGGTGGCGACGGGCAAAGATCGAGCGGTTTGGGGACCTGTTGGGGGAAGGGAGGGGTAGCTATTCAGGTTTGGAGGAACTGGAGGGGACGTATGAGCTACCCAGTGGGAACGGGTTCCGGTACTTACATGTACGGGATTATGTGGGGAAGCAGGTGCAGTCCTTTCCCAAGCTGCTGCCCCTGGAGCTACAGGATAAGGTGATATCGAAAGCAGAAGTAGGTGAGGGTAAGGTGTCTGAGATTTACAAGGATCTAATGGACTTGGAGGGAACCCTGATAGGGTAAGTCAAACAGAAGTGGGAGGAAGAACTGGGGCTTGGGGTAATGGAGGCTGGGTTATGGGAGGGAGGCTCTGAGGAGGGTGAATGCACCTTCGTCATGTGCCAGGCTTAGCCTTATTCAGTTTAAGGTAGTCCACAGGCCACATATGACGGTGGGCAGGATGAGTCGGTTCTTTGAGGGGGTGGAGGACAGGTGTGGGTGGTGCGCGGGGAGGCTTGCGAACCATGTTCATGTTTTGGGCATGTCCGAGGTGAAAGGGGTTCTGGCAGGGGTTCGTGGACGTAACGTCCAAGGTGCTGAAGGTGGTCCCAAGTCCACAAGTGGTGATTGTTGGTGTGTCGGGGCGTTAGTTATTTATTTGTTATGAGGTTTCTATTTGTTCTTAATCTTTAAAAAATTTTTTAATTTATTTTTTAAAATTTAGAGAGCCCAATTAATTTTTTCCAATTAAGGGGCAATTTAGCGTGGCCAATCCATCTATCCTGCACATCTTTGGGTTGTGGGGGTCAGACCCATGCCGACATGGGGCGAATGTGCAAAATCAAAACGGACAGTGACCCGGGATTGAACCTGGGACCTTGGTACCGTGAGGCAGCAGTGCTAACCACTGCACCGCTGTGCTGCCCGTTTGTTCTTACCCTTGTGTTGGTTTGTGTTTAATTTATATACAAATGCCTTAATAAAAATATATTTTTAAAAGTTGTCACCGATAGCTCTTTCCTGTGCCCCACCTACAGCTCTCCTGTTGAACCTCTCATTCATTCGACATCACCAAAGTCAGGCACCTTATCCATTAGGCCACACGGCCAACTGAACCTCTCATTCATGGCACTGATTGATTTCCTTTGATACTCATCAACTTTCTCAGGCCATTCCTCACAACCTCTGTATCAGCCAGAGGACCACAGCCTAAGTCATTATTCCTCCAGTCAAACAAAGGCTTATCATCTAACCCAAATGGTGGGGGGGATGATGGTAAGTCACTGAACCAGTAATCCAGTGACCCAGGCTAATGCTGTGGGGACACGGGTTCAATCCCACTGTGGCAGCTGGGGGGGGAGAATTTAAATCCAGTCATAATCTGGAATATGAAGCTAGTTTCAGTAATGTTGACCATGAACTTTACCATCGATTGTAAAATGCACCTGGTTCACCAATGTCCTTTCGGGAAGGAAATCTGCCATCCTTACCTGGTCTGACCTACATGTGACTCCAGATCCACAGCAATCTGGTTGACTCTCAACTGTTCTCTGAAATGGGTTAATATGCCACTTAGTTCAAGGGCAATTAGGAACGAGCAACAAATGCTGCCCTCGTCAGTGACACCGCATCTTATGAAAGGACTAAAAAAATGTCAAAACACTGTTTTTCTTTTTGCACGTTGCAGCCGTCCATTTAGAAAGAGCTTTGCAGGACACTGGTGGATACTTTTCAAGGTTGGGGATCAGAATGTGAACTAGTCAGCCTGCAGATGGGACAGAATGTTCTCTACATCAAAAGCAAAGTACTGTGGGTGCTGGAAATCTGAACCAAAACCAGAAAATACTGGAAATACTCAGCGGGTCCAGCAACACCTCTGGAGAGAGGAATGGAGTTAATGTTTCAGACGGGTTTAAGGGAGGGTAGGAGGAATGGAGCGGGAACGTTGACGTGTACTGAAATCAGTACTTGTGCACTGCTGAAGGAACACCGAGATTGTAACCTCAGGCTGCCCCCAGGCTTTCACCTTTGTTTTCTATCTACCTCCTGGTGGGGTGTGAATAAATCAGAATTCCCACTTTTGGTCATTATCTAGCAATCCTTGCCATAAAGCGCATGAGTATTTAAAAATCTCCCCAATTCTAGGTAAAATCACAGTGGTCACGGCCGGTTATGAAAATCAGAAGATGGCATGCTACGGCAGCATATAACCATCCCCGACTAATATGCACGCACTCTGAGTGCGACAGTGCAAAAAGGCAAGGTGACAATTCCATATCAGTTATCATCTTTGCACTTAACCAACCAGTTAGTTTGTTGTATGAAATATTCTGGTTGGTGTGCTGTGTATTTAAGAGGTGCTCCACGTACAGAGTATTGAACAGTTGAGTTGAATAATGGATACGTGCCATTAAAGTACGTAGCCAGAATTAAAGGCTGCAATCTTTCCTGAATGAAAGGTGACAGCGTGTGCTGAAGTGTAGGTCTGTGGGAGGTGATAGCTTCCTGCTAGTTGTCATTCTAAATGTATCTTCACTGGAGGACTGCAAATCAATGTGGATCAATGAATTCAATCTGAAGTCTCACCATTGCCGTTCTACACTCGATCTCTGCCTCCACCCTAAGTACCTATGGACCGCGCCAACCCTGAGTCTCTTTGTATCTAATTCTCCTTTCCTTTTCCCATGCTGGGACTTGCTCTCTGGAATTCTCCCCCACACCCCTTTACCTTACTGTCGCTTTCTTCTCCCCAACTCAATTGTTTAAGGACCCTCTTGAGTCCGATCTCTCCAACTTCAGCTTTCAGTCCACCTTCTGAACCGCTCTCATTCTGACATAATGGGGGTGATTCTCCGGGGCTGCTAGCCCTAGCCGGGATTCCTGCTAGCCCGTTGAATCTGGCGTGCTGCCCAAAGCAGGATTCGTGCTGGGTGTCAAACCTGTTGCAAGTCTCCCGGCCTGCTCCCCCGGTAAGATCAGGTTTTCATTGTTTCATTAGCATCCATTTCAATCTCATTAACAAGATTGTAATGGAATTCTGCAGCCTTCTGGTATTCCTCTGCGCCCCCACCCCCTCCCAGTTTGAAGACCTGCAGGCGCAGATCACTACTGGCCCCTAAAAGCGGGGACTAGGTGCCAGGGACACCAAGGGGGCGAATACCTTCTCTACACTTGCCTCCCAGGGGAGGGGGGACCTTAAGGGAAGGGGGAGGGCGTTCGGTGGGCAGGGAGGAGATTGGACCGGGCTGTAGGGGCTCAGTTTGGGGGTCCTTCCTGGGATGGGAGTCACGTGGCAAGCCTTGAAAACCTTTAAATTCTCTTTCAACATGTCAATTTCAATGATTTGTCAGATGAAGGTAAAGTCTTCTCTTTAATGTGTTGCAAACCGTCAAATTTCTTTTTTCATATTCAATTTCATTCCCCTTAAACGTTTTCAAGCCTCTGGACTTTCTGAGACGCCTAAAAGCTTTGAATTCCATTGTTTACATTCAATTTCACGGTCTATTACCTTTTACAAGCCTCTTTATCATATAAGCCAAATGCTCCAAATTTGAAAGAAAAATAGAAATTGCTGGAAACACTGGGAGCATCTGTAGAGAGAAACCAAATTAATCAATGACCTTTCATCAGAATTGGAAGATGTTAGACGGACACTTTTAAGCAAGAGCTGTTGGGATTATTTTTATATTCATCGATGGGATGTGGGCATCGGTGGCATTATTGCCCATCCCTGATTGTCCTTGAACAGAGTGGCTTTCTAGGCCATTTCAAAGGGCAGTTAAATGTCAACCACATTGCTGTGGGTCTGGAGTCACAGTCACATGTAGGGCAAGCCAGGTATGGATAACAGATTCCCTTCCTTGAAGGCCATTAGTGAACAAGGTAGGTTTTTATGACAGTTGACAATGGTTTAATGGTCATCATTAACCTTTTAACTGCAGATATTTTGAATTCAAATCTCGTGGTGGTTTTGAGCCTGGGTCCCCAGAGTATTACCCAGATCTTTGGCTGGTATAACTTCTCTCATGTTTGCCTCTCTCTGTAATTTCCTTGCCGATTTGTTCTTCTACATCCTTCTCATTAGCTGGTTGGCTGTAGACTACACCGAGCAATGTCATTGCACCCTTTTTATTTCTTAGCTCGAGCCAAATTGATTCTGTCCGTGAACCCACTAGGCCATCTCCTTTCTCCAGCACTGCAATTCTCTCCTTAACCAGCACTGCCACCACCTACTTTCCTTCCATTCCTATTTTTTCTGAACACCTTGCAACCAGAAATATTTGTAAGTTCAATGTGGAAAAGTGTGAGGTAATGCATTTTGGTCAGAAGAACATGGAGAGACAATATAAAATAAGGGGTAAAATTCTGAAGGGGGTGCAAGAGTAGGGGGACCTGGATCTATATGTGCACAGGCCATTAAAGTGGAAAACAGGTTGTGAGAACAGTTAAGCACAAAGTATCCTGGGCTTTATTAAAAGGGGAATAGAATACAAGAGCAAGGAGGTTATAAGACCAAAAGACATAGGATCAGAATTCGGCCACTCGGCTCATCGAGTCTGCTCCGCCATTGAATCATGGCTGATATTTTCTGATCCCTATTCTACTGCCTTCTCCCCATAATCCCTGATCCCCTTATTAATCAAGAATCTACCTATCTCTGTCTTAAAGACACTCAATGATTTGGCCTCCACAGCCTTCTGCGGCAGAGTTTCACAGATTCACCACCATCTGGCTGAAGAAATTCCTCCTCATCTCTGTTTTAAAGGATCGTCCCTTTAGTCTGAGATGGTGTCCTCTGGTTCTAGTTTTTCCTTGGCAAGTGGAAACATCCTCTCCACGTCCACTCTATCCAGGCCTCGTAGTGTCCTGTAAGTTTCAATAAGATCCCCTTCATCCTTCTAAATGCCAACGAATACAGACCCAGAGCCCGCAACCGTATGTTGACCTCAGCTTGAGTATTGTGAATAGTTCTGGATGCTGCACTGTAGGAAGGATGTGAACACATTGAAGAGAGTGCAGAAGAGGTTCACAAGAATGATTTCAGGGATGAGATGCCTCCGTTATGAAGAGAGACTGGAGAGGTATGGGCTGTCTCTTTTGAGGGAAGGCTAAAAGGAGATTTGGTAGAGGTGTTGAAAATCAAGAGAGGGCTGAACAGAGTAGATCGGGAGAAACAGTTGCTGTTTGTAAAAGGATCAAGGAAGAGAGGGCACAGATTTGAAGTGATTTGCAAACAAAAGCACATGCGATGTGAGAAAAAACTACACACAGCGAGCGGTTCAGGTCTGGATTGCACTGCCTGGAAGTGTGGTGAAGGCAGGTTCAATGGAGGAATTCAAGGGAGCATTAGATGAGCGGTAAAGACACCCCTGCTAACCATGTACAGTTTTGGAGATCCTCATCTCAAGCAACAACATAAGTCTTCTCCATTATAATAATAATCTTTATTGTCACAAGTAGTCTTACATTAACACTCCAATGACGATACCGTGAAAAGTCCCACCCCATACTTTGGTACAGCACGGTAGCATTGTGGATAGCACAATTGCTTCACAGCTCCAGGGTCCCAGGTTCGATTCCGGCTTGGGTCACTGTCTGTGCGGAGTCTGCACATCCTCCCCGTGTGTGTGTGGGTTTCCTCCGGGTGCTCCGGTTTCCTCCCACAGTCCAAAGATGTGCAGGTTAGGTGGATTGGCCACGCTAAATTGCCCTTAATGTCCAAAATTGCCCTTAGTGTTGGGTGGAGTTACTGGGTTATGGGGATAAGGTGGAGGTATGGACCGTGGGTGCGGTGCTCTTTCCAAGAGCCGGTGCAGACTCGAAGGGCCGAATGGCCTCCTTCTGCACTGTAAATTCTATGTCTATTCTATGTCTATCACCAGGACCTCCTGTCACACTAGGGTTGCCTATCTTCGCTGAATGGCTGGGAGACTCCCAGAATCGCTCTCAATATTCTGGTGGTTTTTAAAAGCAGTCTGGGAGATTTTAGAATAATAGGATTCCCTTTAGTCGATAGAGTACTGTCTTGGTCCCACAGATTCTATTTCACTGAACGACATTTTGCAGGCAGGCTGGGCAGCACCTGTGCCCAGGCAGAGCTGGCATGATGACATCGCACATTACAGCATGGCCAAGCATGCGTACTCGTTTCATGGATGTGCTGCCCTACCTGTTCCTTCCTCCCCGCCTGCACCGAGGTGAGTGTGGTGTGAGCCAGCAGGGGTATTGGCACTGCTGCATGGAGCTGGGCCCAGGGATGGAGCACTCCGGTCTGCTGATGTAAACATCAGGAGGGAGCAGATCAGCGCCACAGCCAGCCAGTGATCAGAACCCGAGGTAGCCGTTTGCCAGCACCCAGTGTGTCTGTGCTCGATGGATCATCCTTCAGGAGCCCCACGGTGAATCGGAGGCTGGGATGGCAAGCAGAAAGATGAGTCTGAGCTGCAGGGAGCGAGGATTCAGCAGTGGCTACTTTCACAGGCACCTGATTGCAGTTCCAGCAGGGTGTCCGAACCAGCCCATTCCAAACAAGGAAACAAAATTATTTTGTTTCTTTATGTGGGCCAAAGAAACACATCCCCTCCTACTCGTGTTTGGGGATTTGGACCTTGGATCCCCAGGTGGACTCGCACACTCTATCCACGTTGTCTGGATCCTGTGTTGCCACCTCTGCCATCGCTTCTGGGAATATACCCGGCTGGAGTTGGCATCTGAGAACATGGTAGGTTACGATTTTAAAGTTTTCTTCATCCTGCCAAACTCAAGATTAGATTACGGATTTAACGGGCTGGATTCTCCATTATTGGGACTATGTCCCCACGCCGGTGTCAAAACCGTGGAGTTTTACTCCTGAAAATCCTGGATTAAAGGGACATGAATTCCCAGGCCTGCAGGGGGCTAGCAGGGACCTGGAGTAAATGTGGCAACTTTTGCTGCAGATATGGGACCCCCGCACGTTCGGGTCAGAGGCCGTGTAGGCGCACGGCGGCGGCCTCCAGAGGCTGCGCCGTACTTCATGGCAGACTTGGATTGTGGAGGTAGACTCACAAAGGAGACCCCCTGATCGGCCGCGGGCCCGACCCTCAACCTCCGCACGAACCTCCTCCGGCCGCCTATAAAGCCTCTCCTGCCCTCCGATTGGCCCGCCCCCGGGTCCACAGCCACCACGCGACTATCCCGACCAGCTGGAGTGGGCTGCTGGCAAAGGCCCCAGGTGGCGCGGCGTACTCCCTGGTTGCACCGCTTTTTGGTGCGCAGGAAACCAGTGCTGGCCACGCTTTCGGCATCAAACTGGATTCTCCGCGCCGGCCAAGGTATTTGGAAAAGGGAATAAATCTATGTTAGCTCGTGTTGTGTGGGCTCGTGACAGTATGATTAATGGAAATCCATTGAGAAATAATCTTGAAACTGGGACTTGCTGCCATTCCAGAGTGGAACACTAGATGGCTCCAAAAGCAAAAGTAAATGAAAAGCATCGCTGACTCAATACTGGAAATAAATTCTAGTTTGAAGACTAAAACATAATTACACATCAATACTAATCGAGAGTTGGGGGGCGGGCGGGAAACAAAGTCAAAATCTTTCCTTCCCTTTTGCTATCAAATGTTTTTGCAGAGTCTGTAAAGTATATCTGAGGTTTGAAGTGCACGCAACTATGCAGCTGCACAGTATGGCGGATTCTGAAAGCCTAACAATTAGCTCTAAAAAAGCCAATAAGTGTGACCGGTGAGTGTTGGGGGAGAACAGCAGCTGACCAGGGCAGGTACCGAGCTGGTGGCAGCAATAGGCAGGACCATCTCCTGACCATGCAGAAATGGGACATCCCATTTGGGATAAACTGAAATGACATTTTGAAGAAATGAATGGTAAACTCCCCACCCTCGCACCATGGGCCTGTATTGAGGATCAAAGCTTGAGGAAGAGGCACACTTGTGGGAGGATGGAATCAAACTCTAATTTCTCACCATAATTTTATGTACAGAAGGAATGTGTGAATTTTGCCGATGGGAGACCCATATAGATGGTAGTAAGACAACATGTTATTTCGGGCCCAGTATACTACAGTCAAGATTTTTTGACCGACCGCCTTTAAGAGCGAGTCTTAGTTGTGGCTCCTTGATGTTTAAACCCCACAGTCTGTGCATAACTTCATCCATCTCCCATTTTTCCACCTACACTCTGCTTTTTTCCTCCTCCCTCTTGGGAGGTAAACCTGGTAGGTGTGTCTCTTGTCCTAAATGCAACAATTCTTCTGTCCAGGTGTTGAAGTAGTGAAGTATCCCCCCCCACCCCCCCTTCCCCCAGCAGATGCATATCACCCGTGACACTATTTTGGGGTGGTAGTGTAGGGCTCCTCCTACATGGAAAGGAAAGGAATGATTCGGATATAGTAAATCACGAGGAGCAGTGTGAAATATTGGACAAAATAATCGTAATGAGAGAGGAAGTATTAGAGGTGTTGGCATCATTGAAAGTGATAAGTCGCCAGGGCTGGATGGATTATTTCCGAGGATGTTGAAGGAGGTCAGAGAGGAGATAGCAGATGCTCTGGGGATTATTTTCCAATCTTCTCCAGACATGCAGGAGGTGCCGGAGGATTGAAGGAATGCAAATGTGGTCCCGTTGTTTAAGAAGGTTATGAAGAAAATGCCAAACAATTATAGGCCAGTTAGTCTTACTTTTGTGGTGGGCAAATTGTTAGAAGTAATCCTGAGAGATCGGATAAACTGTCACTAGAAAAGCACAGACTAGTCAGCGACAGTCAGCATGACTTTATTAAAGGAAGGTCATGCATGATAAATTTAGAACATAGAACAGTACAGCACAGAACAGGCCCTTCGGCCCTCGATGTTGTGCCGAGCAATGATCACCCTACTCAATCCCACGTATCCACCCTATACCCATAACCCAACAACCCCCCCCCCAACCTTACTGTTTAGGACACTACGGGCACTTTAGCATGGCCAATCCACCTAACCCGCACATCTTTGGACTGTGGGAGGAAACCGGAGCACCCGGAGGAAACCCACGCACACACGGGGAGGACGTGCAGACTCCGCACAGACAGTGACCCAGCCGGGAATCGAACCTGGGACCCTGTAGCTGTGAAGCATTTATGCTAACCACCATGCTACCGTGCTGCCCCTGGGTTGCCTAAAGCTGCCCAATCAAAATAAATTTGATTGCATTCTTTGAGGAAGCGACGAGGAGGATTGATGAGGGTAGTGCAGTGGATGTTGTCTACCTGCATTTTAGCCAAGCATTTGACAAGGTCCCACATGGGAGACTGGTCGAAAAAGTAAAAGGCCATGGGATACAGGGTAATGTGGCAAATTGGATCCAAAATTGGCTTACTAACAGGAAACAAAGCCCATGCAAATGAAAAATTGTTTCAAGTGGTGTTCTGCAGGCCTTAGTGTTGGGACCCCTTATATTTTTTATATATTTTATTGCCGAAGGCTGGAATAAGGAAGGCTATGAGGAAGCAAGAGGAAAGGATGGCAGGCTGTGCTAAAACAAAGAGTAAAAATTGTTCTTCAAACATATTAATAGTAAACGATTAGTGAAGGATAGAATAGAACATAGAACAGTACAGCACAGAACAGGCCCTTCGGCCCTCGATGTTGTGCCGAGCAATGATCACCCTACTCAAACCCACATAACCACCCTATACCCGTAACCCAACAACTCCCCCCTTAACTTTACTATTAGGACACTACGGGCAATTTAGCATGGCCAATCCACCTAACCCGCACATCTTTGGACTGTGGGAGGAAACTGGAGCACCCGGAGGAAACCCACGCACACACGGGGAGGATGTTCAGACTCCACACAGACAGTGACCCAGCCGGGAATCGAACCTGGGACCCTGGAGCTGTGAAGCATTTATGCTAACCACCATGCTACCGTGCTGCCCCAAGAGTGGGGCCCATAAGGGCAAGCAGGGTAAGCTGCTCATGGAAGTGGAGGGCATGGCAGTGATACTAAATTAGTACTTTGCTTCTGTCTTTACCAAATTAGAAGATGGTGACAATGGACCAATTGAAAATGTGGGTGGTGAGTAGCTGAGCAGCATAGTGATAGGTAAAGAAGAGGTGGTTAAAAGGTGGGCAGCACCCAGGTAGAGAAGTTGCCAGGCCCGGATGGGATGCATCCTGGATTGATAAGAGAGGGAAGGGAGCATATTGCGGAGCTGTTGACAGAAAATATTCAGACTTCTCTGAACACAGGATTAGTCCTGGGGGTCTGGAGGATTTCAAATGTGACACAGTTGTTTCAGAAAGGGGCAATGGATAACCCAGAAAACTACAACTCTGTCAACTTGACATTAATAGTGGGAAAACTGATGGAGGTCATAATATGGGATGAAAGAAATATACACTTAGAGAAAAATAAATTAATACTAGACAGTCAACATGGCTTTGTCAAGGGCAGGTCATGTCTGACAAATTTATTTGCGTTCTTTGATGAGGTGACATAGGCAGTGGATGAGGGTTGTGCCGTGGATGTTGTATATTTGGAGTTCTAGAAAGCATTTGATACGGTGCCACAGGGCAGGTTGGTTAGCAAATTAAAATTGTTTTGGGATTGATGGGTCCTTGGCAGCAGGGATTAGAAGTTGGCTTAGAGATAGGAAACAGAGGGTAGGTCTTGATGGACATTTCTCAGACTGGAGACGAGTTGAAAGTGATGTTCCCCAGAGCTCAGTATTGGGGCTGTTTTTGTGATTTATATAAAAGATTCAGAGATGGGTCTTGAGGGCAAAATCTCTAAATCTGCAGATGATACTATACTAGTGAATTGCGAGGATGACACTGGGTGACTTCTGAGGGACATTGACAAGTTGGACAAATGGGCAGACGCCTGGCAGATAAACCTCAATGTAGTGAAATGTGAGGTAATGCATTTTGGTAGAAGAAACATGGGGACACAATACAGGCTCAATGGTACAACTTAGAAGGGAGTACAGGAGCAGAGGGACCCTGAGGTTCAAGTGCATAATTCTCTGAAGGTAGCCAGGTAGTTGAAAAAGTTGTTAAGAAGGTTTCTAGGATCCTTGGGTTTATAAATAGAGGCATAGATTGTAAAAGCGAGGAAGTGATGCTGGATCTCTGTTCAGTTCTGGGCACCTTATTTAAGGAAGGATGCTAAATCCCTAGAGAGAGTGCAGGGGAAATGAAAATCGCTTATTGTCGCAAGTAGGCTTCAAATGAAGTTACTGTGAAAAGTCCCTAGTTGCCACATTCCGGCACCTGTTCAGAGAAGCTGGTACGGGAATTGAACCGTGCTGCTGGCTTGCCTTGGTCTGCTTTATACGCCAGTGATTTAGCCCTGTGCTAAACAGATTTACTGGATCGATACAAAGTATGAGGAATTTTAGATACAAGGAAAGATTGGAGAAATTGGGCTTGTTTTCCATGGAACAGAGAAGTAGAAGAGGTGACCTTATTGAGGTGTTCAAAATTCTGAACAATTTTGGCAGGGTAAAGAAGGATATTCTGTTTCCATAAGTTGGTATGTCAGTGACTCGGGGTCACAGTTTCAAGATGGTCAGCAAGAGCTAGGAGTGAGATGCGGAGAAACTTCTTTACTCAGAGAGTTGTTGGGGTTTATAATGTGCTGCCTGGGAGAGCCCTGGAGGTGGATTCCATAGGAGGTTTGAAAAGAGAGCTGGATATATATTTGAGAGTGATTAATTTAGAGAGCTACGGAGCTAGGGCTGGAGAATTGGATGAGCTGGGTAGCTCTTTTGGGAGCCAGTGTGGACACGATGGGTCAAATGGCCTCCTTCTTCGCTGTAAATAACATACAAAAAAAAAAGATTTGGACTTGAAAGTGGGTGGCCCGTTTGGGAAATTTGCAGACAACACAAAAATTGGCCGTGCAATGGATAGTGTAGAGGATAGCTTTAAGCTTCAAAATGTTATGGATGGGTTGCTGAAGAGTTCAGGAAAGTAACAGATGGAGTTCAACTCTGATAAGTGTGAGGTAATGCATTTAGGGAGGTCAAACAGTAAAAGGGAACGCCCAATAAGTGGGAATAAACTGAAAGAGGCAGACAAAGTGAGAGATCTTGGCATGCAAGTGACAGGTCCCAAAGGTAGCAATGCAGGTTGTAGAGAAGGCAAATGGAATGCTCTCCTTCATTGGCAGAAGTATACAATACAAAGTAGGGATATAATGATGGAATTGTATACGACACTGGTGAGGCCATAACTGGAGTATTGTGTGCAGTTTTGGTCACCATATTACAGGAAGGATGTAATTACTCTGGAGAGAGTGCAGAGAAGATTTACTAGAATGTTGCCAGGCCTGGAGAATTGGCTGGAGCCAATTTACGCCCAGCAAGCATCCACAAAGAGCACTGAGGTAATGATTGGGTAATCTGGCCGTTTAAAAAAAAATCACACCAGAATAAATAGTAGCAAAAGTAGGCTGTACCTGTACAACTTCCCGAGCTTGCTCCATCAATCAGTAAGATCATAGCTGAACTTCTCCATCAATGCCACTTCCTCACTTCATGCCTGCATCCTATCATTCCCACCAGTGCCAACAAATAATCAATCTCAGTCTTGAATATACCCAAGTAAGCATCCACAGCCCATTGGATTAATGAATTTCATAGATTCTCACTCCTAGGGGTGAAGAACTCTTTCCCTCCTTAGTCCTGACCCCGAAACTAAAACTGTTAGTTTTAGATATTCCAGTCAAGGGAAACAGCCACTCAGTTTTTATCCTGCTAAGCCCTGTTAGAATTTTATGTCTTTAAATGAGATCACATCTCGTTCTTCTAAACCTCAGAGAATATAAATCCATCCTCCTCAAACTCTTCTCATCGGACATCCATCTCATCCCATGAATCAGTCTAGTGAGCCTTGGATGCATCGTCACTGAGGTAAATATATCTTTCCTTGGGTAAGGAGGTCAAAAGCACACATTATTCCAGATGTGGTTTTACCAAAGCCTTTTATAATTGCAGCAAAACTTCCTTTTGCTTATGTTCCAAAGGGGAGGCAGTGGCGTAGTGGTATTGTCACTGGACTAGTAATCCAGAGACCCAGGGTTATGGTCTGGCGACCCGGGTTCGAATTTCATGACGGCAGATGGTGAAACTTGAATTCAATACAAATCTGGAATTTAAAAGAGCAACACGGTGGCACAGTGGTTAACTCTGCTACCTCACAGCACTCGGGACCCAGGTTCGATTTAGACCTCGGAAGACTATTTGTGTGGGGTTTGTACTTCCTTCTCCTGTCTGCGTGAGTTTCCTCCGGGTTCTCTGGTTTCTTCCCGCAGGTTAGGAAGATTGGCCATACTAAATTGCCACTTATGGTGGGGTTTCAGAAATAGGAGGGGAGATTGGGCCTAGATAATTCAAAGGGTTGGTGCAGTCTCGATGGTCCAAATGGCCGCCTTCTGCACTGTAGGGATTCTACGAATTCTATGAAACTCCCTTGCAACAAAGGATAACATGCAATTTACCTTCCTAATTGCTTGATGTACCTGCATGTTAACTTTCTAGGATTAATGTACACAGACTTCCAAGTCGCTCCTGAGAAACAATGTTTCCCAGTCTGTTACCCTTCTTAAAAAAAAAATTCCAGTTCTCCATTCGACCTAACACAGGGGATAATTTCATACATCCCCACATTATCCTTCCATCTGTCACCTTCTTGCCAGGTTACAGTAAGTCTTCACTTTATGTTCCTCTGTTTGAAGTCATTTTTATTTAATGTGATGGTTTTAATGGGGCCAGTATTAGTGTTTGGCGTCATCGATTTGCATTTCCATTATTTTGTGCCATGTGCGTCACAGGGTCGTGATTCCCAAGCAACGGCATTTCGACCCCCTCGGTTGACGCCAACCCTCTTGCTTGCTGCCTCTCCAGCTTTTGGCTTATCCCTGTAGACCTACAATGCAAAGCTGCTTTGACAGCTTTGACAAAGAGTCAGAGGACTCGAAACGTTAGCTCTTTTCTCTCCCTACAGATGCTGCCAGACCTGCTGAGATTTTCCAGCATTTTCTCTTTTGATGCAAATCTGCTCTTGCTCCACGTCCTGTCATTTGCCACTCATCTCCTCAGTTCACATTCACAGTGAGTGTTTGGCAGAGGGAAACGGTCAGTGAGAAGCTTGGTGAGTGGGAGAGGGTCAACGGGCCGGAGAGGTAGCCAGTGAGCGGTTCAGGAGAGGGAGGATTGGTGAACTTGAGAAATGACTACCAGGAAAAAAAAAAGTGAAAGTGAAAATCGCTTATTGTCACAAGTAGGCTTCAATGAAGTTACTGTGAAAAGGAAGGAGGAAAGATTGAGGGTGCTCGGCCTTTTCTCATTAGAATGGAGAAGGATGAGGGGCGACTTGATAGAGATTTATAAGATGATCAGGGGAATAGATAGAGTAGACAGTCAGAGACTTTTTCCCTGGGTGGAACAAACCATTACAAGGGGACATAAATTTAAGGTGAATGGTGGAAGATATAGGGGTATGTCAGATGTAGGTTCTTTACCCAGAGAGTAGCGGGGGCATGGAATGCACTGCCTGTGGAAGTAGTTGAGTTGGAAACATTAGGGACCTTCAAGCGGCTGTTGGATAGGTACATGGATGACAGTAGAATGATGGGGTGTAGATTAATTTGTTCTTAATCTAGGACAAAAGTTCGGCACAACATTATGGGCCGAAGGGCCTGTTCTGTGCTGTATTTTTCTATGTTCAAAGGTTGGGGAACAGGAGTGGGGGAAGGGGTTTGCAGAGGAGATGGTGAGCAAGTAAGTAGAAAAAGCTAGCATATTTATTTTAAAATTCATTTTAAAGTTTTTTTTTCCGTACATATTTTAGCAAACAGTATTTAACCTTACAGGGTATAATTTTGAAATGTTTTGATCTGATGGGAAACATAGAACATACAGTGCAGAAGGCGGCCATTCGGCCCATCATGTCTGCACCGACCCATTTAAGCCCTCACTTCTACCCTAGCCACGTAACCCAATAACCCCTCCTAGTCTTTTCGGTCACTAAGGGTAATTTATCATGGCCAATCCACCTAACCTGCACATCTTTGGAGTGTGGGAGGAAACCAGAGCACCTGGAGGAAACCCACGCAGACATGGGAGAATGTGCAGACTCTGCACAGACAGTGACCCAGCGGGGAATCAAACCTGGGACCCTGGAGCTGTAAAGCCACTTGTTCTACCGTGCTGTCCATGGAAAAGTCCTATAGAACCTAATCAAAGCTTTTACATTAGTTGTCGTGAGAAAATCTGATTTTCTTTCTGTTGTCTCGTTCAAAGTTGTACTTTTCAGGAATGTAACTTTTAAAAAATAAATTTAGAGTATCCAGTTCTTTTTTTCCAATTAAGGGGCAATTTAGCGTGGCCAACCCACCTACCCTGCACATCTTTGGGTTGTGAGGGTGAGACCCACGTAGACACGGGGAGAATATACAAACTCGACATGGACAGTGACCCGGGGCCGGGATTGAACCCGGGCGTTCGGCGCCGTGAGGCAGCAGTGTCAGGAATGTAACTTAACGTTAAGTGAGAAATTACTTTACTTTGAAGCCACTTTGTGTCCACCTCACAGCTTCCTCGCCCACCTAGCTCTGTGTTGTTTCAATGATGTTGACTGAGGGATAAATATCGGTTAGGACACCAACAAGAACTCCTCTGCCGTTTTCCCAAATAATGCCATGGGATCTTTTACGCCCACATGAGGGGGTAGTTGGGTCCTCTATTTAATGTCTCCTCTAAAACTCAGCAGCCGTGACAGCGCAGCACTCCCCTGGCACTACACGGATTGGTCCTGGCAACCATAGCTTCAGTGAATTGCTTAATGCACTGGTACACAGATCTCTGCTCTGGCAAAATGATCAGTGGAGGCTTGAACTGTGCCAGTGGTATCATGTGTTGTTGAGCCGACTCACAGTCTGCAGGATTGTTCTTGTGTTAGATCTAATCTGCAAGTCAGACTCCAGCAGATGGCATAAAGCAGTAATTGCCTCTCTATTGATGGTGAGGGCGGGACTCTTTTGACTTGTCCAGGTAATTGTGTCTGAATCATCTCACATGTTAGGCTGC
The DNA here is from genome assembly GCF_902713615.1 of Scyliorhinus canicula. Taxonomy (NCBI): domain Eukaryota; kingdom Metazoa; phylum Chordata; class Chondrichthyes; order Carcharhiniformes; family Scyliorhinidae; genus Scyliorhinus; species Scyliorhinus canicula. The sequence continues at coordinate 140,907,019 of NC_052146.1, read as the reverse complement.
ATAAAGATGAGCTCCAGTCACCTGAGGTGCACCTGCCTTTTCTGTCTCTTCAATAGTGTTCCTTTACCCATGACCGTCAATGGTAGGTTCAATCAAATTAGCAGGCGAGGGAAATGTGCCCAATACTCAGTGTGGTAACTGATGGCAAGAATGCACATGTTGAGCCATAAACTTAGCTGGCTTGCAATGCTGAACACCAGCTGCAGCCACAGGCAAAGAGAATGCACTCCCAGCAAACAGTGAGCTGTACTGCAACATGGAGCAGATAATTTGTTGTACAACCTATCAAACTAATTTGGCATAATGTTACAAATTCAAGTGAGGTCAGTGTGCACATGTAGTGCTGCCTCAAAGTGGGAAAAACATTTTCTTCCGCAGAATTGAGAATTCAGTGCCAACTTCACCAGGTCCCACTTGTGTGCTTTGTAGGTTGGCCAGGAGAAATCCCTGAATGTTCACAGTGAGGAATAAAGTTCTATCGAGTACTGGGATGAAACTGCAGTGAGTGCACTGTTTCATCCTAGTACTCGATAGAACTTTATTCCTTAGATAGCTAGAATAGAATAGAATTTACAGTGCAGAAGGAGGCCATTCGGCCCATCGAGTCTGCACCGGCTCTTGGAAAGAGCCCCCTACCCAAGGTCAACACCTCCACCCTATCCCCATAACCCAGTAACCCCACCTAACACTAAGGGCAATTTAGCATGACCAATCCACCTAACCTGCACATCTTTGGACTGTGGGAGGAAACCGGAGCACCCGGAGGAAACCCACGCACACACGGGGAGGATGTGCAGACTCCGCACAGACAGTGACCCAAGCCGGAATCGAACCTGGGACCCTGGAGCTGTGAAGCAGTTGTGCTATCCACAATGCTACCGTGCAGCCCCACTAGTTGCGTCAAATTTCCTTGACATGCAGTAAGTTGGTTGATGTTTGACAAGGGGAATAATATGGCATATATTGCAGAATGTAATATTAACATTACTAATTGCTAGACAAACATTAGGCAGGTTAATTGTTGACGGGCTAATTGACATAAACATTCATGGAATAGTGGCATGGCCTCACTGACAATTAATTATTTATAAAAACAAAACTAGATTAGATTTCACGGTTCAAATTGGTCTGGCTGCTTTGTTCAATCATTGCTTATTACTCTCTCTCCACAAGACCACAGCTTTTGAAGGTGCTGGAGTCAGCCAACTGAGCTGAGAACAGGTTTCAAACCTCTGATCTTCCTCATCCAGACAACGCAGTGCCACACTATTGAAGTGTTGTAAAACAAAATCCTGTCCCCTTTAATCTTTCACCACTCAGAGTGCAAGCATAATCTCCTGTTGTTGCCCTTGACGCATTAGAAATCAATGGTGTGATCTGGTGTAACACCCTGCATATGTGTACTTAACCTGGTGAGGTAATAATAATTATGGTAATTAATTTCCTGCTGGATATATAATAGTAATTCCAATAATAGTAATTAATTTCCTGCTGGATATATGAAGGTACATGAGAGATAATTAGCAGATGATCTTCTGTACCAGTAAATTAGGTGGAACAGTAAATTGCAATGAGGAAATTGATAGGTTTTGGTGACTGGGCCAAAATATGGCAGATGGAGTTTAACGTGGATAACTGTGAGGTCATTCATTTTGTTTGGAAAAATGGAAAGGCAAATTATTTTCTAAATGAGGAGAGACTTTGGGGTGCTACGGTGCAGAGGGATCTGGGTGTCCTGCATGAATCACAGAAAACTAGCATGCTGGTACAGCAGGTAATAAAGGAAGTGAATGGAATGTCGGCGTTTATAGCTAAAGGAATAGAGTATAAAGGTAAGGAAGTGTTGTTGCAACTGTACAAGGCATTGGTGAGACTGCACCTGGACTACTGTGCACAATTTTGTCACCCTTATTTGAGGAATGATGTAGTGGCATTGGAGACAGTTCAGAGGAGGTTCACTAGATCAGTGTTTTTCAAACTTTTGTCTGGACCCATTTTTACTAACTGGTCATCCTTCCGATGCCAGTCGACCTTTGCGACCCATGCCGACCGACCTTTGCGACCCATGCCGACCACTCTTGGCGACCCATGCCGTCTGACCTTCACAACCCATGCCACATGAGCTTCATCACCTACCATTTTTGCTTAGCTTTTATGTGACTGGTGAGCCTGTTTGGTCCTCACGATCTCACTTGCTTTGTCATTCAATGTTACATTCCTGCTAAGGACTTTAGCTGATTATTTAAGTTCTCACTGCATCCGTTAAAAAAATCGAGAGGTTTGTCCTCGAACTTACCATGCTTAGTCTTCAAAAGCCTTTGAAGATTTGAGGGATTTAATCTTTCGTTTGCCTGTACTTCCCTGTATATAACACACATGAGCTTTGCATCCTGATCTGCAATGGCACAATTAATAAATCCATACCTCAAGAAATCATCTTTCTCCTGCTTTGTTCCCGATTTCAGCTTCTTCTTAAAGCTGGGAGCTACAAAATGGAAGAATCTCTCGAACCCAGAGCACGTGACGTCAGTGTACAGTGACCTGCTCTCTGCTGCCGCTTCTGGAGAGAAGACTCCATCGATTTTTAAAAAGAATCTGCTCCTGGGTCAGCATATGAATGTCAGGAGGAGACGGTCTGCATCTCCGCGTCCCGGGCCTGCGCACTGCTGAGGAGGCACGCATGCGCGGGACGGCCGACATTCTGAAAGCTGACCGTGGACGGCATTTTTAAAAGCTGCTCGCGGCCGTTGGCCCGGCGATTGGGAATGCCGCAACCGATGGCCCCTTAACCCTTCCGACACCTGCCGCGACCCTCCTGCGGGACGCAATCCTGGGTTTGAAAATCACTGCACAAATGACTAGATTGATTCCAGAGATGAGGGGGCTTATCTTATGAAGAGAGATTGAGCAGTTTAGGCCTATACTCTCGAGAGTTTAGAAGAATGAGGGGGAAATCAAATTGAGTTATATAAGATGATAAAACGTATGAGGGTGGCACGTGGCGCAGTGGTTAACATTGGGACTGCGGCGCTGAGGACCCGGGTTCGAATCCCCGCCCTGGGTCACTGTCCGTGTGGAGTTTGAGCATTCTCCCCGTGTCTGTGTGGGTTTCACCCCCACAACCCAAAGATGTGCAGGTTAGGTGGATTGGACCACGCTAAATTGCCCCTTAACTGAAAAAAATAATAATTGGGCGCTCTAAAATTTATCTATTAAAAAAATGATAAAACGTATGGATAAAGGAGACATGTTTCCGCTTGTGGGACATTTAAGAGATCATAGTCTCAGGATAAGAGGTAGCAAATTTAAAACAGATGAGGACAAACTACTTCTCCCAAAGGGAAGTGAATTTGGGGGATGCTGGGACAAGGAGTAAATTTAAGGAGGAGTTAGTCAGATTAATTAGTTGAAGGATTATGGAGAACGGGCAGGACGGTGGAGTCGAGGCTATGATGAGATCAGCCATGATTGTATTGAACGATGGATCAGGCTCAAGAGGTTAAATTGCTTACTGTTGCTCCTGGTTCTTATGTTCTTATGTTCTAAGAAATAATTATTATGTCTAATTCCACCTTCTTGGTGTGGAATGGCAGAGCAGAGCAGACTGGATGTGCTGAATGACCTAATTCCGTTCCTATATCTTATGGTCTTATGGCCTGGTTACCATCCAGGCAGTGATACTTAAAGTTACCTCCAGTGGATTGAATATGTTCAGAGGTTCTGCTAATTACAGGATTCACATGTCCACTGTCCATGAAGAACATGGAATACGTGCTTGGGGTCCACAGATATGTCATGAAAAGCATTCATTTGGCTTCAGTGCACCAGCCAGATTCACTACCATTAACCCTCTTCTCGAAGCAGGTGCGATATTGAATTGCAGGGAAAATTTCTCTTCACAAAGTACTTAATGTTGATGGATTGCTCATCAAAGAGTTATTTTTCACTTGGCATAGGATTCATAAAGCTGCTCGAGTGCACTTCTAAATGCAGTACACTCCTGAATCTAAGAATACTTTTTAACCTGTAGCTACTGTGGAGTCGGACACAAGTCATTTTTACTGGCTGGCCTAGATTGGTTTGATACATTAGCCCACATGTCAGAGGGCACAAACCATTCGATTCAGTTACAAGCAACGTGTGGGCTTTGTTTGAATATCTTTTGACAGCACTCTCTGAGCTTGAATTTCCTTTGTCCCATTTTTATTTTGTTGAAAATGTTTTTCTTAGCCTGTCTTGTTCAACTCGTTTGAGACAATCAGAGAAATAGAGAGGCCAGAGGGAAAATCCTTGGGGGTCATAAATAAACCATCAGATGGATAATATTCACAAACATTCCAATTTTAATGTGGTGTGTGAAGGGAGGGGGGAGTTGGAAGCATTGAAAGGCGATGCAACCGTTAAAACTGATGACATGGAGATAAAGGGGATAGCCATACTGGCTGGACCTCTCATGAATAAATCTGTGAAGTGTGCTGCCTGGCAGCCAAATTGAAGCCTCACCAGTGAGCAGAGCCCAAATTTTAAAAATTATACATTCATGAAATGTGGGCGTGGCTGGCTAGGCCATAATTAATTGTCCATCTCTAATTGCCCTCAAGCAGCTGGTGATGTTCTGCCTTCTTGAACTGTTGCAGTGCATGAGGTGTAGGTACCCCCATGGTGCTGTTAGGAAGTGTAAAGATGCACTTTCACAGACCTCATTAGTGAAAAGAAAAAGGTATTTATTAATAAGAACCGTACAGCAGTCTCATGGCTGTAGATAACTCCCAAAAGTCTTTGCCTAGGAGATTGTCTCACCATGGCGTGATTCCATACTCTTAGTTCCGATTGGCCACATAGGCCATGTGACCCTTACCCTGCTGTTTCCCTTAAAGGGACAATCCGATTGGCTACATAGGCCATGTGACCCTTACCCTGCTGTGTTTCCCTTAAAGGGACAATCACCTCATTCCTCCCCTTTAAGTCTGGATTACGGGCATGGGTGGGGGAATGGGCCTAGACAGGGTGCTCTTTTGGAATGTTAGTGCAGACTTGATGAGGCGAAGGGCCGTCTGCACTGCAGTGATTGATTGTGGGTCAGACAATTATTAGTCGAGTCTTTGAGGGAGTTTTTTGTTGCTTGTAGAGAGCCATAATTCTGTACTCTGAGATGCTTATACACAATCAAATTAAATAGGAACTGCAAGAATGGGTACCTCTTCTGGCACAGGCAATTCATCACTATTTGTTTCTATGGAGACATCAGTTATGGTGATAGCAGGTCGATCATGTACTACGATGCTTACAGTTTAAAAACATTTAAAAAAAATAAATTTAGAGTACCCAATCCATTTTTTTCCAATTAAGGGGCAATTTAGTGCGGCCAATCCACCTACCCTACACATCTTTGGATTGTGGGGGAGAAACCCACGCAAACATGGGGAAAATGTGCAAACTCCACACGAACAGTGACCCAGAGCCAGGAACTAACCTGGGAGCTCAGCATCGTGAACGGTGCCAACCACTGCGCCATTAAAAACATTTCTTTTAAAAAATATTTTTATTCTCCTTTTTCACATTTTCTTCAGATTTTACATCCCACCAACAAACGGTAAATGGTAACGAATACAGTGTCAATCCCCTTATTAACAACAACGATCCCATCCTCCCACCAACCCCCAAACAACGGCCCGCCTGACAATATAAGCATCAAATAAAAAGAAACCTCCCCCCAAAAAAAGAATCAGGAATCGCCCATGGTCACCATTAACATATATAGTCCATCCCATCAACCCCCCCACCTAATATTCAGAGCCATCCGAAAGTATACTGTGAATGACACCCATGAATTGTAGACCCTCCCACACACAGACTCCTCTCCTCCAATTCCTCTTGTAAATTCCTCCCCCCAGAATCGGTTCCTTCCCCCAACTTTTCACCCCGGGTAAACTCACCGAAACCTGTTCTACCAGGCTCCGATGGCCTCAGCCTCTCCCTTCACCTCACTACCGTTCACTGGCCAGCTTAAATCGGCCAGCATGGAGGCCCCCGCCCAGGTCTCCTTCCCCCTTGCACGGTCCCAGGAAAACAAAGAAATCCCCTTCAGCACACAACCCCAGCATACACACCCAGGCTCCAAAGAACCATCATTGCAAATGAAAGTCCCAACTCTTCCCTTGTCCAAATATACTGTGTGGACTCATTCAGTACATACACCAACACGCAGTGAAAAAATAAAGTTACATAAGGCGACATCAGTACTAGACCAGCTCTCAGTCCCATTTCTCAATTCTGCCACAGTCCTTCTGCCTTCGCAAACCCCTCCCAAAATAAAAGTCCTTAGATTTGTACGTCACCCTCAACTTAGTTGGACACACTATGTTGCACGACACCTTGCTATTGTACAGTGCCTTCTTCACCCGACCGAAGGCTGTCCGCCTCCTCGCCAACTCCACTGTAAAGTCCTGGTATATGCATATACCAGAGCCAGCCCACTGCACCACCCGCTTCTGCTTTGCCCACCACAGGAAACAAGCAGTTACTACTCTTGGCGGCTCACTCGCCTTTGGTATAGGCCTCCACGACCTATGAGCCTGATCCAGTTCATATCAAGAGGGATCGTCCCCCTCCCCCAATAGCTCCGCCAACATCGTGGCAAAATACTCCGTCGGCCTCGGGCCTTCCACCCTTTCGGGCAGACCCACGATCCTCAGATTCTGTCGCCTGGATCTGTTTTCCAGGTTTTCCAGTTTGGCTCGCAGACCCTTGTTGGTCTCTATCGCCCTCAACAGCTCCTCCCCCGTCGAGGTGAGTTGATCACTGTGCTGCGATAATACTTCTTCCACTTCCTTCAGTGTCTCACCTTGCTCCCGCACCTCCGCTGCTGCGCTCGATACCGCCGCCCTCACCGCGGCAATCGCCTCCTCCACCATCACTTTCAATACTGCCCCCATCTCCTTCATCGCTTCCATGTGCATTGTGAACTGTTTATCAGGTTCCATGGCCATCACCTTGGTCGTTCCTTCTGCCATGAGCAATACGGCCTCCCCTGGTGCTCCAGCCTCCGCTTTCCTTACAGTTCCTGCGCCGACTTTCCCACTCACCGACGGACTTTCATTAATCCCCTTTTTCACAGCCGTTAAAAAAAAACTTGGACATTTCTCCTCCCTGTGTCTTCCTGCAACATTTTCAGCATCCGTTGCCCCTGGGACTGGGCATTAAAACCCCGAAAAATTTATTTCCAAGCGGGGGCCCTCCAACGTGCTGCTGCCTTCCCCCTCTCCCGCCATCACCGGAAGTCCCCCGAATGAAAAACATTTCTTGACGATAGCACTGACTGCTGGAATATCTCTACTGCTCAAGCGGTCCATCTGAACGATTCGTCCCTCCACATCCACTTTGATATGAAAGGGGTTTGTCTGCTTGTAGAGACAGTAATTGCGCAAATCCAATTTGGTCCGTTGCCGAAGATTCTCACGTATACAGCTTATTTACCAGAAATGATGGTACTGTACTATGTGAATCAGGGCTTGCTTTCTGATTGCTTTGGCTGGCTGCTAGACCACCTGGCAAATTTGAAAACACGAGGCTCAGTCTTGTTTCAGACAATTTTCATAGAATTTACAGTGCAGAAGGAGGCCATTCGGCCCATTGAATCTACACCGAAAGAACACCCTACCTAAGCCCACTCCTCCGCCCTATCCCTGTAACCCAGCAACCTCACCGAACTTTTGGACAGTACGTGGTAATTTAGCGTAACCAATCCACCTAACCCGCACATATTCGGACTGTGGGAGGAAACCGGTGCACCCAGAGGAAACCACGCAGACACGGGGAGAACATGCAGACTCCACACAGACTGATCCAAGCCGGGAATCAAACCTGGTGCTGTGAAGCAATAGCGCTAACCACTGTTCTACCGTGCCGCCCAATTAGAAGGAGGTCATTTGGCCCATTGAGTCTGAACTGGCCCTGTGAAAGCCCCGCCCTTCCCCATGACCTCACCTAACCTTTTTGACATTACGGGGCAATAGGGTGGCACGGTAGCACAGTAGTTAGTACTATTGCTTCACAGCTCCAGGGTCCCAGGTTTAATTCTCAGCTTGGGTCACTGTCTGTGTGGAGTCTGCACATTCTCCCCGTGCCTGCGTGGGTTTCCTCCGGGTGCTCTGGTTTCCTCCCACAAGTCTGAAAGATGTGGGGCGGGATTCTCCGATTGCCACCGCCGAAATAGCGTTTGGCGATTGGCCTGGAGAATCCGTTTTCACGCCGGAATCGAGGGGGGCAATGCTGCTTTTTGGATGCTCCGCCCCTCAAAAACAGCGTACTCGAGGAGTACGGCCCACGCTGTTGGGACGGCCTCAGGACGTCATCTGAGGCCCGTCCCCGATGGACCGAATTCCTGATGATGTCCGTTGCATGTCCTCTCATCTTTCGTGAACCTGGCGTGACGGCTGCGGACTGTGTCCAGTGCCGTTCCACTGACAGGGGTGGAGGCTTCGGCAGGGGCTGGGGGGACTGGTGGGGGATGGTCCGGGGATAGCGAGGGGGCACAATCTGGCAAGCTAGGTCTGTGCGTGGCTGGCGCCATGTATGGCGTCGCCGCCACTGGCCTTGCGCATGTGCGGCCATGGACCCGGCCATTCTGCGCCCGCAACTGCTGGTAAAGACGGGGAGCTTCACGGGGCGCGGCTGCTAGCCCTCCCACCGGGTGGAGCATCGGTGAGGGGAGGCGCCGACCTTTTGGTTGTAAGACCAGACTCTTTCTCCGGACATAGCCTCAAAATGGGAGAATCCACCTGTGACGTTGGGTAAATTGAGCATTCTGAATTCTCCTCTGTGTACCCGAACAGGCACCGGAGTGCGGCGGCTAGGGACTTTTTACAGTAACGTCATTGCAGTGTTAATGTCTGTCTACTTGTGACAATAATGAAGGTTATTATTATTAAGCCTAACCAGCACATCTTTGGACTGTGTGAATAAACCGGAGCACCCGGAGGAAACCCACGCAGCCTCGGGGAAAACGTGCAGACTCGGCACAGTCACCTGAGGTCGGAATCGAATCCGGCCCCTGCCGCTATGAGGCAGCAGTGCTAACCACTGTGGGCAGCACGGTAGCATAGTGGTTTGCACGGTTGCTTCACAGCGCCAGGGTCCCAGGTTTGATTCTTGGCTTGGGTCACTGTGCGGAGTCTGCACATTCTCCCCGTGTCTGCGTGGGGTTTCCTCCGGGTGTTCTGGTTTCCTCCGACAGTCCAAAGATGTGATGGGTAGGTGGATGGGCCATGCTAAATTGCCCTTTGTGTCCAAAAAAGGTTAGGTGGGGTTACTGGGTTACGGGGTAGGGTGAAAGTGGGAGGCTTAAGTGGGATGCTCTTTGCAAGAGCCGGTGCAGTCTCCATAGGCCGAATGGCCTCCTTCTGCAATGTAAATACTATGTTCTAAAATGATGTTTCTTCAGCAGTTCTGCTGGTGGAACTCACGTTGTGTGTAGTGGTACAGTAGCTAAGGAGGAATCGTGAGATTTTGGTCTCAAGGGGAAGCCTTCCAAGACCGATGACAGTGTTTCTTCAGCAGAATATACAAGGGGGCCAATACTGTCAATATGTTTGGTTAAAAAATATCCATAGTAGTTTACCATCCCTCAAAACAATTGGAGTTCAATTGTATTTATGGGGGAAGGCGCATCCTTTATCGCCTTGACTTCCACAGGGTGTTATCCTTGTATATCTACACACTGTCCCAGATAGATCACCTCAGTGGCTTCAGAGGTGCATTTTTCTTTCTTAGGGCGAACTCCAGTCTCAGGAAATCTCTTTAGCACCTCCTCTAAGTTTCCTAAATGTTCAGCCTCTGTCAATCCAGTTATAAGGACATCATCAAGGTATAATACAACCCACGGTAGCCCCTGTAGCAGATTCCCCATTGTACTTTGGAATATTGCACATGCTGAAGATGCGCCAAAAGGCAGGCATGTAAACTGGAATAGGCCTTCCCAGGGGTCATCCAATGGGAAGTGTCATCTAATTTGAGTTGCTTGTACGTGTGACTCATATCCAGCTTTGTGTAAGATTGACCGCCTGCCAGCTTTGCATAGAGGTCTTGAATTCTCAGGATTGGATATTTATCCAGCGTGGCAGCCTGATTAATCATAGCAAATGACGATGGTCTCGCCCAGTTTTAAATGCGGGGACTATAGGTGCTGCCCATTCCGGCTGGCTGGATAATGCCCACTGGCTGGATAATGCCTCGCTCTTCCAAGCTGTTTAACTCAGTGCCACTTTCTTTCGTAAGGTTTCTGATACCGGTCGTGCCCTAAAAAATGATGAAGCCGGGTCTGGATTTCACAGAAATCTTAGCCCTTTGATTTTACCTCATTCATCACCGAATACATGCTTGTATTCTCTTATCAGTTCAGACAGTCCCTCTTCCCGCACTTGAAAAATCTTGGCCCAATTCAACTTGATATCTTTAAGCCAATCGAGGCTGAGAAAGCTTGGTTCTTCATCCATCACTATTATCACTGGGAGCTGGGTAGACTGTTGCCTAGAGGTTACAGAGATCATTGTGGTGCCTTTTCTTTTTATCGCTTCCCCTGTATAAGTCTCCAACTTGGCAGAAGTGCTCTTCAAGTTCAGTGGTTGGACTCCCTCTCTTAGTTACTGAATATATGCTCGCCGATCACAGTGGCTGATGTCCCTGTAATCTCTTCGATCTTAAGAGGCTTCCCTTTACCCAGAGCATTACTCTATGAGGGTTTATCTGGCCTGTTTTTAGAGTGAACAGAGAGGGAATACCAGAATCGCTGGTATACTTGTAACATCTTGATTGACCAATTACCGAATGATCTTGAATTAGCTCTGCACTGTTCTATCAAATGTCCTTTTGTGACAATGAAAACACTCAGCCTCCTTAAACTGACATGATTCAGGAGTGTGGTTACCTCCACATCGGCAGCATTCTGCTTTGAGCATTACTGACTGATTGCCTATTTTGTTCCCAATTATTTTTTTCCAATTAAGGGGCAATTTGGCGTGGTCAATCGACCTAACTTGCACATCTTTGGGTTGTGGGGGCGAAACCCACGCAGACACGGGAAGAATATGCTAACTCCACACGGACAGTGACCCAGGGCCAGGATTCGAACCCGGGTCCTCAGCGCCGCAGTCCCAGTGCTAACCACTGCGCCACATGTCGCCCCAGTTCCTGTTTGTTTTGTTTTGGTTGAAATTGTTTCCCGTTTCACGGCTGCTTTGGTGGTTTTGGTGTCTCGGCTGACTAAGTTCCTGCCCTAACTGGTGAACATCACCATTCTGTGCACTCTGCAGCTCTTGTACACCTTTTTCTGTGCTTTCCACGGCCACGCTATCTCTATCACTCATTTAATATTTATGCTGACCTCTGCAAGCAATCTGCATTGAAAGGCTTCATTGTTCACGGCACAGTCTAACCTGTCCCCTACCGTGCCACTTCGGGTGACTGCAAAATCACAATGTCCTGATAATTGCTTCAGTTTAGCGATGTAAGCCGCGATCGATCCTCTTGGGGCTCTCAGCCTCGAATTATGTTTGAATTTCTGAAGTGCGACTGATTGCAATTGAACCTTCACTAAATCCACGAGCTCAATAAATGATTGGAGTCGGGCGCACTTGGGGTTGTAAGGCTGCGAATAAGGTTATAGATCTGAGTTCCACAAACACTGAGGAGGGTTGATTTCTGTTTCGCCTTCTCTCCTATTTTATTTGCTTGGAAATAATACCCAAAGCATTCGACATATTATGTCCAGGCCTCCAAGGAGGAGTCAAATGGGTTTATTCGCCCAAAGAGAGGCATTTTGGCAAGTACATTTTATTTCCGGACTCAGTAAAACAGGATACATACAGATGTCAGGTCAGAGGCAGTGTCAGGCTGATTTGGCCTCCTCGTCAGATGTAAAGATGCACCTTCACAGGCTTCTTAATGAACACAAAAGGTATTTATTCATGAGAATTGTAAAGCAGCCACATGGCTCTAGTTAACTCCCAGAATGTCTCTGCAAAGGACACTCTCTCGCCAAGGGGTTATTCAGATTGGTCCCTATTGGCAGCGTAGGCCATGGACCCTTACTTTGCTGTGAGACAGGGACTACCCCCTGTGCTGAAATCGTAAGTAAGTTATGGCGTCAAGGACATTTTGAACATATTAAGCAGGCCCGGAACAGAGGGGTGATGTGCTGGAGGAGGTGGAGAAACGGCAGTCCTCGTCTGGCGAGGAGGATGCGGCGGAGATGGAGGATGGGCAGGACATGCTCAGGCAAGGCAAAGGAGGTTGCACAATGTGTGCACCAGGGCCAATGTGCACCGGATGCTCTGATGGCCTCCAGGTTCACCAACTAGTGTAGGGGACTGCCCAGCAGGGGCACAGACACCGGAACACACCCACACACATTCTCCCCCACCCCGCCGTGCCACCCCCTCGCCGCCTGCAACACTCTCTCCCACCCCCCTCCCCCTCTGTGACACACATGCCGCACTACGGTGTGTGGGCCCTAGATTGGTAGTAACACCGAGTCTGGTCCATGAGATGGATGATGATAACCGGTCTGTGATGAGCTTTGGTGCTCCATATCATTTGACAACGCCTGACTCCTGCCCACAGTAGCACCTTCCACTGTCCACATTGGTAATCCTTGCGAGCTGGCCATTCCATCGAATCCCTGGGGTGATACTGGTGTGGTCGGTTGGGGGGAGCTGGGGAAGCCCTTGCCACCCACAATAGCCGCCCATTCTTTCCCCTCCCCTCAGGCCAGTCCACTCCACACCCATCTAACAGAACACCCAGGCAGGTTGTAGCAGTGTGACAGGTGTTCAATGCGACAATGTATATACAATGCCCTAACTCCTGTAACTGAACCTGTGCCAACTTAACAAGTGTCTAACTTTCTGGCCATACGGCCCTAAGGCTTCATCTTGGTGGATCCCCAGACAGTACAGCAGGAGTGGAGGCGGCCTGCTGTGATGCCCGCCCTGCAACCTAGGGCGACTGGGCCTGGATGGGCCAAGCTGCTGCTCGGTACCCCAGGTGACGTGGTGCCACCCTGTTCTGCCCGTGCCCACCAGATGCAGCAGGGACCGGGGGGGGGGGGGGGGGGGGGGGAGGTGAAGTCTGAGGTCCTGCGGTGTTCCGGGACCTCACTGGCGGGAGTCACTGGCACGGGTCCCGGCACCTCCTCTCTCAGGGTGCCCGATGACCCACGGGCTCCTCCATGGGACATGGGTGCGAGCGGACGTAACCCCTGAGGCTCCCCCACCACCTGGCGCTACCAAGCCTGGAGGCCCGCTCTGGTCTCAACCAAGGTCTACATGTTTGTGGTCATGGAGCACAGGGAGCGGACCATCTCCGTCTGGAACTGTGCAACATCAACCAGTGACTGCACCATCTCCCTCTGGGACTGTGCCACATTGGCCAGGCTGTTTCTTGGTGTCCCATGTGGCATGGTGACGCCCTGTTCTGCCCGCTGCCCACCAGATGCAGCACAGAGGCAATGCCGCCGACGTTCCCAGCCATGGCCTGCTATGACTGGGTCACACCAGAAGGCTGCTGCGATTTCCAGGTGGCTCTGGCACATGGCTGCCTGTGAGGCACCAACCCTGTCCTAGGCCTCGGCCAACACCTGCACAGAATGCACCAGGCCTTGAACATGCTGATCCATAGCCAAACGCACCCCCCCCCCCCCCCCCCAATGCCTCCACCGCAGACGCTACCTATGCGGTGTTGGCCTGGGTGGCACGTATGGTCGGCACCACCTGCTCCTGCTCGCGGTTGGACTCCTCCAACTGCATCTGTATTAGTATTAGAACATACAGTAAGAAGGAGACCATTTGGCCCATCAAGTCTGCACTGACCCATTTGGGGGGAGCGCCACCCCCGATTCGGTCATAAACAGGGATTCTCCGCCCAATTGCCGATTACGATATCGGCGTCAGGCAACGGAGAATCCCGCCCTCAGTCTCAGAAATGGAGAATCCAGCCCACTGTCTGCTGCAGCACATGCTGTCCACCAGCTTATGGAAGGACCAACAGCTCCACTACACCTTGGCACGTCGCTGTCCTCCCCTTCTGGCCCCCTCCTCAGCCTGGTGGACAACCCGTTCTTTAGTGTGTGAAAGATGTGCTATTAGGTAATTTGGACCAACATACGGAGGCCATGGATACGCTGCTTTTCATGAAAGCGGCAGCACACCCGATTTTGCCGTCATCGGGGATTCGCCGCCCCATCACTAAATGTGATTTCGGCATCGGGGATTGAGAATCCAGCCCTTTGTCTTTAGCTGCAAGAGGATCCTCAGTGGTGAAGTTCTACTCTTTAGTGTTTGATTGTTGGCAGCTGCCTCTTTGGTGCTGACTGACACTCCTAGAGTACAGACACACTGTTCAGGAATCAAAGATTGCAGCACATCCAATCCACTAATCATTCTCAGGCATGGGCAGCATGGTAGCATAGTGGTTAGCACAGTTGCTCCATAACTCCAGGGTCCCAGGTTCGATTCTTGGCTGGGTCACTATTTGTGCGGAGTCTGCACAGTCTTCCCGTTTCTGCGTGGGTTTCCTCCCACAGTCCAAATATGTGCAGGTTCGGTGGATTGGCTATGCTAAATTGCCCTTAATGTCAAAAAAAAGGTTAGTTGAGGTTACGGGGATAGGGTGGAGGTGTGGCTTTGGGTAGGGTGCTCTTTCCAAGAGCCGGTGCTGACTCAATGGGCCAAATGGCCTCCTTCTGCAGTGTAAATTCTATGGCACCTGTTTCTTCCAGGGCGCACGTTAGAGCTCAGGAGTGTGAAGTACAACTCGCAAAGCTAATTCCTTATTTAAAATAGTCTTTCGCTGTGCAGCTGGAGGCTAGTTAGTCAAAGGGAGTGAAATTGATTTTCATGAGAGAAGCTGCAGCAGGGCTCTGTCCTGGAGAGTTTGGGAGGACAGACAGGCTGCAACTGCAGTTGCCCCTGTTACTCGTCTCCACAATATTTAAAGATGGCTTGAAGGCATCACAAACGCAAAACCCCACACTCCCCAGGCCCAGTGGTGACCCCTGACCTAGACTCATCCAGCCCCCGAACAACACTAACGTCTCTGAATGCGCCCCCTCCCCCACCCCGAGCACTAGGGGAGCAACTCCAGTGCCTTTGAGCTGCATGCCGGTAAATGAAGAAGGCTGCTCACCTCCTCACTTCCCCTCGATGGCCATTGCAGCAGCTTCCTGTTTTTGTAAAGAAGTATTAAACAACGCCCATGTGACTTGTTGTTGATGACCTCCGTTGTTGGTGACTTCAATCTCGCGAATGAGAATGAAATTAATGTTTATTAGGCTTAATGACCTCGCCATTTTTGGGCGGGATCTGGAACTGGCCAGCAGGCCAGGAGAATTGCAAAATGGTTCGTGCCTGTGTGAGTCTCGATTTTGGCCTTTCATGCTATTCACTCCAGTGCGCCCAACCGGGGCCGAGCAAAACACCTTGGTGTTTTCGGTGGGGGCGGGCGCGAGCCTCTATGAATGCACCAAGCCAATGAAACTAAATAGTCACTGCAAACAAATCTCCAAAATGAAACATTGAAAAATAATGTGGGCAAGTGGTGCTTTTCCCTTTAATGGATTCTTACTTGTAGCAGAGGAGGTCTTGTGGTGTAGTGGGTAGCGTCCCTGCCTCTGAGCAGCACATTTGCATTGATCATGGAATTTACAGTGCAGAAGGAGGCCAGTCGGCCCATCGAGTCTGCACCGGCTCTTGGAAAGAGCACCCTACCCAAGGGCAACACCTCCACCCTATCCCCTTAACCCAGTAACCCCACCCAACACTAAGGGCAATTTTGGACACAAAGGGCAATTTATCATGGCCAATCCACCTAACCTGCACATCTTTGGACTGTGGAAGGAAACCGGAGCACCCGGAGGAAACCCACGCACACATGGGAAGGATGTGCAGACTCCGCACAAACAGTGACCCAAGCCGGAATCGAACCTGGGACCCTGGAGCAGTGAAGCAATTGTGCTCTCCACAATGCTACCGTGCTGCCCTTAAAGTTTGAGCCTCACTCCAGGACTTAGTGACCAAGGAAGGTGTGTTCATAATGCAGCCAAACAGGTTCAGTATCAACCTGCAAAATCCTTCCAACAGATGCCAATTGCAGGCAGTAAGAGTGGGAGAGACTCATGGTCAGCCACACAACAGAAGGAACACTGGAGCTTCTACCGTGACTATCCATAGCTCCAGAATATGGCATGCATGTTAAAAACAAAGGTGGAAGTTCCCACAGCAACCCGGACTCTGAATGAACTGTAGCGCTTCATCACTTGCAGAGGAGTGCAAAAGAATTATCCCCTCGCACTCGAAGAGTAAACCGTGTTGACTGTCTAAACAGGGGCTATGGACGGTTCGTGCAAGTATTTGATGTCAACGTATGTGACGGTTTTCAGTTGGACCACAGGATAACAGTTAGCCCAGTTCGCTCTGTACTGTGCTTCCTGTGAGAAATGATCATATAGTCTGAGTGGCTTCTGATGATGCTGCAGTTGTATACCACACTCTTAAATCCTGAAAGCACATATAGACACCTACCCACACTCACTGTACTGCCTTTAACTTGCAGTGCCCCATGATTGACCTGTAGCAACAATAGTTCTTAAATACCTTGTGGGTTTGAGAACCCACCAACCTGGCCAGGCCTGTTGGGTGCTGTCTGGTATGAAAATAACCTGTCTGCTGGAACGGAGATAGACTTCCGTACTGCACAGTTGCTATTTCTCTACTTTGTTGTCTCCTCTCTGTTTCTATAGTGTCAGCCATGCCTCTCATGGTAACACTCCCATCTCTGAGCCAGGAACCCCTGGTTCAAGACCTACTCCAGAGGATTGAGTTTGACATCTCGGCTGACATTTTAATGCAGTACTATGGTAGTGCTGCACTGTTGCCGGCGCAGTCTTCAATATAAACCAAGCTCTTCCCTCTTGAGAGGACAGAAATGATATCACGGAGGTTTGGAAAAATAGAAGGGTAATTCTCCACACTCCTGTCCAATATTTATCCGTCAACCGACATCAACTTAAAGAAAAACAAAGCTACTTTTCCCTATCATCAGCAAAGACTTTAATGATTGGCAACAATGCCACACTCATCTCCTTGGTATTAAATCTTTAATCTAATCCCACTCCCTGAGTCGCACTGATGTACGATTCCATGCAGCCCTCTGAGACTTGTCCCGAGGGACATTCTTCATTTGTAAGGCTGGAGGATATCAATAGGGACGGGCGCCCTGGCAACAATGAGGGCATTTGTCGAGCTCTGTCTGAGATCAGAAAATTAAACCCAGTTTTAGATTAAGCCAGGAATATTTCTACATCCACACTCAGGCATTGCATTAATCAACAGAGCCATCAAGGGAGCTAAATTGCAAAGCATTAATTTCATGTTAACAGATGGTGCCCAAAGGAAAACATTCTAGCTGGCTAGCTTTTCAGGCTCCTGAATGTCGGAAAAATCCATTTCTGGAGTCATTGCTAATTTGACACAGTCAAATCTGCCCTGTGTATCTTTTATGCAGCAATATTTTCCATCTCTGCCTTTACAGCTGCGGATGACCTATTTAAACCTTCAACTACCAGAATAAAAACCTCTTTCATTCAATGTCCTCAAAACATCTGTGAATTTTCCGCGAGCGTTAAGAAAGTAAATATTTTACAAATCAAACACGGGGTTATCTTCATTTTAGATTGAATATGCAAATATTTCTGCTGTGACCTGAATCAAATTCAGCAAGAAATTGATGGAAATCTCAGTTTGGTTTTGGTTGGAATGCTCTGGCCGTTTGCTGGGGGTGGGATTCTCTGATCCCACCGGCAGTGTGGGAATGCTTTCAGTGGGAACTCCCATTGACAAGTGGCGGGCGTGAGAATACTGCCACCAGCGAACAGCGTGCCAAATCTCCATCCGCGCTAGCAGTGGCAGCGGGGCGGACTCGCAACTGCGAATCCTGGCCTTTATTTCAATTGCAATTGATTTTTTTTTGTCATTCTAAAAGGATTTACTGCCATGTTGATCCACGGTCACAGCTCTGTTTGTCCAAGGTCACAGGCCATATCTATCAAGGGTCACGGTTTGTGTTTATCCAGGGTCATGGGTCACATTTATCCATGCTCATGGGCTGCATGTATCCAGGCTCACAGGCTGCGTTTATCTAGGGTCATGGGCGGCGTTTATCTGGGGTTACAGGCCATGTTTACCCGAGCTCACGGACCACGTTTACCCAGACTTATGGGCCTCATTTACCCAGGCTCCTGGCTGTGTTTATTCAGGGCTCTCTTACCCGGGCTCACAGGCCACACTTACCCAGGCTCCTGGCTGTGTTTATTCAGGGCTCTCTTACCCGGGCTCACAGGCCACACTTACCCAGGCTCCTGGCTGTGTTTATTCAGGGCTCTCTTACCCGGGCTCACAGGCCACACTTACCCAGGCTCCTGGCTGTGTTTATCCAGGGCTCTCTTACCCGGGCTCACAGGCCACACTTACCCAGGCTCCTGGCTGTGTTTATCCAGGGCTCTCTTACCCGGGCTCACAGGCCACACTTACCCAGGCTCCTGGCTGTGTTTATCCAGGGCTCTATTATCCAGGCTCTCAGGGACGCATTTTACCCGGGCTCATGGGCCACGTTTATCCAGGATTACGGCCGTGTTTAACCATGGTCATGATACATGATGGAGCCCTCTGGTTGCTGGCGTGTCATACATACTCACAAAGATACATGGAAGATAGGAGCAGGAGTAGGCTTTTTGGCGCTTCGAGCCTGCTCCGCTATTCATCACGATCATGGCTGATCATCCAACTCAATAGCCTAATCCTGCTTTCTCCCCTTAGCCTTTGATCCCATTTTCCCCAAATGCTATATTCTAACTGCCCCTTGAATATATTCAAAGTTTTAGCATCAACTACTTTCTGTGGTAATGAATTCCACAGGCTCACCACTCTTTGTGTGAAGAAATGTCTCCTTATGTCTGTCCGAAATGGTTTACCCTGAATCCTCAGGCTGTGACCCCTGGTTCTGGACACACCCATCATTCGTAACATCTTCCCTGCATCTACCCTGTCTAGTTCCGTTAAACTTTTCTAAGTCTCTATGTGATTCCCCTCATTCGTCTGAACTCCAGCTAAAACAATCCCAGCCTAGTCAATCTCTCCTTATATGACAGTCCCGCCATCCCTGGAATCAGTCTGGTAAACCTTCGCTGCACTCCTTCGAGAGCAAGAACATCCTTCCTCAGAGAAGGAGACCACAACTGCACACAATACCCCAGGTGTGGCCTCACCAAGGCCCTGTATAATTGCAGCAACACATCCCTGCTTCTATACTCGAAACCTCTCGCAATGAAGGCCAACATACCATCAGCCTTCTTTGCCGCCTGCTCTACCTGCATGCTTACCTTCAGCGACTGGTGCACAAGGACACCCAAGTCCCGCTGCTCATTCCCCTCTCCAAATTTACAGCCATTCAGGTAGTAATCTGCCTTCCTGTTTTTGCTTCCAACGTGAATAACCTCACACTTATCCAAATTATACTGCATCTGCCATTGATTTGCTCACTCGCCCAACCTGTCCAGATCTTGCTGTAGGATCCCTGCATCCTCATCACAATTCACCCTCCCAGCTAACTTGGTATCATCTGTAAACTTTAAGATGTTTCATTTTGTTCCCTCATCCAAATCATTAATATACATTGTGAATAGCTGGGGTCCCAGCACCGATCCCTGTGGTACTCCACTAGTTACTGCCTGCCAATTTGAAAAGGACCCATTAATTCCTACTCTTTGTTTCCTCTCTGTCAGCCAGTTTTCTATCCACCTCAAAACATTTCCCCCAACCCCATGTGCTTTAATTTTGCACAATAATCTCTTATGTGGGACTTTGTCAAACACTTTCTGAAAGTCCAAATATACCACATCTACTGGCTCCCCCTTGTCAACTGTACTGGTTACATCTACAAAGAATTCCCAGATTTGTCAAGCATGATTTTCCCTTCTTAAATCCATGCTGAATCTGGCTGATCCTGCCACTGCTTTCTAAATGTTCTGCTACAAAGTCCTTGATAATGGATTCAAGCATTTTCCCCACTACCGTTGTTAGGCTTACTGGTCTATAATTCCCTGCTTTCGCTTTGCCTCCCTTTTTGAATATCTGAGTGATGCGAGCTACCCTCCAATCTGTAGGGACAGTTCCAGAGTCTATAGAATCCTGGAAGATGACCGCCAATGCGTCCACTATTTCCAGAACCACCTCCTTAAGCACTCTGGGATGCACATTCTCAGGCCCTGGGGATTTATCCGCCTTCAATCCCATCAATTTTCCCAGTACCATTTCTCTACTCATGTTGGTCTCCCTCAGTTCTCCCCTCTCACTAAACCTTTCATTCTCCAGCATTTTTGGTATCGATTTGTGTCCTCATTTGTGAAGACAGAACCAAAGTATGTATTCAATTGTTCAGCCATTTCTTTGCCCTTTATTATGCATTCCCCTGTTTCTGTCTGTAGGGGGCCTACATTTGACTTTACCAATCTCTTTCTCTTCACATATCTATAGAAACTCTTAGTGTCAGTCTCTATGTTCCCTGCAACATTCTTTTTGTACTGTACTTTCCCCTTATTAATCAATCCCTTTGTCCTTCTTTGATGGATTCTAAACTGCTCCCAATCCTCAGACCTACTATTTTTCTTGGCCAATCTGTTTGCTTCTTCCTTGGATCGGATACCAATTCTAATTTCCTTTGTAAGCCGTGGATTGGCCCTCTTACCCCTTTGCTTTTCTGCATGTTGGATTGATATGTGGAGTTTTAATGCAACTCATGTTTGAACACTAAACTGCCTTATTTGATTGCTTGCTGGCTGCATGATAATATGTGGAGAGGGCTCAACTCTGGCTGCCCAGTGACTCGGTCTCTTTGTGGTTACAAAATCCTCCTCTCCCCCGGACCTGGCCAATGCCTATGGTGCCTTGTGGGCTGGTTCTGTAACTGTGGTCAATCAGGCTAGAGCAATTGAATAGGTCAGGCACAAACTGTAGAGAGAAACTGAATTATGCTGCGGGTTAATCACCTTTCATCGGAACCAAAAGATCAATGACTAGAAATCTCTCTTCACAAATGTTGCCAAATCTGCAGAGTGTTTCCAGCATTTCCTGTTTTTCTTTCAGATTTCCAGCATCTGCAGTATTTTTCTTTTGTGTTGTTGGGCAATTAATCAGCTAATGTGAGCTGCTGCACAGGCACTGATCCATATAAACTCATCCAAGCCCATTCACCCAATGGACCAAAGCAGCCCGCGTTTTCTCCCATGTTATGGAATTGTAATGGACCAAACTCAGCCAATTGATTCACAGGGGTTTTTCTGTGAAAGTACAGAATAATGGCAAATGTGTGAATATTTTCATGAGCTTCACTGAAGGTGTTTGCAAGTTTAGTGGGCGGGATACTTTGTTCTTCGACCCCGCGCCGGGGCGGAGAATCGCCAGGGGGCCACGCGATTCTCCGACCCGGATGGGCTGAACGGCCGTGGTAAAAAACCTGAGTCCCGCCAGCAGCGTTCTAACATGCTCTGAGCCGGCGGGACCTTCACCGGGGTCCGGGGGCGACTTGTGGGGGGGGGGGGGGGGGGGGGGGGGGGTCCAACCCCGCAAGGGGGCCTCCATTGTGGCCTGGCCCGCGATCGGGGCCCACCGAGCGGCGGGCCGGCCTCTCGGGTTGGGGGCTTCCTTTCTTCCGCGCCAGCCCCTGTAGCCCTACGCCATTTGGCGTCGGGGCCGGCACGTAGAAGGGAGCCACTGTGCATGCGCGCGTTGGCGCGGGTGCCATTCCGCATGCGCGGACCCTGCGCCGCTCAGTTGATGCCAGGATCAGCAGCTGGAGCGGCATGAACCGCTCCAGCGCCGTGCTGGTCCTCTGTGGCCCGGAGAATTGGGCGCCAAAAGGCCTGTTGACGCCGGCGTAAAATACTCCCGTTTTTACGCCGCCGTCAACATTTAGCCATGCGATGGGAGAATCCCGCCCAGTATTCCAAAATTTAATGTTATCACAGGTCGCTTACTGGTAGGGTTAGTGCCATCCCCGTGTCTGCGTGGGTTTCCTCCGGGTGCTCCGGTTTCCTCCCACAAGTCCAATGATGTGCTGGTTAGGTGGATTGGTCTCGCTAAATTGCCCCTTAGTTTCCAAAGATGTGCAGGTTATGTGGGGCTATGGGGATAGGGTGGGGCAGGGAGCCTAGGTAGGGTGCTCTTTCAGAGGGATGATGTAGACTAAATGAGCTGAATGATCTCCTTCTGCACTGTAGGTGTTCTGTGGTGCTATACTATGATTTTAAGTATGATTTTCTTACATGATATCAGTTTCAATAATAAGACCAGTGGACAAAACTGGATAAGATTCATGATTCCAGACGTACAATCAATTGGCATAAATTGAGCAATTTTCCATCCATTATACATTTTCGGTGGGAATTGATTTGACATTTGTAAAATCACAGGGGAAGCTGATGAGGTGATGGGAGAATTTCAACATGATGCTTATCATTGATTTTTTAAAAATAAAATTTATGCTTCTGTTTTATTTACTGCGTATAGGAAACTGCTGTTTACTTTGCCGATTCCATGCATTCTCGTAACCAGCCAGTCCCAGAGGCTTGGTAAACGAAAGTATTTTTTAATTGTGGTTTTCATTATTGAAAAGATCTGCAAGTTTTTAACCAGCTCTCGTCATTAAAGTAAAAACCCAGCTCAAACGGAAAGTACACGAGGGAAGTAACTTGTAACATGTGTTACTTGCCTCGCCAAAATTGCATATGTAATTGGATCATTTTGGAAAAGCCCTGCCGGTCCGTGCTGAAAAATGCCCAAAGGTTGAGCAAGGAGAGTATCTGCACATAAAAGGTGGGGAGGTGATCCATCAGGACTGATGGCCCAGGGAGGCCCAGGCCACACGAACCATCCGGAATACTGAAGAATAAAGAAAAACATTCCCCAGATTGTCTCATCGAGTGGGAATGTTGATGGGATCATGGGCCAAGGGCCTAGACAAGCACCATCTCCTCGCAGTCCGCAGAGTGTTAAGCAGCCAGCGGTTAAAGGTGCGCCTGCCTGACTCACACATACGAGGTGCCCTCTCACATGACTCCACAAACTCCGGGCCGGAGAGCAATGACTGGTATGATACTGAGGAGTTTCAAAACAACTCTGTTTTACACCTTGCCATTACTCTGAGACAATAAAAGCGAAACACTTCTACACCACCATCAGGCAAGGCCATTTGCAACACTGCCTTATGCTCCTCATCAACCAGCTCCTTCCATTGTCACTTCCTACCGTGTCAGCCCTTGACCCTACCGTGTCAGCCCTTGAAAATAAACTCTCGTCCAAATTACTTTCAATTCCTTTTGCAAACTCCTGACTTTACCATGATAATATCACAACTGCCAATGTGCTCAATCAAACTCTGCCTACATCTTCTCATTAAAACCCTTACTTTGAGTCTCACTGTTCACCTTGATATGGGCTCCTTTCTTTACTCTCTCAATTCAAGGGGCTTAAAGGAGCCTCCCTCGTGCATAACAGATTCAACCATCCATAGCAAGATCTGACTAGACCACATCAAGAACTACTTGACCTTTCTGCCACTCCAAAACCATCCTGGAAAGCAAAGATATTGTAATGCCCAGCTCCTTTTCAGTATCAGCAGCCTAATCCTTAACCGCCTTGCATTTCCCAACCTTACTTTCAAAACTAGAAGCTTATGGGATTCCTTGTCACCAACATTCATCTGACCATCCCATTCAGCTTCCTTTGCTGTGTTGCTTTCTTTAGATAAGTTACTCTGTTTCAAGGTTCCCTCTGCCCTGCCCTGAACCGGCATTGTTTTCTCATTTCTCTCCTATCTCCCCTCGGCCCTTGCTGAGCTTCTCTTGTCCGTGAAACCTCACGACTCCACTCCCGCTGAACTGTTGATCACCCAGTTTTCCTTCCCGGCTCCAGACCACTTTGATTCCTGATCCTCCAATGTCTCAAGTCTAAGATTCACTTTCCAATTCCTTCATGACCTCGCATTTCACTATCACCGGCTTACTCACTTTTCCAACTTCTTCCATCGGGCAGGAGATCCAGAAGTCTGAGAACACGCACGAACAGACTCAAAAACAGCTTCTTCCCCACTGTCACCAGACTCCTAACTGACCCTCTTATTGACTGACCTCATTAACACTACACCCTGTATGCTTCAACCGATGCCAATGCTTATGTAGTTACATTGTATATCTTGTGTTGCCCTATTATGTATTCTCATGTATTTTCTTGAATCCCCTTTTCTAATGATCTGTTGAGCTGCTTGCAGAAAAATACTTTTCACTGCACCTCGGTACACGTGACAATAAACAAATCCAATCCAATCCAATCTTACCGTTCGAAGACACTTTTTCTCCAACTCTAACCTCTTGGGATATGGAAACATAGAAACCAGGAGCAGGAGAAGGCCATTCGGCCCTTCGAGCCTGCTGTGAAGCACAATCGCTTCACAGCTCCAGGGTCCCAGGTTCGATTCCGGCTTGGGTCACTGTCTGTGCGGAGTCTGCACATCCTCCCCGTGTGTGCGTGGGTTTCCCCCGGGTGCTCCGGTTTCCTCCCACAGTCCAAAGATGTGCAGGTTAGGGTGGATTGGCCATGATAAATTGCCCTTAGTATCCAAAATTGCCCTTAGTGTTGGGTGGGGTTACTGCGTTATGGGGATAGGGTGGAGTTGTTGACCTTGGGTAGGGTGCTCTTTCCAAGGGCGGTCCAGACTCGATGGGCTGAATGGCCTCCTTCTGCACTGTAAATTCTATGATCTATGATCTTCACCATTCAATGTGACCATTGCTGATCCTCGATCTGAATGCCATATTCTTGCTTACTCTTCATACCCCTTGAAGCCATTAAAATCTAAAAAAAATGGCCTATCTCTTTCTTCAGTACATTCAGTGGCTTGGCTCCACAGCCTTTTGTGGTAGAGAATTCCACGGGTTCACTACTATTTGAGTGAAGATATTTTTCCTCAGATCGGTCCTAAATGGTCTATCCTGAGACTGTGTCCCCTGGATCTAGATTCCCCAACCAGGGAAAACATCCTTTCTGCATATAGTCAGTATCCCTTCACCATTGGCAACTATGTCTTCAATGTCTGGGCCTTAAGTTCTGGAACTCTGTGCCTCTCAATCTCCAGCTTATTCCATCTGACTCTTCTGAAAACCAGTTGACTAAACCTTTAGTCGCCACAAAGCTTGTTTCAAGTATCCTTTTACTGTTGACTACTTTTTTAAAATTGCAATGAAGAACTAAACAAGATCTATACCCTTAAATATTATTATGTGACGGAGGAACGGTGGCGCAGTGGTTAGCATTGCTGCCTCACGACGCCAAGGACCTGGGTCGCTGTCAGTGTGGAGTTTGTACATTCTCCCCATGTCTGCGTGGGTCTCACCCACAGAAAGATGTAAAGGATAGGTGGATTGGCCACACTAATTTGCCCTTAACTGGAAAAAAAGAATTCGATACTTCAAATTAAAAATATATATCATTATGTGATGTATTGTATTTAACAATTACAGCTACATCCAAGGACTTGTGGATATATTATGGGGGCGATTCTCCGATATGGAGCTCAAGTGTTTGCGCCGTCGTGCACACCGTCGCGTTTCACGACGTCGTGAACTGTGCCCTGGCATGACCGATTCTGGCCCCCATAGGGAGCCAGCACGGCATTTGAGCGGTTCACACGCCGCAACAACACGCGGATGCGCAGTTGGGCTGCGCCAACCTGCGCATGTGCGGGGGACTTCTTTAGCGTGCCGGCCCCGACCAACATGGCGTCAGTATTCAGGGGCCGGCTGCGCCATAAAGTAGGCCTGGGGGGGAGAGGCATGCCCTCCGATCGGTGGGTACCGATCGCGGGCCAGACCCCATCGGAGGGCCCCCGCGTTGAGGGAGCCGCCACCCCCCCACAGGCCACCCCCTGACCGTTCCCGCAGAGTTCTTGCCGGCAGCGACCAGAGGTGAACGGCGCCGGCGGGACTCTGTCGTATTGGCGCGGCCGCTCAGCCCATCCGGGCCGGAGAATTGGTGGCCCCGCCAATTCCAGCGGCCGACGCCGCGCCAAATGCGCCAGCGTAAATGGCACCGTTTCTCCGCACCTCGGAGAATCGCGCGCCGGAGTGGCACAATACTCGGAGTATCGCCCTCTATATATCTCAATTTTTCAGCACATTAGACATTAGTTAGGGGCTGGTTTAGCTCAGTGTGCTAGACAGTAAGTTTGTGATACTGAGCAAGACCAACAGTACGGGTTCCATTCCCGTACTGGCTGAGATTATTCATGAAGCCCCCGCCTTCTCAACCTTGCCCCTCGCTTGGTTGTGATGATCCTCAGGCGATTCTGGGAGTTCTAGAGTGATGGAGGGAAGTTATGGGGCAGATGGTGGTGTGAGTCTCAAAGTTAATATGCATCATTTTGGGGTGGCATGATGGCACAGTGGTTAGCACTGCTGGCTCACAGCACCAGGGACCCAGATTCGGATTCTCACCTTGGGTGACCTGTGTGGAGTTTGTATGTTCTTCCCGTGTCTGTGTGGGTTTCCTCTGGGTTCTCCAGTTTCCTCCAACAGTCCAAATATGTGCAGGTTTGGTGGATTGCCCATGCTATTTGTCCCTTGGGTGGGGTTGCAGGAATTGGGCGGGGGAATTTGGCCTATGTGGGATGGTCTTTCGATGGGTCTAATTGCCTCCTTCTGCACTGTAGGGATTCTATGATTCTATGAGCTCAGATTTCACAGTCAGCGATGAACAGGGAACAAGTGGGTGTCCTTAACCAAGCAATTTAAAGAATCTATAGTGAGACCCATAGTCTAAACCACGTGATACCATTTAGAATAGTAAATTTAGTGCCAAATCATGTACAGCTTTCAAAATAAAGAGAAAGGAAGAAAGCTGAGATTGAGAGAGAGATACAAAAGACAGAAAGAAACAGTAAATATGAGACTTTACACTTTTAAATATTAATTTTCAACTAGAGAGGTAATTTGAGCGTGATCGTGAATTACTTTTCTGATTAAAAATTCACTTACTCTGGAATGAACAAGCTCTAACTTTCTCTGGTGTATGTTCTGGATATCTATTACATAAATACTGCAAATTCATACCCTCCCATACATGTGGGGCGGGTTTCTCCATATTGCCGGCAACCCGGGGGTTTCCCGACGGCATGGGGCTGCCCCACAATGGGAAGCCCCATTGACCGGCCGGCGTAATGGAGCATCCCGCCGGCAGGTTGAGGCAGAAATGTGGCGAGGCGGGACAGAGCATCCCGCCAGTGATTGAGCACTGTTGCGCTCTACGTTACTTCAACTGCAAACATTTGGCCAATTAAGCACCACAGCTAAAATCAGAAACATTTGATCATTTATAACAATTAAGGAGGTGTATGGAAATAGAAATAGCTTAAGTACTTTACATTTGTCTTTCTTTTGTTTTAATTTTTTTTTCCAATTAAGGGGCAATTTAGGTGGCCAATTCACCTGCATATTTTTGAGTTATGGGGGTGAGACCCACGCAGACACAGGAAGAGTGTGTAAACTCCTTTGGACAGTGACCCGGGGTAGGGATCGATCCCGGGTCCTCGCCGCCGTGAAGCAGCAGTGCTAACCACTGCACCACCTTGCTACCCGTAATTTAAATTTGTATTGCATGAGTTAGAAGTAAGGTACAAGTTGAAGTTTATTTTTTGTGTTTTTGCATTTGTGTGCTAAGGATTAAAACGTCAGTTGAGCTTCATTTAAACAAAGGTTTACAAAAATCTACAGGTTGTAGCTCCACTTTAAACTTTGCCTGCTTTGTAATGGAAGTTTTACGATGTAAAAGCAATTATAGGGCTGAAAAGAATAAGCTGCTGCTTAGCAACCAGAGGTCCACACTGAAAAGCAGAAACTATTGAGTCAGTTTGAACCAGGCAACTTAGAGGCAAGAAGCTTTCCTCAGAAATTGCGAGTATAGACGGGACAACACAAAGGACAGAAGGCTAAGGGACAGAAAGTTCCAGAAACTAGGGAATGGGACAGAGGACGGTTCCAGGAGGCCTGTGAAGTAAAAGAAACAAAGTTCTGTCCGTGAAGTTAAAGCAAAGAGAAGAGAAAGGGCTCTGAATTAAAAGGACAGCTGCAGGAATCAGATTTAAAGTTGGTAAAGTGAGAAACTGTGCTTCCATGGTGATCCTGTGGCTGGTGACACTGTAACATAGCCTGTGAAGCAGTGGTGTTCTGTTGGCATGGCTGGGTACCTGAAAGAGTGCGTGGAAACTTGAACGAACATGATGATCCAGGGCAGAGGAATACTAAAAGGGGAGGGTGAAACCATGGATGTGAATTGTTGGTGAAAGTATCCGAGATAAAACATTGTGTGGAAGAAGATTTCAAAGTGTGGCCTTCGAGAGTGAAGTTTGGAAACCCACATGTGGAAGTCAGAGATCTAGTGAGGCGAGTTGTCTCCTAGTGGGACAAGCACCTGGGAGGAATTTGATGAGAAGTCCACAGGCGTTGTTTTGGGGGGCATCTGTCACTTGGTTTCAGAGCGCAGTGTGTCTGACCACAATTCACGTATGGCCTTACATGGACTGTGAACTTTCTGAAAACATTAGCGTATTAGATAGATTTTGTAACTTGTGTTATCTGCAAAGGTTTAGCTGGGATGAAGGAGTAGTCTATTGCAGTTAATCTTTTCCTTTTGTTGAAAGTGAATTGACAATTCTGTGACTATGTTCATTCATGTCTCTTAAACAAAAAATAAAACGTAGGATCTATTGAGCCGGGTTCTACTCTGGGCCCTGGCTGTCCAGTAACAACATCAGCTGAGATCGTAACAAAAGCAAGATCCTGCATTTATATAGCACCTTTCATTTTTGAAAAGACCTTCATGACCAATAAGGTACATTTAAAATGTATTCACAGTTATGTGAGCAAAGGCAGACAAATGTGAGCCAAGAAAAGTCTTGTAAACAGCAGTGAGATGAATGACCAATCTGTCTGGTGGTGTTGGTTGAGGTTGAGTAACTTGTTAGCTGTTTGCAAAGTTTTGCTGGGTTATTATTACAGTCATGGCAAGATAGGCTTGTTGTTTATTGTTGCCATTCTGAATAACAGAATCATATTGCATAAAATTGTTTCTTCCATAACTCCTTGCACAGTTATTTTGTTAGTGGGTTATAAATAAATATTTAATAAGTAGGTTGTTTGTTACTTTATTGAACAAAGCTGATGATCCAGTTCAAAGTAGTCCATTCATATAATTGCCTGCTAACACCCAGCAGAATAGATCAAAAGGTAGACGGGATGTTGTTGGTATGATTTATGGAGTTGGGATTAGCTTTTCAAGCTGTACAACAGCAGCTTGTGACAAGGTTTCAGAATCCAAACTAAATCCCTCTTCGGCTCGAAATTTACTTCAGATTCTCAAGCTGCAGAATCAAGTCTCCCAAGGTCCCACTATCGTAATCATCCAACGCTAGCACTTCACCCTAAATGGCGTTCCACTGTCCTGAGATGGTTACTGGCTTCTGTCTGCTGGCCGTCTCATTGCTGAATCTCCCCCCTGATTTTAATTAATTATTGCCTCTCCACATTCTCACACTTCTCTTTTGCTGCTTTATCAATAAAATTCAACCTTTCACCATTTTCATAAATCTATCTGCTTTTCTGCTGCCAACTGCCGGTTTCTTATATTTAGCTGCTTATACAATGAAAGAATAGAAGAATTGTGAAATATTTTATGCGCAGGATGCAATCTGATTCTCGAAGGGGAACTCCAGACTCTATGCGGATTCAATTTAACACAGCAAGCGGTGGTCCGATACTTTTGAAGCATTGATTCATTAGTTCTCTATAATTTAATCTACACAGGAAAAGCAAATGTCAGAATGACTCAGTTACTGATGACTCTGGAGCAAAGGCTGGATGCCTTGTTTGTCACTAGAATGCGATCTTACTCTGCCTGCTGCTCTTTTAGGGTACCCCATACCTGTATTCTTGCCATGGGTTCAGAAGCAGCATGCAGGGCGGCCATTAGGTGACATAAGTCTTTTTAAAATTAAATTCCCATTAAAATAACATTTTGTGACTTTCCTTTTCTCCTAACACTTTTAAAAACACAGATTGAAAAGGGCTGCTCACAATCTGCTAAATGGCTGCTTTTAATCCAGAAGAAACCACTCCCGATCAAAGAACCTTTGCTGAAGTGATTGTGGTGAATTAATTAGCCCTTGAAATTTGACAGCAATATTTGACTGGTTTAGCACTGAACCAGATAAAAAAAATGAAAGTCGCCACAGTCCCGAGGACCGTAAGCTGCTCTCCCCTTTTGCGAGAGAGCTGACTGGTGGTGATTTAACTTGAGGGTCACCTTGCCTCAGGCGAGGGGCGAGGTTGAGAAGGCGCTGCCTTCATGAATAATCTCAGCCGGTACGGGGATTGAGTCCGCGCTGTTGGCTTTGCTCCGCATCACGAACCAGACGTCCAGCCAAGTGAACTAGCTGACTCGTCCCCCGCTGAACCATGTGCACTAGGAATGTCCCATGTTCAGTGTGTTCCAAAAGCCATCTTTTCAGTAATGCTTTAAGTCAGCTCCACCTAATCTCTCCTTATACTTGGGTTTGATGCCCAACTCTGAAGCTCTGTTGAGCCTGCTGCACGAGCCTAGGCCGTTTTGCAGTAATCAGCTTATCTCAGCCAGGGCTGTATAAATTAGTCAGGGTTCCCACCCCTGATCACTATCCAGTGAATGTTACAGGAAAATACACGTGTTGAACATCTGCTGGTGATGCAGTTGGGCTCTGCTGTGTCATCCTCTTCGTGCTCCTGCCAACATCTAGCCTTGCCTTAGCACGAAGAATGAGCAAGGCAACAAGAAAGTTGTTAGGCTTGTGGCTCAACAGCCTAACATGAGACAGAGAAAGAAAGAAAACCTTTAAACTAAATGAAGCGTTGTTTTAAGATGTTGGAGTTTACTTTCAATGAGTGGTCCCCCCATTGACACAGCCTATCAAATAGTTTCTGCGCTTAAAACCAGGAGTACTGTTCAGGTAAAAGCTATGAGCTTTTTAAAAGGTGGCCGATAGTGTATTTAATTATCTTTATTTATGACTCTGCAGGTGAGCTGTATTCCTTCCTGATTCTAAAAGAAGAACCTCTTTTGTGCTTACCGTCTGCCTGCACTCTTGGCTTACTGCTACTGCTGCTATATATCTGGGAAAGAGACAGAAAGAAACAGAAGACAGAATAACCAACACTGCTAGTTCCAGCCGTGAGGGACCAATTTGGATCATGAATAGTGTCTGACCATCATAGAGACAAAAGTAAAAGCAGAGTATGTACAACATGCCTACTGAAGGGGATTAATAGATTGAGTTCAGAAGGTCAGCTGGGAATAAGCAGCTAATAATGCAGGAATAGATAAGGTGGGGGGGGGGGGGGGGGGGGGGGGTTGAAAGAGGCAGGGACATTCAGGTACTGAATATCCCAGCTTACAGTTTGACAGGCAGGATTGAAATAACCAGATGTAGGCACCTTTGGTCTACATTAAATCCACCTTTCAGTAGGTATACTATTGTTTTTGAGTCAAACATTTGCGAACAATTTCCCATGAGTTATTTAATGCGGGATGAACTTGGTAAGAATTTGAAAACTGGGGGCATTTCGAGGTGTTACAGGGTTCTTGGTTATGATCAGTTTTTTTGCTTTTGTGTCATTTTTCTAGTACTGGCATCAACCATGGCTCAGTGGGTAGACTTTTGTGCTTCTGAGCCAGATGGTTGCATGCTCATTGTCCTCCATCAGAGGTCTGTGCACAAGGTTGATATTTCATTGCTGTACTGAGGGCATGCTGCACTGTCAGACAAGAGGCTGAACTAATAGTCTGGTGGACATCGTAGATCCCATGAAAGTTTTTAAGAAGAGCAGGGGAGGTCTCCACTGTCCTGCTCAATATTGCTCACTCAACTTGAATTGATTTAATAAACTCACTTTGATAGATTTTTCTGGTCACTATCATAATGCCGATTGTGGGAGCTTTCTGCACACAAATTGGCAACTGCATTTCCTATGTTTCAACAGTAATTAACCGTCCAAAAATACTTCAATAGCTGTGAAACGCCTTGGGATAGCCTGAGATCAGGAAAGGCGCTATATAATCACAAGCTTTTTTGTGCGTTGAAATGCCATTGGATTTGTAAGACAGTTGATTACATGGCCAATGGGGAGGGGGGGGGTTCATGGGTGAAGGCATTTGAAATGTTAAGGGAAGTAAACATACGGTTAGCTGCACTTATTTGAAATTTTTTAACCTATGATGAAAAATCCTTGGGAGATGTCGGGGAGGAGTGAACATGTGCTTTCCCTGTTCCATCTTACTTTGTGCAGTGGTGGGATTGTAAATGATGTTAATTTCAATACAGTTGTAATAACGGTGATGGTTAGTGTGTTAAAACCATAGTCTTCTTTTTTTGTTTAGAGTTCACTATTGAGTTGGAAATGTCTTACTGATTTTCCTGGCACCTTGAGCCATGTTTACAGCACCTGTTTCTTTTCCACTCCGAGATGGAATACCTTCCTCATAATGTTCAAATACTCTCATTTTACAGAGACTAGCACGTCCCTCTCTACCATGATGTGTTTTACTGATTTGTAGACTGACGTACGTTGAATCGCCTGTTTTATTCTTTTATTCTGTAAAGGTCGCTGCATGCTGTGCTCACTGTATCATCCTGAATTTTGAAAAGCAAATAAAAAGGTTCCATTAAAGAAGAAATACATTGTAAACCTCTGAATGGAATTAATTCCCAGGAAAATTATAGTAATTTGGTTCTAATTTGTCCCTTTTGCCCATTCCTAATTATGACATTGTATTTCATAAAACTATTACACAGATGAAGGTTTTCTGGAAGTTGTGCATTAAAGGAGTAGCCTGGGAGGGTTGGGATGCATTCTGGAAAAGCTTTTTATGTGGTTTCTGTATTAGTGAGGAATCAGCAGTGCGTGAGGCAATGATGATCCTGTTATGGAGGTGGTTCCTGTATTGGCAGGGAAACCAATGCTGATGCAGATAAACTCCGCGTGCTCTAGTAACTGAGTGCTGTGCCCGCACACTTCAGATGAATGGCAAGTGCTTGTCTCTCCATTGTACTATGGGAGAAGAAGCCTTGAAACTTATTCATCAACGTCGCATTTCAGGAGGACGGCACATCAGGTAGAAATTTCCATCTCCTGTGTTTATCAGCAAGGAATTTTCTGCCTTTTTACTTGCATACAGTGGGGCTGATCCAGTGCTGAGGCAGAATTTATACTGATTTTGATTACTGGGACATGAATACTTAAACAGTCTGATTAGTTCTGAAAATTGTGGATTCTGTCTGAAAAACACTGTATTAGGTGGCAGTTCCAGCTGCCTTTATTATGTTCCTCTGTGTGCTAATTGTTGCAATGAATGACAACATGAGGTCTTGAAAAATGACCAATTGAACAAAATACCACTCGGCTTTTTTAAGCCTGTGACAGCCACAATTTTTATTTAATTTCAGGAGAACTATAAAATGGTGGCAGAAGGGTTCGGCTTGGTTTTGAAGCTCTTTTTATTGACAGGAAAAGATATCCTCATCAACTGCTACATAAACTTGATGGCTTGGCTGAGACTAAAGTTAGCACAAGTAAACCATCAGCACAATCCTACTTAACACCAATATCTAATCATAGACAGCATTTTTGAAAAGGCTACGGCTGATGAGGTTTTGTCTTGCAGGATTATTGCGTCGTTTTTGGAATTTGATCATCTGTCTTTACCCTTTTGATTAGCGTGCAACCCCTCCCCTATCCAAACAACCCGCAAATCCTTTCAACACACCAACAGGTCCTGGGGTGGGACTCAAATCCCAGAGCTTCTGGCTCCGAGGTAAGTGCCACTAGACCTTTCCAGACATCCAGGATGAGTTGGGGACTAAAATTAAAGCCACCAGACTTAATTATTACAAACTTTCAAGGAGAAGTTGATGAAGAGCGTTAAGATGCCGGAGCCTCAGCTGGTTTCCAAGTTCTGCTCCTTGCAAACTTGTCCCAGAGCACTACCTGTTCTGAGATATACCAACCCATCACAAAGTAGGGATTGGAAGTTGGGCACTTACTGTTTTAATGTATAGCACTGGACGGACAGTTGTACTGTCTGGAATCGTGTCTGCAGGTTTGCTCTATTTTTATTCCATAATGAAAGTTTATAAACAATTTACAATTTAAAAATGATGTGTTTCTTTGGCCGCTGTTTATGAGAACTCCTCCACTAACCTACGTATTCCAACTCAAAAGATATTGATCTGTGTAAAATTTAGTTGCAAGTCAATGATTTGGCTTCAAACAATTTGGTCGATTTGGCTTCAATGGGGTGGCACGGTAGCACAGTGGTTAACACTGTTGCTTCACAGTGCCAGGGTCTCAGGTTCGATTCCCGGCTTGGGTCACTGTCTGTGAGGAGTCTGTACGTTTTCCTGTACCTGTGTGGGTTTCCTTAGGGTGCTCCGAAAATGTCCTGTTAAGTAATTTGGATGTTTTGAATTTTCCCTCTGTGTACCCGAACAGGCGCCAGAATGTAGCGACTAAGGGCTTTTCACAGTAACTTCATTGCATTGTTAATGTAAGCCTACTTGTGACAATAAAGATTATTATTACGTCAACCGCATTTTCAGGGTTTCGTTACTTAGAGGAAGTAGGGGCAGAATTCTCAACTGGCATTTAGGGGGTGTAACTAATTAATAGGCTCTCCCAAAGTAGGTGCAAAGAAATATGGGCAAGGTGCATCTTCCCGACTTAACTCTTTGCACCTCCAACTTTACCTCTGTTTCAGACTTTTATTGCCTGAGTTGAAGTTCATTGCATGTGTATGGCGAGTCAGTATGAAGACTTCATGACCTTAGCCCTTTGCCAGTTTGAATTTGTGCCCTAGTGTCCTGCTATCAAGGTTTAGCCCAAAATGCTCTTCCCCTCTTTTCATGATTCAGTTTTCCAACACGAGGACCACAACCGTTGCTAGTTCTGAGCATAACTCCAGAGATCAGATGAAGAATTCTTCGGCGATTCACCATCAACCCAGTCTCCTTGCCATTGCCAATTAGTTTGGGCTGGAAGTGACAGGTTAGATTTACCCAAATATGATGAGCATCAAAGGAAATGTAAGTTGGGAATATATAACATTCTTGATGATATGCATCGTGTCATAAGCCCTGGGTGCTTCAATTCATTTTTGAGCCTCAGGTTAATATGGTGCATGAAAGTGGAATTTACATTTCAAAGGCCTAGTAGGGAGTTGAATCAAATGTAGCACCCAACTGACAATTTGAAAGAAAATACACTCCTCTTCATAGGACAGCTGGCCCCAGTACATTATGGCTGACGTGCTGCAGTGATTTTACTTTTTCCCTCAGTTGGGCTTCCCTGGCCGATTTAGGAACCCAACCAGGAAAGGCTAGCATTATTGAAATGACCCTGACCCTGGATAATTGGTCAGTTTGAGTTGGTCCACCAGGGGGGGAAACCTGGCCCATCCCCAGATTCATCAGGATTCGCCTGAGTTGAAACTCCCAGTCAAGCGCTGCTCCAGGTCCCCAGTATGAACCTTCCCCATGTATATTATTGACCAAACTAAACATGGCCAGACCACTTAATCATTTCAACAGGACACCCTTCAATTTATACTCCGTGGACATGCCTTTTATTTGGAAATCTCTGGATGGTGTGTTTACTGATCGAGAATGACTTGGAATGAAGTCCCAAAAATTCAATTCAAGGAATGCAATTTTTCAAAAAGTATTTTTAAGGTCATGTTTAGTGACATAAAAATTCATGCACTAAAAGAAAAATCTAAATAATAGTGAATTTTATACAGCAAACTTCCAGATATTTGGGGGAACCTGTTTACAGTGCTTTGGACTGTTTGGCCTAATTCTCACTCGACACATTGGGACTGTTAACCCAACTATCATGCTGTGTTGGTGCTTCCCAAATCAAAGTTGTTTTGCTGTACTTGACGTATCTCAGCTAGGGTGCTATTTGACTTCAGTACCTCTGGCCTAAAGAGGTAAAAATCAACCAGGGCTCCCACTCCACTTGAATCTCACTGTAAAGTGCATGTGTTGAGTTGTCTTTCACACTTTTGTATAGTCTGCCAACACTTACAGTTTGGTCATAGGCCTGAAGGGTAACAGAGAGGTAACAAGTAAATCAGGCATATGAGTCAACACCCTCAAAATGGAAGGAAAAAAAACTAAAAGCAAAATTATGCATGTTTTGTATGTTGGTATTTTCCTTGGACAAGCAACCATCCCTTGACTGGTCTATTGGAATAGTTTCTGTCTGTTCAGGAGAGTGCTGTCAACATTGTAAAAGACAGAGACTATAGCATTTAACCGTCTATGTTTATGACTGCAGGTGCCATCTGGTTCCTACTGGTGCTGAAGAAACCCCTTTACGCATGCATTCCAGCGAGTGTCTGCCTTGGCTTACTGCTGCTACTTCTCTACGTGTGGCGAAGAGACAAAGAGAAACAGAAGGAAGAGTAACCAACTTACTGTTCAGAGTTGGATGCCTTGGACCAGTTTGGACCTTGCGCAGTATCTGATTTTTTTAAAGCGAAAGGAAAGTCTGACCAACATTGCAACAGAAGGGGATTAATATGATGCTTTGATCAAAATTTAGTCAGTTTGCTGGGAATAAGCAGGGAATATAGTCTATTGAAAATTTAGTGGAATCATAAAGAGCTAAATAGCTTTCTTGTAATGCATGTGGCTGAGGGCTTAGGATCGGAAAGACAAAGGGACAAGCAGTCACTGAAAGTCTAAGTTTGCAGTTTGGATTGGTGACAACAGGTGTAGGCATCTCTGGTCTGTGCTTTTTGTTACCAGATTTCACGAGGTAGATTAATTTGATTGTAGGAAACAAAATTTTTTGGGAATATTTTAAAGTGGAATGATAATGGTAAGAATTTGGAAACAAAGCATTCAGAAGTATTTCTAAATGGCATAATATTGAATAATGGCTTCATTCCGATTTGATTTAATTGTGTTCAAATGCCATTACATTTATCAAACTATTAATTATATGACCAGTCTGATAGTAGGGAACATTTCACATTTGGAGGTGTTAATGGACTAAAACATATAGGGTGGAATTTAATGTTTACGACGGAGGTCTAGCCTGCCAGCTGGAGAACTGGCAGGAGCTCCATAAGGCCTCTGCTGGGGAAGGCCCATGGTATTTAGTACTCATCCGGCACTTCAGATGCTAGGGTCGGGCCTTTCCTAGGATTAAGGGCCTTGGGTGGAAGTCCCGTACCCCGAGAGCTACTGGCCAATCAGAGGCTGGAGCCCCTCCATTGCCATCAGTGCCACTGGGAGTGGTGGCATCTGCCAGTAATGCACCCACTGGAGGCTGAGGGTCCCTAGGCCAATGGTGAGTGGAGGTGGGAATGGGGCTATGGGGCGGGCATCATGGGGGGACGGTGTAAGGGGTTAGGAGACAAGGAGGAAGCTCACCCTTCCCGCTTCTGGGTTCTTTGATCTGGCAATGAGTGCCTTTAAACAAGGGACCCCCCACCGCAAATGGAGCCAGCAACCAAAGCCGTTCATCCCGGATTCAATTGCGTGGAGGTGGGGCGGTATCGAGGTCCCCACCCTCCCCCTTCCTGCTTGATTAAATACTCCGTGCCTCCAAACTCACCACTGGGGAGTGATATTAAGTTCCGCCTATAATTCGCTGTATATTCTTCAACTTTTGAAATTTGTTAACCTGTGATAAGAAAGTATGGAGGAGGATTGAACATGTGCTCAACTGCAAATATCCTGCTCTATGCACTGGTGGGATTGTAAACTCGGCCAATACAGTTATAGTAATAATGGCGATAGTTCATTATGTTTAAACCAAAGACTTCATTGTTATTGAGTTTTCATTGCCTTGCTGATGTTCCTGGCACTTTGATCCGAGCTTCTCGCACTTTTATTCACTAAGAGATGGAATGCATTGTTAAATTTGAAATATTCTCATTTTAAAAGGGAAACCGCACCTCCCTTTCTATCATCTTGTGTTCTATTGATGCATGTTTGTGTTTAATCACTTATCACCTCATCATGTCTCTGTAATGTTCCTCAGTTCTATGTAGCCCTCGACCTGCTGAGCTATGCTGACTGTATTGTTTAGCATTTTGAGAATCAAGTAAAACGATTGCTTTAATGTAATTAATTCCCAACAAACTTAAAATGATTCTGTTCTAAATAATTGTCTTAGCCACCCTTGGTGGCACAGTGGTTAGCACTGCTGCCTCACAGCACCAGGAAACTGTGTTCCATTCCGGTCTTAGGTGACTCTTCTGTGGAGTTTACAAGTTCTACCCGTGTTTGTGTGGTTTCCTCCGGGTGCTCCGGTTTCCACCCACAGTCCAAAGATATGCCGGTTAGATGGATAGGCCATTCTAAATTGCCCTTTGGTGTCCAAAGGCTAGATGGGTTTATGGGGATAGGGTGGAGGCTAGGTAGGGTGTTCCTTCCGAGGGTTGGTGTTGATGGGCCAAATGGCTTCCTGCACTGTTGGGATTGTATGATTTTTATGAATCGAGAGGATGGCCTCCTTCTGCACTGTAGGGATTGTATGAATCTATTATGCTTCCATTTGCCGAATGTCCATCGGCTGGATTCTCCATTGTTGGGACTATGTCCCCACGCCGGCGTCAAAACGGTGGAGTTTCACTCCTGAAAATCCTGGAATAAAGGGATACAAATTCCCAACCCTGCAGGAGGCTCGCAGGGACCCAGAGTAAATGTTGCAG
This sequence comes from Scyliorhinus canicula, assembly GCF_902713615.1. NCBI lineage: Eukaryota > Metazoa > Chordata > Chondrichthyes > Carcharhiniformes > Scyliorhinidae > Scyliorhinus > Scyliorhinus canicula. The sequence continues at coordinate 140,868,113 of NC_052146.1, read as the reverse complement.
CTTTTGCTGCAGATACGGGACCCCGTACCTCCAGGGGCCGCGCCATACTCCATGGCGGACTCGGATCGCAGAGGTAGACCCACAAAGGACCCCCCCCCCCCGGATCGGCCGTGCGCCCGACCCTCAAACCCTGCACAATCATTCCCCGGCCGCCAATAATACCCGCCTGGCCTCTGATATGCCCACCCCCGACCAGGCGGGCGATGACTGAGTCCGCAGCCCCCACGCAAGTATCCCGAGCGGCTAGCCCGGGTTAGTTTCACGGCGCCGGGACTTTGGCCGGTCAGGGTGCGGAAGATATCGTTATGGGCTTCTGGTAATGGCCTCTGGCGGTGCGGTTACCCCCCCCCCCCCCCCGTGACACCACTTTTTGGTGCCCGGAGAATTGGCGAACCGGCGCTAATCCCGATATCCGCGTCAAACTGAATGCTCTCCCCCTCCCCCCCCCCCCCCCCCCGGCGCCAGCCGCGATTTTGGCATCGGGGTGCGGAGAATCCAGCCCCATATTTAGAGGCCGTAAATATAAGATCAGTAGGCCATTCAGTCCTTCAAGCATGTACCACCTTTCACCTAGGCTTTGATTGATTTGTATCTTAATATCCCGTCTATGATTCCGTAACCCATCCACCTCAACTTCAGTCTTAATAGCTCATTGGGATATATCATCAGAAGTTGCGAGACTTTGTTCGAAACTAAGGATTATTTCGAATGAATTGCCATAAGTCAAAATCAAAGGATGGAAATTTTTCAGAATTTTTCTTTTGAACCGGTAAGGTGATCTTCAAAGATAACATTTCTTACTGAAAAAGACCAATTTTAAGAATAGTGAATTCTTGTAACCCCACCCCTCCCAAACTCCACCCCATTGTTTAGTTTTTTTTCTGTGCTTCAGGAAACCATGATTCTCTGAAAGCTGACCCAATATGTAGCCTTAGCTGGTACTGACGTTGCTCATCCTGTACTTGACGTGGCTTCATTTCTTTGGGTTGCTATGATTGGCTCTTTTTAACATCTTGTTACTGGAAGGTTAGCATCATAATTATCTAGGGCCGTGAGAGCAGGAAGTTAATGTCAAAGGGGATTTCCTCCACTAGCTAAGTCATTCACAAGCATGTTTTATGACCCAGATAATGTCAATTTGGATCAGGCTTGGTAAAAGAAATTCATAACTTTATGCTCTTTTCCTTGCTGCATATTAGCATTGTCACTGGATTGGATCAGACAGTATTCATCAGTGGTGGAAGTTTTTGAGGTATTAGCAGTATATTTTAGGGCAATTATGTAAAAACATATTAAAGAGTGGAAAGTTCTGGAAATACACTGCAAGGCAGTCAGCAGCTCAAATGGAAGGAAAGGTTAACGTTTCTATTTGGGGCCTTCATCAGAATCCTGAGAGGAAGAACATTGTGTGAGGAAATAGGGGCCGGAATTCTCTGGATGTTGGGGTTCACTTTTCCTGCCGACAGCGCATCCCCACCTGCGGGGAAATCCCATTGATAAGCGTTGGGAGTAGAGAATCCCGCTTCCAGTGAATGGTGCGCTGCTGGGAAATACGTGGCTGGGGGATTGGAAAATCTTGCCCAGTGACATAGTTTAAAGAAAAGGGACTGGATTCTCCATTTCAGTGACTATGGGCGGAATTCTCCGCTCCCGGGAAAAATCGGGAAGGCCGTCGTGAACTCGGCCGACTTTCACGACGGCCTCGGAGGCCGCTCCTCTCACCGTATTCACCCCCACCCGGGTGGCTAGGAGTGCCGCTCCGTTATTCTCGGCGGCCGGGCCTTGACGCTTGCGTCAAGGTGGCGCTCCGAGAATGACGCGGCCGGCGCGCCTAAGTGACGTCAGCCGCGCATGTGCAGGTTGGCCGGCTCCAACCTGTGCATGCGCAGCTGACGTCACGACGGATGACGGCTCAAACCCGCGCATGCGCGGTGGCCGTCTTCCCCTCCGCTGCCCCGCAAGACATGGCGGCTTGATCTTGCGGGGCGGCGGAGGGGAAAGAGTGCGTCACTTTGAGACGCCGGCCCAACGATCGGTGGGCACCGATCGCTGGCCAGTCCCCTCCCGAGCACGGCCGTGGTGCTCACTCCCCTCTCGACGGCAGCGACCAGGTGTGGTTTCTGCCTTCGTGAAACGGTCGCGAACGGCAGGCCGCTCGGCCCATCCAGGTCGGAGAGTCGTCGTGAAAAATGGCAAGCAACGATTCTTCCGAGCGGGGGGTGGGAGAATTGCGGGGGGTGCCAGGGGGGCGTGAAATGAGTCCGGGCGATTGGGGGTGGGGGGAGGTGGGGTGGTGTGGTGGTGGTGTGGGGAAGGTGGTGTAGGGGTGGTGTGGAGAAGGTGGGATGGTGTGGGGGTTAGGGTTAGTCCTCCCGCGATTCTCCCACCCAGCGTGGGGAGCGGAGAATCGCGTCATATGTGCTGACCCTGGGACTGACTCGGTGGTGTCCTATGATCACGGAATTGGCGCAGATCCCGAGCAATTCAGGATCCGTTAATGGGCTAACACCAGCACCACATAGAACTAGTGCAATTCCAATGAAAACAGTGCCTGATTCACTGGGGTCAGGTTCGGCACTCGAGAGGTGTGGTGATATGAGTGGGAGCACTGCCATTGGTGCAGAGCATTGGTTTCCCATTGGCTCTGGCTGGTCATGTGCCTCTCGTCTGATTGGCTGGGAATAGTCATGTGACTGCTCACCAATTGGTCGATAGGCAAGTAGACCCCGCCTCCGAGGCGGGGTATAAGTACCCAGGTTTCCCGGCAGTCAGCCTTTCTCTGTAGTCGACCACTGGGCTAACAACTAGCTGATTAAAGCCACAGTTTGGATCTTCATCGTGTCTCGCGTCCAATTGATGGTACATCAATTTAATCAGCTAGAATTTTGGAATGGAGCTACGCATCAAGCCTGACTGCCTCCGCACCAACCCGCATGCCTCAAATGCGTCTGCAATCTTTAAACACTGGCAGGCATGTTTCAACAGTTACCTGACAACTGCAGCCAGCAAGCCCACCAAGGAGCAGAAACTCCACATCCTCCACTCGTGCATGGGCACGGCGGTATATTCAATGATTGAGGACGAAAGTGATTATGACACGGCCATGGATATCCTGAGAGGACACTTTCTCCGGCCGGTCAACGAAGTATACGCACGGCACCTCCTGACGACTAGACAACAGTTCCCTGGTGAGTCACTCGACGAGTTCTACCAGTCCCTCACAGCTCCAGGGAGAATGTGCGCCTGTCCCCAAGTTTCTGCGACTGAGAACATGGAACTTTTAATTAGAGATGCTTATGTTGCCGGCATGCAATCCTCCTCTATCCGCCAACGATTGCTGGAGAAGAACGCCCTCAGACTGGCTGAGGCACGGACCCTTGCAACCTCCCTGGAGGTCGCCAACCTGAACGCCCGCGCATACGCCCCCTGCCGCACAGCAACCCCCTGGACTTCATGGCATGCGCCACCCCCGTCCTTCGTTGACCCCGACCCCCCCCCCCCCCAGGCCTGCGCTGCGGGTCGCTCCGACAAGCTATCGGGGCCCCGCTGCTATTTTTGTGGCCTCTCCAAACAACCCCGCCCGCGCTGCCCGGCCCACTCCGCTCTGTGTAAGAGCTGCAGGAGGAAGGGCCACTACATGGTGGTCTGCCAGACCAAGTCGGTCGCTGCTGTTCTGCGCAGCGACTGCGGATCGGGCCCCCCTGGCCCCGCGCCGCGCACCAACCTCTCCGGCCCGCCTCCCGACCCTCGCAACAGGCCTCGGTCCTCCCGAACCCCGCTCATGGCTGCCCCGACCGGCCGCAGACGCCGCTGACACTGCCCCCAGCTGCCACGAGGTTCCCACGGGCGCCGCCATCTTGGGTCATGAGCGCCGCCATCTTGGGACCCCGATTCCACGTGCGGGTCCTGGGTGCCGCCATCTTGGGCCAATACAGAAGGCCTTGCCAGCAATTACTCTGCCACCGAGGATGACCTGGAACTCTCGCCACGACTTGCTTCCATCACACTCGACCAGTCACAACCACGCACGCTCGCCAAGACTATGACAACGATCCAGCTCAATGGACATAAGACGAAATGCCTACTGGACTCCGGGAGCACGGAAAGTTTCGTTCAGCCCGACACAGTAAGACGCTGCGCACTCCCCATCCACCCAGTTAAGCATAAGATCAAATTGGTCTAGGGTTCACACTCCGTCCAAATCACCAGGTGCTGCATTGCGGACCTCACGGTCCAGGGGAGGGTTTTCAAAAACTTTAAACTCCTCATTCTCCCCCGTCTATGCGCTCCGGCACTCTTGGGCCTGGATTTCCAGTGCAACCTGCAGAGCTTGACCTTCCAATTCGGCGGCCCTATTCCCCCCCTTACTGTCTGCAGCCTCGCGTCCGTCAAAGTGGACCCCCTTCCTTGTTTTCTAATCTCACCCCAGATTGTAAACCTGTCGCCACTCGGAGCAGACGATACAGTGCCCAGGACCGGACCTTCATCAGGTCCGAGGTCCAGAGGCTCCTTAAGGAAGGAGTCATCGAGGCCAGCAACAGTCCCTGGCGAGCCCAAGTGCTGGTAGTTCGGACTGGGGAGAAAAACCGGATGGTCATCGATTACAGTCAGACCATCAACAGGTTTACGCAGCTGGACGCGTATCCTCTCCCCCGTATTTCCGACCTGGTTAACACGATCGCGAAATACAAAGTCTTTTCCACGGTGGATCTTAAGTCCGCCTACCACCAGCTCTCCATCCGCGCGAGTGACCGCAAGTACACCGCGTTTGAGGCAGATGGGCGCCTCTACCACTTCCTCAGGGTTCCATTCGGTGTCACAAATGGGGTCTTGGTCTTCCAACGGGAGATGGACCGAATG